>NC_091331.1:28494598-28539598 GCF_038502225.1 Cherax quadricarinatus
ACAACAGATCAGCAGCAGAGTAACCTTTCCTGAAGCCATATTGACGATCACAAAGTAGTGAGTGGTAGTCAAAAAAATCTGTCATTTGTCTTGAGATTATTGTCTCAAGGATCTTACCAGTGATTGACAGGAGTGACACTGGTCTGTAGTTGCTGATTTCTGCTCTGCTCTTCTTTTTGTGAACAGGGACTACATTTGCCTCTTTCCATGGAGAGGGCCATTTACACTGTACTAGGCAGTGCTGAAAGATGCGAGTTAGAGGTGCTGCTAGCTGGTCTGCACATCTTCTCAACAATCTTGGGCTCAACTTGTCTGGGCCCACAGCCTTTTCTTGGTCAAGTGATTTAAGAAGGAAATGCACCTCCTCCTGCCTTATTGTCACCACTGACAGTTTTGACACAGTTCTTGCAGCTAGCCAAGGAGGGTCCCTTGCTGGATCAGGAACTTGCATTTTGGTACAAAGTGTTCAGCAAAGAGGTCCGCCTTCTCTTGACTACTAGTAGAGGTGGTCCCATCCTGTCGATTTAGAGGTGGAATAAGTTCATCAGGCAGATAACCTTGTCTGTCCTTGACCAGGGACCACCAGGTTTTGGAGCCTACCCTACCTGATGCTAACTTTCTTTTAGTGTCCACCTCCCATTTAGTAATGGCCCACTTTTGAACATCACCCATATGCCTACAGGCTTGCATGTGCAAGTTCCTGTTATAGGTGGTAGGATGTCTCTTATACCTTCGCCATGCTTTGTACTTAGCAGTAGCAGCCTCTCTACAACGAAAGCCAAACCAAGGCTGATCTGTAGGCTTTGTCACATATTGCCGGTGAGGAATGTGTTCTTGTTGCAGATTAAGGATGTGTCCAGTGAAGGACACAGGTCGGTACAGGATATCAAAGTCATAACACGATAGTTCCATCCTCCAGCGTAATATCTTGTCATTCTTTATCCTACTTTTGTGCCTCTTGTCGAACATATACATCACGGACCGTTGGTCAGTCCTTATGGTGAAATGTCTACCAGTTAAATAATGCCTCCAGTGGCGAACTGCTTCTATGATGGCCTGGGCTTCCTTTTCTACAGCAGCATAACATTTCTCTGATCCTTGAAAAGTTCTCGAAAAGAAGGCTACTGGTCGTCCTGCCTGAGATAAGACTGCAGCAATGGCAATGTCAGATGCATCCGTTTCCACTTCGAATGGTAGGGACTCATCAATGGCTTGAACTACTGAGTTTTCAATGTCCTGTTTGAGAGTATGGAAAGCGGCTTCTGCTTCCTTTGTCACAGGAAATGTGGTAGCACTCAATGGGCGGACTTTACTTGAATAGTTGTAGATCCATTGTGAGTAATAAGCAAAGAGACCAAGAGTTCTTCGGAGTGACTTTTTGTCTTGAGGCATTGGAAGTTCCCGTAGAGGTCGTAGTCGTTCAGGGTCTGGGAATATTGAACCTCCTTCCACTACATAACCAAGGATGCTAAGCCTTTTAGTTGAAAAAGTGCACTTTTCCTCATTGTAACTGATATTTTTCTTCTTGGCGGCTTCCAAAAACTTATCAAGGTTTGCATCATGTTCCTCCTGGGTCTTGCCACAAATGGTAACATTATCTAAATACGCGTAAGTTCCCATGGAGTTGCTCTTCCTGAATGAGTGAATCCATAATTCGTTGGAAGCAGGCTACCCCATTGGTGACTCCAAAAGGGACTCTGGTAAACTGATACAGGCCATCACTAGCCTGAAACGCTGTGTATGGTTTATCTTCATTCCTTATAGGGACTTGATGATAGGCACTCTGCAGATCAATTGTGCTAAACACGTAGTACTGAGCAATTTTGTTCACTGTATCGTCAATTCGAGGTAGAGGTACCCATCAAAGTGTAAATTTGTTGATTGTCTCAGAGTAATCGATAGCCAGTCTCCGTTTCCTATAACCATCATAACAACAACAACCTGTGCACGCCAAGGAGAATCACTCAGTTTCTATAATACCCTCCTTCAGCAGCCTCTGAGTTTCTTTCTCAATGAACATCCGATCCTCATAAGAATAGCGGCGTGACTTAGCTGATATAGGATGGCAATCCGCGGTAAGATTTGCAAACAGCTTTGGTGGGTCTACCCTTAAAGTGCTAAGTCCACAGACAACAAGAGGAGGCAGTTCACCTCCATATGTTAAGGTGACACTACCATGCAGCTTCTGAAAGTCCTGACCAAGGATAACATCAGAGCACAGTTGTGGCAGAATAGCTAAATGTACATCTTGATAGAGAGATGTTGATGCCATGGAAACGGTACCTGATGAGTGATGTAGAGTCAAGGAGAGCCGTTTAACTAAGTCAAGGTTGATGAAACTCTCTGAGCTGCCACTATCAATAAGACCATCTACTTCTGTTCCTTTGATGAATACTTTCACAACTGCCTTTGACAGTGAATTTGGAGTAGCCGCAGAAGTCACTGTTGCTAGAGTCGCATGATCACTGGAATGTGTGGAGGCACTAGCTCTTGTTGATGCATTAGCACGACATACTTTCGCAAAGTGACCTTTCTTGTGGCATTTATGGCACATTGCTTCACGAGCAGGACACTTTGGACGTGGATGTCTTGAAAAACCACAAAAGAAACACACCGTACCTGCTGCTGCTGTCACTGAGGCAGGTTCCACAGTAACTTCATTGCAAGAGTCTTGGTCAGGAATTGCAGCACTTACACCACTCGAGAAGGCTGAGCGGTACTGTATACTTCAGAATTCTTCTGGGCTGAATCTAGAGCTCTTGCCTGGTCAAAGGCAGCAGCTAAGTCGAGAGTTTTATTCTCCAATAAACGCTGCCTTATTATTGGTGATTGCAGGCCACTGATAAAAGCATCCCTGATGGACTCTTCACAATACTGAGCAGCTGTCACTGCTTGGAAGTGACAGTCCTTACCTAAGATTTTCAGTGCGAAAGTATTCCTCTAAGGACTCATCAATCTGCTGGCGGCGAGTTGCAAGGCGATAGCGTGCAAAGATTTCATTTGTGTAGGTTTAATATACTGAGACTTGAGGGTTTTGATAGCATCTTCTGCAGGTATTACACTCAGAAATAGCCTCATATATCTTAGGTGACACAAAATTGATGAGCAGACTTAGTTTATCTAGATCTTCTTTAGGAAGGGCTCCCAAGAAGTTTTCGAAAGTCTTAAACCAGTGCTTCCATTCCTGAGCAGCCGTTGATAAGCTGGGGTCACAGTCTAGCCTCTCAGGTTTCAGTAAACGCTCCATGTTGTGATGTAGTCTAGCGCAGGATCTCTCTCTCTCTCTACACAGGGTTTGACAAGGTTAAGGATCCCTAGCTTTATTGACAGCTATTTACAGGTTAAGGATTCCCTAACTTTATTGGCAAGCTAAGAGCTATTACCTACATCACGCTCATTTGAAAGCATTTTGTTATGAGACATACAAGTAGGGAACAGGATGAAGTTGGAGCCATCTGTGGGCCAGCATTTTCATTTGATCAACTGACGTTATCTCGTTGACATCATTATGCTGTACGAATGTGTTCCATACTCGAGTCATCCTGGGTATGTATGATCTCAGATGGGAGTGATGTTCTGGAGAAGGGTACAGCCAGAGTGAAGTTGCTGCTTTCTGCCCGTCTTGTGGCATAAAAGCTTGTTTCACGCTGTCCTCGAAGTGGATCCAAGTGTGGTATTTTGACAATATTGGCCTTGTACATAACAGTAAGGCCACCCACATCCCTCCTATGTTGAAGGCTCTGCTGAAATGACAGATCTATCCAGGATGGGTCCAGGCGAGAGATGAGACGTCTTGCTCTGTTCTCTACTCTGTCAAGCAGTCGCAGATGAGAGGGGGGCAGGCAAACCAAGAAAGTGGAGCATACTCAAGGTGTGAGCGTACTTGTGCCTCGTACAGGATCTTGCAGCCCCTACTGTCAAGCAGATGCGAGATACGGCGAAGTGCTGTAAGCTTCCTGGCTGCCTTGTTTGCAAGATTTACAACATGGTTCTTCATGGTTAGTTTGGAGTCAAATTTCACCCCAAGGATATCAACTTCTTCTCCAGGTGCCAACATCGTCCCATTCATCCTTACTACTGCGCCAGCATTACCATCATGGTGCCTAGAGACGAACATCATTTGCGTTTTTTCAGGTGCAAATGTTACTTGCCATCTATTTCCCCAAGCTGATATGCTCTCAGCTGGTGATTGATGAGCTTAGAGCAGCTGGCATTTCTTCTCTTGGATAAGTGAATGTCAGTGTACAGTCGTCTGCATATGCATGTGATTCTGGGATGAGATGAAGAAGGTCGTTGAAGTAGACATTCCATAACAGTGGACCCAGCACACTTCCTTGTGGAACGCTTGCCCCAATAGGATGCCTTGCTGATTCCGTTCCATTGAGGACTACACTTAGAGATCTACCATGAAGGTAATCACTGAGGAGACATAGCGTAGAGCCTGCAATTCCCAGTGCTTGAAGTTTTGCTAAGAGGCCCTGGTGCCACACCCGGTCGAAAGCGCCAGCAATCTCTCTCTCCCTCTCCCTCTCTCTCTCTCTCTCTCTCTCTCTCTCTCTCTCTCTCTCTCTCTCTCTTCCCCTCTCTCTCTCTCCCTCTCTCTCTCTCTCTCACTCTCTCTCTCTCTCTCTCACTCTCTCTCCCTCTCTCTCCCTCTCTCTCTCTCTCTCTCTCTCTCTCTCTCTCTCTCTCTCTCTCTCTCTCTCTCTCTCTCTCTCTCTCTCTCTCTCTCTCTCTCTCTCTCTCTCTCTCTCTCCTAAAAAGCAAGAGTGTTTTCTGCCGATTAAGCAAAGCTAAAATTTGTTTTTGACATAAATCTGCGATAATCAATTTGAACATAACGAAAAAAAAAATTTAATTCATTTTTAATAATATTAAATAAATTTAAGCTGACCTATGGTATATATAGCAGAATTTAGCTAAAAAAATTATGTTAAGTTAGGTTAGGTGAGGTTTCAAAGTTAGGTTTGATCCAATTTTTTATACATCATTGTCATTAAAAAAAAATATATATTACCAATCTGTAAAAAAAAAAATGGGAAAAGTTAAACTTTTAGGGGAGTTAGTCTTATCACGATATATATATATATATATATATATATATATATATATATATATATATATATATATATATATATATATATATAAGAAAGAGATGAGTGTGGATGTTTAGAATGGGAAGAAGCTGGATGTCCTGGCTTTAAGTGAAACAAAGCTGAAGTGGGTGGGAGAGTTTCAGTGGAGAGGAATAAATGGGATTAGGTCAGGGGTTTCAAACAGAGTTAGAGCTAAAGAAGGAGTAGCAATAATGTTGAAGGATGAGCTATGGCAGGAAAAGAGGGACTATAAATGTATTAATTCAAGGATTATGTGGAGTAAAATAAAGGTTGGATGTGAAAAGTGGGTTATAGTAAGCGTATATGCGCCTGGAGAAGAGAGAAGTGTAGAGCAGAGAGATTTTGGGAAATGTTGAGTGAATGCGTGGGGAGTTTTGAACCAAGTGTGAGAGTAATGGTGGTTGGGGATTTCAACGCTAAAGCGGGTAAGTAGGTAAATTTGGGGTGCCAAGGGTAAATAAAAATGGGAAGCCTTTAATTGAGCTATGTGTAGAAAGAGGTTTGGTAATAAGTAATACATATTTTATGAAAAAGAAGATAAATAAATATACAAGGTATGATACAGCATGTAATGAAAGTAGTTTGTTAGAATATGTGTTGGTGGATAAAAGGTTGATGGGTAGGCTCCAGGATGTACACGTTTATAGAGAGGCAACTGATATATCGGATCATTATTTAGTTGTAGCTACAGTTAGAGTAAGAGGTAGATGGGAAAAGAGGAAAATGGCAACAACAAGTAAGAGAGAGGTGAAAGTGTATAAACTAAGGGAGGAGGAAGTTCGGGTGAGATATAAGCAACTATTGGCAGAAAGGTGGACTGGTGCAAGTATGAGTAGTGGGGGGGTTGAAGAGGGTTGGAATAGTTTTAAAAATGCAGTATTAGAATGTGGGGCAGAAGTTTGTGGTTATAGGTGTGTGGGGGCAGGAGGAAAGAGGAGTGATTGGTGGAATGATGAAGTAAAGGGTGTGATAAAAGAGAAGGTAGCTTATGAGAGGTTTTTACAAAGCAGAAGTGTTATAAGAAGAGCACAGTATATGGAGAGCAAAAGAAAGAAGGGAGTGGTGAGAGAGTGCAAAAGGAGAGCAGATGATAGAGTGGAAGAGGCACTGTCATGAAATTTGAATGAAAATAATAAAAAAA
Source organism: Cherax quadricarinatus (assembly GCF_038502225.1). NCBI lineage: Eukaryota > Metazoa > Arthropoda > Malacostraca > Decapoda > Parastacidae > Cherax > Cherax quadricarinatus. The sequence goes on from NC_091331.1 coordinate 28,500,857, forward strand.
ATTGGAGTGAGTTAAACAAGTTACGAAAGCCTAGGGAAAGTATGGATTTGTCAGTTAAAAACAGAGTAGGGGAGTTAGTAGATGGGAAGATAAAGGTATTGGGTAGATGGTGGGAATGTTTTGAGGAACTTTTAAATGTCGATGAAGAAAGTGAGGCGGTAATTTCATGCATTGGCCAGGGAGGTATACCATCTTTTAGGAGTGAAGAAGAACAGGATGTGAGTGTGGGGGAGGTGCGTGAGGCATTACGTAGAATGAAAGGGGGTAAAGCAGCTGGAACTGACGGGATCATGACAGAAATGTTAAATGCAGGGGGGATATAGTGTTGGAGTTGTTGGTATTTTTGTTTAATAAATGTATGAAAGGGGAAGGTACCTAGGGATTGGCAGAGAGCATGTATAGTTCCTTTATGTAAAGGGAAGGTGGACAAAAGAGATTGTAAAAATTATAGAGGAATTAGTTTAATGAGTATACAAGGAAAAGTGTACGATAGGGTTATTATTGGAAGAATTTGAGTTAAGGCAGAATGTAGGATTGTGGATGAGCAAGCAGGCTTCAGAGTGGGTAGGTGATGTGTAGATCAAGTGTTTACATTGAAGCATATATGTGAACAGTATTTAGATAAAGGTAGGGAAGTTTTCATTGCATTTATGGATTTAGAAAAGGCATATGATGGAGTGGACAAGGGAGCAATGTGGCAGATGTTGCAAGTATATGGAATAGGTGGTAAGTTACTAAATGCTGTAAAGAGATTTTATGAGGATAGTGAGGCTCAGGTTAGGGTGTGTAGAAGAGAGGGAGACTACTTCCCAGTAAAAGTAGGTCTTAGACAGGGATGTGTAATGTCACCATGGTTGTTTAATACATTTATAGATGGGGTTGTAAGAGAAGTAAATGCTAGGGTGTTCGGGAGAGGGGTGGGATTAAATTATGGGGAATCAAATACAAAATGGGAATTGACACAGTTACTTTTTGCTGATGATACTGTGCTTATGGGAGATTCTAAAGAAAAATTGCAAAGGTTAGTGGACGAGTTTGGGAGTGTGTGTGAAGGTAGAAAGTTGAAAGAAAACATAAAAAAAGAGTAAGGTGATGAGGGTATCAAATGATTTAGATAAAGAAAAATTGGCTATCAAATTGGAAAGGAGGAGTATGGAAGAAGTGAATGCTTTCAGATATTTGGGAGTTGACGTGTCAGTGGATGGGTTTATGAAGGATGAGGTTAATCATAGAACTGATGAAGGAAAAAAGGCGAGTGGTAAGTTGAGGTACATGTGGAGAAAAAACGTTATCTATGGAGGTAAAGAAGGGAATGTATGAAAGTATAGTAGTACCAACACTCTTATATGAGTGTGAAGCTTGGGTGGTAAATGCTGCAACGAGACGTTTGGAGGCAGTGGAGATGTCCTGTTTAAGGGCAATGTGTGGTGTAAATATTGTGCAGAAAATTGGGAGTGTGGAAATTAGAAGGTGTGGAGCTAATAAAAGTATTAGTCAGAGGGCTGAAGAGGGGTTGTTGAGGTGGTTTGGTCATTTAGAGAGAATGGATCAAAATACAATGACATGGAGAGCGTATAAATCTGTAGGGGAAGGAATTCGGGGTAGGGGCCGTCCTCGAGAAGGTTGGAGGGAGGGGGCAAGAGAGGTTTTGTGGGCGAGGGGCTTGGGCTTCCAGCGAGTGTGCATGAGCGTGTTAGATAGGAGTGAATGGAGACGAATAGTATTTGGGACCTGACGATCTGTTGGAGTGTGATCAGGGTAATATTTAGTGAAGGGATTCAGGGAAACCGGTTATTTTTATTTAGCCGGACTTGAGTCCTGGAAATGGGAAGTACAATGCCTGCACTTTAAAGGAGGGGTTTGGGATATTAGCAGTTTGGAGGGATATGTTGTGTATCTTTATACGTATATGCTTCTAAATTGTTGTGTTCTGAGCACCTCTGCAAAAACAGTGATTATGTGTGAGTGTGGTGAAAGTGTTGAATGATGATGAAAATATTTTCTTTTTGGGTCACCCGGCCTCGGTGGGAGACGGCCGACTTGTTATAATATATATATATATATATATATATATATATATATATATATATATATATATATATATATATATATATATATATATATATATATATATATATATATATATATATATATATATATATATATATATATATATATATATATATATATATATATATATATATATATATATATATATATATATATATATATATATATATATATATATATATATATATATATATATATATATATATATATATATGTATATATATATATATATATATATATATATATACATATATATATATATATATATATATATATATATATATATATATATATATATATATATATATATATATATATATATATATATATATATATATAACAACACTGCACTAGCCAAGGACTCGAACCCATGCTGCTTTGGCCTGCCTCATGGTGGGCGAAAACACATAATGCCCTACCTCGTGTGTCCTTGGGTAGGGAGTACAACATTCAGTTCCGCTGGATGCGCTACTCTTAAGGATCGTATGGTCCAGTGGATTAGGGCGTCATGTGTTTTCCCCCACCATGAGGCAGGCCAAAGCAGCATGGGTTCGAGTCCTTAGCTAGTGCAGTGTTGTTATTGATCAATACCACTCGTTCGTGGTCACAATAATATATATATATATATATATATATATATATATATATATATATATATATATATATATATATATATATATATATATATATATATATATATATACAAAACAACCACTCTGAAAAAATAGAGAAATTCCAAGCGCTTTCGTGACTACTCACATTATCAAGGAACTGATAATGTGAGTAGTCACGAAAGCGCTTGGAATTTCTCTATTTTTTCAGAGTGGTTGTTTTGCATATTCCGAAATCACCTGTTTACTGTGATCTTATTGCATATATATATATGTGTGTGTGTACTCACCTAGTTGAGGTTGCGGGGGTCGAGTCCGAGCTCCTGGCCCCGCCTCTTCACTGATCGCTACTAGGTCACTCTCCCTGAGCCGTGAGCTTTATCATACCTCTGCTTAAAGCTATGTAGTATGTATGTGGTGTGTGTGTGTGTGTGTGTGTGTGTGTGTGTGTGTGTGTGTGTGTGTGTGTGTGTGTGTGTATCATGTGTCTACTGACAAGCTCCTTTGATAACCGGTAATTAGCTAACCTACAGGGACTTGTAAACCACAGGGTCATCAGGAAGCAATTCTTTACCCAGCGGCTGCTTAGTAAGTGAAATTGTTGGAATCAGGAAGTGACAGAAGCAGATCCCACACACGAGTGTGTTTGTTTGTGTGTGTGTGTGTGTGTGTGTGTGTGTGTGTGTGTGTGTGTGTGTGTGTGTGTGTGTGTGTGTGTGTGTGTGTGTGTGTGTGTGTGTACTCACCTATTTGTTTGTGGTAGCAGGGGCCGAGTCTTAGCTCCTGGCCCCGCCTCTTCACTGGTTGCTACTGGGTCCTCTCTCTTCCTGCTCCATGAGCTTTATCAAACCTCGTCTTAAAACTATGTATGGTTCCTGCCTCCACTACGTCACTTTCTAGGCTATTCCACTGCTTGACAATTCTATGACTGAAGAAATACTTCCTAACATCCCTTTGACTCATCTCAGTCTTCAACTTCCAATTGTGACCTCTTGTTTCTGTGTCCCCTCTCTGGAACATCCTGTCTTTGTGTGTGTGTGTGTGTGTGTGTGTGTGTGTGTGTGTGTGTGTGTGTGTGTGTGTGTGTGTGTGTGTGTGTGTGTGTGTGTGTGTGTGTGTGTGTACTCACCTATTTGTGGTTGCAGGGGTCGAGTCTTAGCTCCTGGCCCCGCCTCTTCACCGGTTGCTACTAGGCCCTCTCTCTCCCCGCTCCATGAGCTTTATCAAACCTCGTCTTAAAACTGTGTATGGCTCCTGCCTCCACTACGTCATTTTCTAGGCTATTCCACTGCCTTACAACTCTATGACTGAAGAAATACTTCCTAATATCTCTCTGACTCATTTGTCTTCAACTTCCAATTGTGGCCTCTTGTTTCTGTGTCCCCTCCCTGGAACATCCTGTCTTTGTCCACCTTGTCTATTCCACGCAGTATTTTATATGTCGTTATCATGTCTCCCCTGACCCTCCTGTCCTCCAGTGTCGTCAGGCCGATTTCCCTTAATCTTTCTTCATAGGACATTCCCCTTAGTTCTGGAACTAACCTTGTCGCAAACCTTTGTACTTTCTCTAGTTTCTTGACGTGCTTTATCAAGTGCGGGTTCCAAACAGGTGCTGCATACTCCAGTATGGGCCTGACATACACGGTGTACAGTGTCTTGAACGATTCCTTAGTAAGGTATCGGAATGCTGTTCTCAGGTTTGCCAGGCGCCCATATGCTGCAGCAGTTATTTGGTTGATGTGCTCCTCAGGAGATATGTTCGGTATCATACTCACCCCAAGATCCTTTTCCTTGAGTGAGGTTTGTAGTCTTTGGGCCCCTAGGCTGTATTCTGTCTGCGATCTTCTCTGTCTTTCCCCGATCTTTATGACTTTGCACTTGGCGGGGTTGAATTCGAGGAGCCAGTTGCTAGACCAGGCCTGTAGACTGTCCAGAGCCCTTTGTAGTCCTGTCTGGTCCTCCTCCGATTGAATTTTCTTCATTATCTTCACGTCGTCTGCAGAGACACTTCTGAGTCTATTCCTGACCCCTGTGGAACGCCGCTTGTCACAGTCGCCCACTCGGACACCTCCTCACGCACCATGACTCGCTGTTGCCTTCCTGTCAGGTATTATTTGTTCCACTGCAGTGCTTTCCCTGTTATACTTGCCTGGTCCTTCAGCTTTTGCACTAATCTCTTGAGTGGAACTGTGTCAAAATCCTTTTTACAGTCCAAGAAAATGCAATCTACTCACCCCTCTCTCTTGTCTTACTGCTGTCACCTTTTCATAGAACTCCAGGAGGTTTGTGACAGAGGATTTCCCGTCCCTGAATCCATGATGGTTGTCGCAGAGAAGTTCATTTCTTTCTAGGTGCTCACCAATCTTCTCCTGATAGTTATCTCCAGGACTTTGCAGAGTATTCAAGTCTAATACTGATATGAATAGTATGCAAAGTATATCTCAGGTAGTCGCCCTGTTTCGATAGATATGCTGAAGATTGTTGTTAGTGGTACACAGAACGCCTCTGTTACTTCTCTCAGGACCCATAGAGATTTTATCTGGGATGTTGACCTCCCCCTCGGTTGTGTGTGTTGTGTCGCGCTCTTGATGGAGTACCCCACCACTCCGTGTTTCTGCAGTCCTTTCTGTCTCCACCGTGAATACTTCTTTAAATTTCATGCTGAGCTCCTCACATACTTCTCGGTCATTTCTTGTGAGCTCCCTCTCCTTCCTTCTTCAGCCTGATTACCTGGTCCTTTATTGTTGTTTTCCTCCTGATGTGGCTGTACAACAACTTTGGGTCAGACTTGGTTTTCGCTGCTATGCCATTTTCGTATTGTCGCTGGGCCTTTCTCCTTACCTGTGTATATTCATTTCTGGCTCTCCGAGTACTCTTCTTATTCTCCTGGGTCCCATGCCTCCTCTACCCCTTCCATTCTCTATTGCATTTGGTTTTGGCCTCTCTACACCTCCGGGTGAACCATAGGCTCGTCCTGGCCTTCTCGTTATGTCTGTTGCCCTTGAGTACAAACCTCTCCTCTGCTACCTTACAAATTGTTGTCACATATTACATCATCTCATTTACTGATTTCCTTGTCAGTTCTCTGTCCCACTGAATTCCATACAGGAAGTTCCTCATGCCTGTGTAGCACCCTCTCTTGTAGTTTGGCATCATTCGCCCTGCCCTTCCTGCTTCCCTCTCCACTTGTAACTGCAGTGTATTCAAAGCTCAGAACAACGTGATCGCTAGCTCCAAGGGGCCTTTCATATATGATGAGAGCTAACGCTCTCGCTTCACACGGCGAGGGCCTGGGTTCGGTTCCCAGCCAGAGTAGAAACATTGGGCGTGTTTCTTTCCACCTGTTGTCTATGTTCCCCATCAGTAAAATGGGTACCTGGGTGTTAGTCGACTGGTGTGGGTCGCATCCTGGGACACTGACCTAATTTGCCCGACATGCGGAGCATAACAAGGGGCTTTCTATGTAGTCGTATGTCATTGATGTCAGCTAGGCCTGTATACCATATACATGTACTTGTAGTAAATAAAGATATTACTATTATTATTATTATTATTATTATTATTATTATTATTATTATTATTATTATTATTATTATATCTGCACTACTCAAGGTGAATGCTAGGTCCAGTCTTGCCGGCTCGTCCTCTGTGTGTGTGTCTGTGTGTATTCACCTAATTGCATTCACCTAATTGTAGTTGCAGAGGTCGAGACTCAGCTCCTGGCCCCGCCTCTTCACTGAGTGCTACTAGGTCCTCTCTCTCCATGCTCCATGAGCTTTATTATACCTCATCTTAAAGCTATGTATGGTTCCTGCCACCACTACCTCACTTGCTAGGCAATTCCACTTCCTGACTACTCTATGACTGAAGAAACACTTCCTAACATCCCCTTGACTCATCAGGGTCTTCAACTTCCAATTGTGACCCCTTGTTTCTGTGTCCCTCTCTGGAACATCCTGTCTCTGTCCACCTTGTCTATTCCATGCAGTATTTTGTATGTCATTATCATGTCTCCCCTAACCCTCCAGTCCTCCAGTGTCGTCAGGCCGAGTTCCCTTAACCTTTCTTCATAGGACATCCAGCTTAGCTCTGGAACTAACCTTGTCGCAAACCTTTGCACTTTCTCTAATTTCTTGACGTGCTTGATCAAGTGTGGATTCCAAACAGGTGTTGCATACTCCAGTATGGGTCTGACGTAAACGGTGTACAGTGTATTGAACGATTCCTTACTGAGGTATCGGAACGCTATTCTCAGGTTTGCCAGGCGCCCATATGCTGCAGCAGTTATCTGGTTGATGTGAGCTTCCGGAGACATGCTCGGTGTTATACTCACGCCAAGATCTTTCTCCTTGAGCGAGGCTTGCAATCTTCGGGCACCTAGCCTATACTCCGTCTGCGATCTTCTTTGCCCTTCCCCGATCTTCATGTGTGTGTGTGTGTGTGTGTGTGTGTGTGTGTGTGTGTGTGTGTGTGTGTGTGTGTGTGTGTGTGTGTGTGTGTTTGTGTGTGTGTGTGTGTGTGTGTGTGTGTGTGTGTGTGTGTGTGTGTGTGCGTGCGTACGTGCGTGTGTGTGTGTGTGTATGTGTGTGTGTGTGTGTGTGTGTGTGTGTGTGTGTGTGTGTGTGTGTGTGTGTGTGTGTATGTGTGTGTGTGTGTGTGTGTGTGTGTGTGTGTGTGTGTGTGTGTGTGTGTGTGTGTGTGTGTGTGTGTGTGTGTGTGTGTGTGTGTGTGTGTGTGTGTGTGTGTGGGTGTGGGTGTGTGTGTCAGGTGTGTCAGATTGTACTCAACACGTGTCTGGTGTGTCATAGTGTAACAAGCATCAGTGTCAGGTGTGTCATAGTGTACCCATCATCAGTGTCAGGTGTGTCATAGTGCACCAACACCAGTGTTCATCACTCACCTGGTCAAGTGTACCAACACCAGTGTTCATCACTCACCTGGTCAAGTGTACCAACACCAGTGTTCATCACTCACCTGGTCAAGTGCACCAACACCAGTGTTCATCACTCACCTGTCAAGTGTACCAACACCAGTGTTCATCACTCACCTGGTCAAGTGCACCAACACCAGTGTTCATCACTCACCTGGTCAAGTGTACCAACACCAGTGTTCATCACTCACCTGGTCAAGTGCACCAACACCAGTGTTCATCACTCACCTGGTCAAGTGCACCAACACCAGTGTTCATCACTCACCTGGTCAAGTGCACCAACACCAGTGTTCATCACTCACCTGGTCAAGTGTACCAACACCAGTGTTCATCACTCACCTGGTCAAGTGTACCAACACCAGTGTTCATCACTCACCTGGTCAAGTGCACCAACACCAGTGTTCATCACTCACCTGGTCAAGTGTACCAACACCAGTGTTCATCACTCACCTGGTCAAGTGTACCAACACCAGTGTTCATCACTCACCTGGTCAAGTGCACCAACACCAGTGTTCATCACTCACCTGGTCAAGTGCACCAACACCAGTGTTCATCACTCACCTGGTCAAGTGCACCAACACCAGTGTTCATCACTCACCTGGTCAAGTGTACCAACACCAGTGTTCATCACTCACCTGGTCAAGTGCACCAACACCAGTGTTCATCACTCACCTGGTCAAGTGTACCAACACCAGTGTTCATCACTCACCTGGTCAAGTGTACCAACACCAGTGTTCATCACTCACCTGGTCAAGTGCACCAACACCAGTGTTCATCACTCACCTGGTCAAGTGTACCAACACCAGTGTTCATCACTCACCTGGTCAAGTGCACCAACACCAGTGTTCATCACTCACCTGGTCAAGTGTATCCAACACCAGTGTTCATCACTCACCTGGTCAAGTGCACCAACACCAGTGTTCATCACTCACCTGGTCAAGTGCACCAACACCAGTGTTCATCACTCACCTGGTCAAGTGTACCAACACCAGTGTTCATCACTCACCTGGTCAAGTGTACCAACACCAGTGTTCATCACTCACCTGGTCAAGTGCACCAACACCAGTGTTCATCACTCACCTGGTCAAGTGTATCCAACACCAGTGTTCATCACTCACCTGGTCAAGTGCACCAACACCAGTGTTCATCACTCACCTGGTCAAGTGTACCAACACCAGTGTTCATTACTCACCTGGTCAAGTGTACCAACACCAGTGTTCATCACTCACCTGGTCAAGTGTACCAACACCAGTGTTCATCACTCACCTGGTCAAGTGCACCAACACCAGTGTTCATCACTCACCTGGTCAAGTGTACCAACACCAGTGTTCATCACTCACCTGGTCAAGTGCACCAACACCAGTGTTCATCACTCACCTGGTCAAGTGTACCAACACCAGTGTTCATCACTCACCTGGTCAAGTGTACCAACACCAGTGTTCATCACTCACCTGGTCAAGTGTACCAACACCAGTGTTCATCACTCACCTGGTCAAGTGCACCAACACCAGTGTTCATCACTCACCTGGTCAAGTGCACCAACACCAGTGTTCATCACTCACCTGGTGAGTGATGACGCTAAATGATGGAAGGGCAAGGAAAGACATAATTACGACATACAAGATACCTAGAGGACATAATAGAGTGGGCAATGAGCGTGAGGCATAGATGGAAGCTGAAAATGTAAATCAGTCACATAAATGTCAAAAATTATTTTTTATATAACCTTAAAGTTGTCAGACAATGGAAGTGGAAGTAAGAAGTGGTGAAGGTCGACTACATACACTGCTTTAATTAAGAATAAGTGCCAGGGTTCTTACTAAGGTACATACAGTCCAACTTACGAACAGCGGAGCCACCAGCCCAGTCTCTAACCCTACAACCACAATTTAATGATTAAAACAAATGTACACATAAACACACAATATCTTTCTATTTACCTATCTATCTGTCTATCTATCTATCTATCTATATATACATATATATATATATATATATATATATATATATATATATATATATATATATATATATATATATATATATATATATATATGTATATATATATATATGTATTTGTAATCTCATTTAGGCATGGTAGCCAGAAGTGATGGTAGTCTGACCATGAAGGGCTGTGCATGTGAGTGTTGACACTGAGGTAACCTTACCCAGGGTTGGTGAGAGTTCAACAACTATCACAACAACATCAGAGGTAAGAAGCAGCAGTGAGGTGTGTGCCTGTATACTGAAGGTTACCTAGTGAGAGGAAATCATCACCGGAGGTTGGAACTTAACGTGTCAGAGACGACGGCTCTGACATTATCATCTACGTTGCTAGTGTCAGTCTCAGTTTGGTCTTCCCTGATGGATGTTATTGATTAGTTAATGACATTTAAAGATTATCTACTACACGAAAATAAGTTAGGCTGAATATCACCTATTTCATCATCTGTCATGTATTCTTTAATAATGAGTGAGGATTAAAGTAATAGTCAGTGAAGGTACACTTAGTGAAATACACCACTGCGTCACCCTACACTACCACCGCACTACCACTGCACTACCACTGCACTACCACTGCACTACCACTGCACCACCCCTGCACTACCACTGCACTACCACTGCACTACCACTGCACTGCCACTGCACTACCACTGCACTACCACTGCACCACCCCTGCACTACCACTGCACCACCCCTGCACTACCACTGCACTACCACTGCACTACCACTGCACTGCCACTGCACTACCACTGCACTACCACTGCACTACCACTGCACCACCCCTGCACTACCACTGCACCACCCCTGCACTACCACTGCACCACCCCTGCACTACCACTGCACCACCCCTGCACTACCACTGCACCACCCCTGCACTACCACTGCACTGCCACTGCACTACCACTGCACTGCCACTGCACTACCACTGCACTACCACTGCACCACCCCTGCACTACCACTGCACCACCCCTGCACTACCACTGCACTACCACTGCACTACCACTGCACTGCCACTGCACTACCACTGCACTACCACTGCACTACCACTGCACCACCCCTGCACTACCACTGCACCACCCCTGCACTACCACTGCACCACCCCTGCACTACCACTGCACCACCCCTGCACTACCACTGCACCACCCCTGCACTACCACTGCACCACCCCTGCACTACCACTGCACTACCACTGCACTACCACTGCACTGCCACTGCACTACCACTGCACTACCACTGCACTACCACTGCACCACCCCTGCACTACCACTGCACCACCCCTGCACTACCACTGCACCACCCCTGCACTACCACTGCACCACCCCTGCACTACCACTGCACTGCCACTGCACTACCACTGCACTGCCACTGCACTACCACTGCACTACCACTGCACTACCACTGCACCACCCCTGCACTACCACTGCACTACCACTGCACTACCACTGCACTGCCACTGCACTACCACTGCACTACCACTGCACCACCCCTGCACTACCACTGCACCACCACTGCACTACCACTGCACTGCCACTGCACTACCACTGCACTACCACTGCACTACCACTGCACCACCCCTGCACTACCACTGCACCACCCCTGCACTACCACTGCACTACCACTGCACTACCACTGCACTGCCACTGCACTACCACTGCACTACCACTGCACTACCACTGCACCACCCCTGCACTACCACTGCACCACCCTTGCACTACCACTGCACTACCACTGCACTACCACTGCACTGCCACTGCACTACCACTGCACTACCACTGCACCACCCCTGCACTACCACTGCACTACCACTGCACTACCACTGCACTGCCACTGCACTGCCACTGCACTACCACTGCACTGCCACTGCACTACCACTGCACTACCACTGCACTACCACTGCACCACCCCTGCACTACCACTGCACTACCACTGCACTACCACTGCACTGCCACTGCACTACCACTGCACTACCACTGCACCACCCCTGCACTACCACTGCACTACCACTGCACTACCACTGCACTGCCACTGCACTACCACTGCACTACCACTGCACTGCCACTGCACTACCACTGCACTACCACTGCACTACCACTGCACCACCCCTGCACTACCACTGCACTACCACTGCACTACCACTGCACTACCACTGCACTACCACTGCACTACCACTGCACCACCCCTGCACTGCCACTGCACTACCACTGCACTACCACTGCACTACCACTGCACTGCCACTGCACTACCACTGCACTACCACTGCACTACCACTGCACTACCCCTGCACTACCACTGCACTACCACTGCACTACCACTGCACTACTCCTGCACTACCACTGCACCACCCCTGCACTACCACTGCACCACCCCTGCACTACCACTGCACTACCCCTGCACTACCACTGCACTACTCCTGCACTACCACTGCACCACCCCTGCACTACCACTGCACCACCCCTGCACTACCACTGCACTACCCCTGCACTACCACTGCACTACTCCTGCACTACCACTGCACCACCCCTGCACTACCACTGCACCACCCCTGCACTACCACTGCACTACCCCTGCACTACCACTGCACCACCCCTGCACTACCACTGCACCACCCCTGCACTACCACTGCACCACCCCTGCACTACCACTGCACCACCCCTGCACTACCACTGCACTACCCCTGCACTACCCCTGCACTACCACTGCACCACCCCCGCACTACCACTGCACCACCCCTGCACTACCCCTGCACTACCACTGCACTACCACTGCACTACTCCTGCACTACCACTGCACCACCCCTGCACTACCACTGCACCACCCCTGCACTACCACTGCACTACCCCTGCACTACCACTGCACCACCCCTGCACTACCACTGCACCACCCCTGCACTACCACTGCACCACCCCTGCACTACCACTGCACCACCCCTGCACTACCACTGCACTACCCCTGCACTACCCCTGCACTACCACTGCACCACCCCCGCACTACCACTGCACCACCCCTGCACTACCACTGCACCACCCCTGCACTACCACTGCACCGGCCCTGCACTACCACTGCACCGCCCCTGCACTACCACTGCACCACCGCTGCACTACCACTGCACCACCCCTGCACTACCACTGCACCACCCCTGCACTACCACTGCACCACCCCTGCACTACCACTGCACCACCCCTGCACTACCACTGCACCACCCCTGCACTACCACTGCACCACCCCTGCACTACCACTGCACTACCCCTGCACTACCCCTGCACTACCACTGCACCACCCCCGCACTACCACTGCACCACCCCTGCACTACCACTGCACCACCCCTGCACTACCACTGCACCGGCCCTGCACTACCACTGCACCGCCCCTGCACTACCACTGCACCACCGCTGCACTACCACTGCACCACCCCTGCACTACCACTGCACCACCCCTGCACTACCACTGCACCACCCCTGCACTACCACTGCACCACCCCTGCACTACCACTGCACCACCCCTGCACTACCACTGCACCACCCCTGCACTACCACTGCACTACCCCTGCACTACCCCTGCACTACCACTGCACCACCCCCGCACTACCACTGCACCACCCCTGCACTACCACTGCACCACCCCTGCACTACCACTGCACCGGCCCTGCACTACCACTGCACCGCCCCTGCACTACCACTGCACCACCGCTGCACTACCACTGCACCACCCCTGCACTACCACTGCACCGCCCCTGCACTACCACTGCACCACCCCTGCACTACCACTGCACCACCCCTGCACTACCACTGCACCACCCCTGCACTACCACTGCACCACCCCTGCACTACCACTGCACTACCCCTGCACTACCCCTGCACTACCACTGCACCACCCCCGCACTACCACTGCACCACCCCTGCACTACCACTGCACCACCCCTGCACTACCACTGCACCGGCCCTGCACTACCACTGCACCGCCCCTGCACTACCACTGCACCACCGCTGCACTACCACTGCACCACCATGAGCAACCACTGCACCACCCTGCACTACCACTGCACAATCCTGTACCACCCTGCACTACCACTGCACAATCCTGCACCACCACTGCACCATCCTGCAACACCACTGCACCATCCTGCAACACCACTGCACCATCCTGCACCACCACTGCACCATCCTGCACCACCACTGCACCACCCTGCACTACCACTGCACAATCCTGTACCACCCTGCACTACCACTGCACAATCCTGCACCACCACTGCACCATCCTGCAACACCACTGCACCATCCTGCAACACCACTGCACCATCCTGCACCACCACTGCACCACCCTGCACTACTACTGCACCACCCTGCAACATCACTGCACCATCCTGCACCACCACTGCATCACTCTGCACTACTACTGCACCACCCTGCACTACCACTGCACCACCCTGCAACATCACTGCACCATCCTGCACCACCACTGCATCACTCTGCACTACTACTGCACCACCCTGCACTACCACTGCACCACCCTGCACTACCACTGCACCACCCTGCACTACCACTGCGCTACCTCTGCACCACCACTGCACCACCCTGCACGACCACCGCACCACCCCTGCACTACCACTGCACCACCCTGCACCGCCCCTGCACTACCACTGCACCATCCCTGCATTACCACTGCACTACCCCTGCACCACCACTGCACCACCCTGCACCACCACTGCACCATCCTGCACCACCACTGCACCACCCCTGCCCCACCACTGCACCACCCTGCACCACCACTGCACCACCCTGCACTAATACTGCACCACCCTGCACTACCACAGCACCACCCATGCACTACCACTGCACCACCCTGCAACATCACTGCACCATCCTGCACCACCACTGCACCACCCTGCACTACTACTGCACTACCCTGCACTACCACAGCACCACCCATGCACTACCACTGCACTACCCCTGCACCACCACTGCACCACCCCTGCACTACCACTACACCAACCTGCAACACCACTGCACCATCCTGCACCACCACTGCACCACCCTGCACTACTACTGCACCACCCTGCATTATCACTGCACCACCCTGCTCTACCACTGCACCACCCTGCATTATCACTGCACCACCCTCCTCTACCACTGCACCACCCTGCACTACCACTGCACTACCACTGCACTACCCCTGCACCACCACTGCACAACCCTGCACCACCACCGCACCACCCTGCACTGCCCCTGCACTACCATCGCACCACCCTGCACTGCCCCTGCACTACCACTGCACCACCCCTGCACTACCACTGCAGTACCCCTGCACCACCACTGCACCACCCTGCACCACCACTGCACCACCCCTGCACTACCACTGCACCATCCCTGCACTGTCCCTGCACTACCACTGCACTACCATTTCACCAACCTGCACCACCCCTGCACTACGACTGCAGTACCACTGCATTACCACTGCACCCCCTGCACTACCACTGCACTACCACTGCACCACCCCTGCACTACCACTGCACTACCACTGCACCACCCTGCAACACCACTGCACCATCCTTCACCGCCACTGCACCACCCTGCACTACTGCTGCACTACCCCTGCACTACCACTGCACCATCCTGCACTACCACTGCACCACCCCTGCACTACCACTGCACTACCCCTGCACCACCACTACACCACCCCTGCACTACCACTGCACCACCCCTGCACTACCACTGCACTACCCCTGCACTACCACTGCACCACCCTGCACTGCCCCTGCGCTACCACTGCACCACCCCTTCACTACCACTGCACTACCTCTGCACTACCACTGCACCACCACTGCACCACCCCTGCACTACCACTGCACCACCCTGCACTTCCACTGCACTACCACTGTACCACCCTGCACTACCACTGCACCACCGTGCGCTACCACTGCACCACCCTGCACTACCACTGCACTACCACTGCACTACCACTGCACCACCCTGCACTACCACTGCACCACCCTGCACTACCACTGCACCACCCTGCACTACCACTGCACTACCCTGCACTACCACTGCACCACCCTCCACTACCACTGCACTACAACTGCACTACCACTGCACCACCCTGCACTACCACTGCACCACCCCTGCACCACCCCCTGCACCACCACCTGCACTACCACTGCACCACCACCACACCACTACCGTACCACCACCGCACCAGCACTGCACCATCCGTGCACCACCACTGCCCCACCACTTCACTACACCTGCACCTTGCCTGCACCACCCCTGCACCTCCAATGCACTTCCACTGCTCCACCATCACTGCACCATCACTGCGCCACCACTTCACCACCTCTCCACTATTACTGCACCACCACGCCTCACCACTGGGTCATCACTGCACTACCACTGCACCACCCTGCACTACCACTGCACCACCCTGCACTACCACTGCACTACCACTGCACTACCACTGCACCACCCCTGCACTACCACTGCACCACCCTGCACTACCACTGCACTACCACTGCACTACCACTGCACCACCCTGCACTACCACTGCACCACCCTGCACTACCACTGCACCACCCTGCACTACCACTGCACTACCACTGCACTACCACTGCACCACCCTGCACTACCACTGCACCACCCTGCACTACCACTGCACCACCCTGCACTACCACTGCACTACCCTGCACTACCACTGCACCACCCTCCACTACCACTGCACTACAACTGCACTACCACTGCACCACCCTGCACTACCACTGCACCACCCCTGCACCACCCCCTGCACCACCACCTGCACTACCACTGCACCACCACCACACCACTACCGTACCACCACCGCACCAGCACTGCACCATCCGTGCACCACCACTGCCCCACCACTTCACTACACCTGCACCTTGCCTGCACCACCCCTGCACCTCCAATGCACTTCCACTGCTCCACCATCACTGCACCATCACTGCGCCACCACTTCACCACCTCTCCACTATTACTGCACCACCACGCCTCACCACTGGGTCATCACTGCACTACCCCTGCACCACCCTGCACTACCACTGCACCACCCTGCACTGCCCCTGCGCTACCACTGCACCACCCCTTCACTACCACTGCACTACCCCTGCACTACCACTGCACCACCACTGCTGTACAACTGCACCTCTACTGCACTACAACAGAACCACTCTTGCACTGCCATTGCACCTCCACTGGCACACCCTTGCACCACCCCTGCACCATCACTGCACCACCCCTGGACCATCACTGTACCACCCCTGCACCAACACTGCACCACCCCTGCCGCATCACTGCACCACCCCTGCACCTCCAGTGCACCACCACTGCACATCCACTGCACCACCACTGAACAACCATTGCACCTCCACTGCACCATCATTGCACCGCCACCACTGCACAACAACTGTTCCTCCAGTGAACTACCACAGCACCACCACTGTACTTCCACTACACCACCACAGCACCACCACTACTCAGCACCTACATCACCCCTGCAATACGCCTGCTCCACGCCTGCACTGCAAATGCACCACCCTTGCACTGTCACTGCACGTACCTTTCACTGCCAGTGTACCATGAATGCACTACCACCACCCCACCCATGCATCACGTCTGCACCACTAATGCACCACCCCTGCACGATGTCTGCGCCACCACTGCACCACTCCTGCAACACCCCTTCACAACCAATTCACTGCCACTGCACCACCCCTGCACTACCCCTGAAACACCCCTGCACTACCACTACACCATCGCAGCACTGTCGCACCATCCCTGTACCGCCCTTGCACCACCACTGTACCATCCCTGCACCACCACTGCACTACTCCTTCCCCATCGCTGTACCACCCCTGCATCTGCACTGCACCACCACTACACCTCCACTGCACCACCTCCACGCTGCCACCGTGCCACCACTGTGCCTCTACTGCACTCCCACTGCACCACCCCTACACCACCACTGCACCACCCCTGCACCTCCACTGCACCGCTGCTGCACCACCCCTGCAGCTCCACTGCACTTTCACTACACCGTCACTGCACCACCACTATACCTCTACTGCACCGCATCTGCACCACCTCTGTATCTCTGCATCGCACCTGTACCTCCACTGCACGTCCACTGCAAAACCTTTGCATCGCCCCTGCACCTCCACTGCACGTCCACTGCACTACCACTGCATCACCCCTGCACCTCCACTGCACTTCCACTGCACCATCACTGCACCCAACCCTGCACCACCACTGCACCATCACTGCACCACCACATCACCACCCCTGCACCTCCACTTTACCACTGTACCATTGTACCACTGCTCCACTGCGTCATCACTGCACCACCACTGCACCACCATTGCACCACCACTGCACCTTCACTGCACCACCTCTCCACCATCACTGCACCACACTTCACCTCCATTGAACCATCACTACACCACTGCACCCTCAATGTACTTTCACTGCACCACCATTGCACCACCACTGCTCCGCCAGTGCACAGCTACTCTTTCACCACTGCACCACCTCTGCACCACTGCATCTCCACTGCACATGCACAGCACCACCACTGCACCTTCACCCCACTTCCACTGCACATCCACTTCACCACTGCACCACCATTACACCACTGCACCACCATTACACCACTGCACCACCACTGCACCATCACTGCACCACCACTTGACCTCCACTGCACTATCACTGTACCCTCACTGCACCACCACTGCGCCTCCAGTGCACTGCACTATCACTGCACCACCTCTGGACCTGAACTGCGCCATCACTGCACCACCACTGCAGCACGTCTCCACCATCACTGCACCACCACTGCAGCACGTCTCCACCATCACTGCACCACCACTGCAGCACGTCTCCACCATCACTGCAACACCATTGCAGCACGTCTCCACCATCACTACACCTCCACTGCACCATCACTACACTTCCACTGCGCCACCACTGCACCTCCAGTGCACCTCACTACACCTCCACTGCATCACCACTGCAACTTCCCTGCATAACCAGTGCACCATTACTGCACCACCATCGCACCACCTCTCCACCATCACTGCCTTATCACTGCACCATCTCTGCACCATCAGTGTACCACCACTGCACCACCACTACGCTACTACACTACCAGCACTGCACCATCACTCCATCACCACTGTACCATCACTGTACCATCACTGTACCACCACTCCCCACCAATGCACTATCACTGCATCACCACTGCAGTACCACTGTTCCATCGCTGCACCACCGCTGCACCTTCACTGCACCACCACTGCACCACCACTGCACCACCACTGCACCACCACTACACCTCCACTGCATCGCTCTGCCCTCCATTACTCCATGCTGCAGAGATTATAGTGTTCGTAACTGGTAGTGAACAGTGATTTGCAGCCTTAATGACCTTCGTGTAGCCGATAGGCTTGAAACTTGTGTATCTATGAAGCAGGCAAGGGAAGGCAGTGAGTGGGAAGATCAAGTAGGTGAGAGACCACAAGAAGTGCTGTACACGGCACATGTACAGTGTTCAGAGTGAGAGTGATTTATACCGTGTGATAGACTGATGGAAGGTGACAAGTAGTGAGAACGTTGACATGACTGTCATATCAACCCTTCTGCTGCTGACAGCAGTTATACCCTCCTGCTACTGATGACACCAGCAACCACACCCCTCCTGCTACTGGTGACACCAGCAACCACACCCTCCTGCTACTGGTGACACCAGCAACCACACCCTCCTGCTACTGGTGACACCAGCAACCACACCCTCCTGCTACTGGTGACACCAGCAACCACACCCTCCTGCTACTGGTGACACCAGCAACCACACCCTCCTGCTACTGGTGACACCAGCAACCACACCCTCCTACTACTGGTGACACCAGCAACCACACCCTCCTGCTACTGGTGACACCAGCAACCACACCCTCCTGCTACTGGTGACACCAGCAACCACACCCTCCTGCTACTGGTGACACCAGCAACCACACCCTCCTGCTACTGGTGACACCAGCAACCACACCCTCCTGCTACTGGTGACACCAGCAACCACACCCTAATGCTACTGGTGACACCAGCAACCACACCCTCCTGCTACTGGTGACACCAGCAACCACACCCTCCTGCTACTGGTGACACCAGCAACCACACCCCTCCTGCTACTGGTGACACCAGCAACCACAACCCTCCTGCTACTGGTGACACCAGCAACCACACCCCTCCTGCTACTGGTGACACCAGCAACCACAACCCTCCTGCTACTGGTGACACCAGCAACCACACCCCTCCTGCTACTGGTGACACCAGCAACCACACCCCTCCTGCTACTGGTGACACCAGCAACCACACCCCTCCTGCTACTGGTGACACCAGCAACTACACCCCTCCTGCTACTGGTGACACCAGCAACCACACCCTCCTGCTACTGGTGACACCAGCAACCACACCCTCCTGCTACTGGTGACACCAGCAACCACACCCTCCTGCTACTGGTGACACCAGCAACCACACCCTCCTGCTACTGGTGACACCAGCAACCACACCCCTCCTGCTACTGGTGACACCAGCAACCACACCCTCCTGCTACTGGTGACACCAGCAACCACACCCTCCTGCTACTGGTGACACCAGCAACCACACCCCTCCTGCTACTGATGACAGCAGCAACCACACCCTCCTGCTACTGGTGACACCAGCAACCACACCCTCCTGCTACTGGTGACACCAGCAACCACACCCCTCCTGCTACTGATGACAGCAGCAACCACACCCTCCTGCTACTGGTGACACCAGCAACCACACCCTCCTGCTACTGGTGACACCAGCAACCACACCCCTCCTGCTACTGGTGACACCAGCAACCACACCCTCCTACTACTGGTGACACCAGCAACCACACCCCTCCTGCTACTGGTGACACCAGCAACCACACCCTAATGCTACTGGTGACACCAGCAACCACACCCTCCTGCTACTGGTGACACCAGCAATCACACCCTAATGCTACTGGTGACACCAGCAACCACACCCTCCTGCTACTGGTGACACCAGCAACCACACCCTCCTGCTACTGGTGACACCAGCAACCACACCCTCCTGCTACTGGTGACACCAGCAACCACACCCTCCTGCTACTGGTGACACCAGCAACCACACCCTCCTGCTACTGGTGACACCAGCAACCACACCCCTCCTGCTACTGGTGATACCAGCAACCACACCCTCCTGCTACTGGTGACACCAGCAATCACACCCTAATGCTACTGGTGACACCAGCAACCACACCCTCCTGCTACTGGTGACACCAGCAACCACACCCTCCTGCTACTGGTGACACCAGCAACCACACCCCTCCTGCTACTGGTGACACCAGCAACCACACCCTAATGCTACTGGTGACACCAGCAACCACACCCCTCCTGCTACTGGTGACACCAGCAACCACACCCTAATGCTACTGGTGACACCAGCAACCACACCCTCCTGCTACTGGTGACACCAGCAACCACACCCTCCTGCTACTGGTGACACCAGCAACCACACCCTCCTGCTACTGCTGACACCAACCACACCCTCCTGCTACTGGTGACACCAGCAACCACACCCCTCCTGCTGATTCTGCTTAGAGGAGCAGTGGATTCAACCCTCCCATCCCCCCACCGTCCCCTCTTTTTCCTCCTGGAGATGAAGATGACCAATTACCTGTAGTGAGAGCACCAGCAACCACATTATGCTGCTGCTGCTGCTGCTGCTGCTGCTGCTGCTGCTGCTGTTGCTGCTGTTGCTGCTGAAGACAGCAGTAACAACAACCACACCTTCCTACTGCTGCTGCTGATACTGATGATGACAGAGCAGCAGCAGCAGCAGCAGCAGCAGCAGCAGCAGCAGGAGGTCTGTGCTGGCAAGAGTAATGAGCTGCGTGACGAAGACTCCGTCTTGAAACCGGTCTGTCATTGTCGGGTCTTCCCCGTCTGATTGACCCTCCCCCCCACCCGCACACCATCACCCCACCACCCACATCCCCAACACACCACCCACAACCCCCCACACACCACCCACAACCCCCACACACCACCCACAACCCCCACACACCACCCACAACCCCCACACACCACTCACAACCCCCACACACAACTCACAACCCCCACACACCACTCACAACCCCCACACACCACTCACAACCCCCACACAACACTCACAACCCCCACACACCACCCACAACCCCCACACACCACCCACAACCCCCACACACCACCCACAACCCCCACACACCACTCACAACCCCCACACACCACTCACAACCCCCACACACCACTCACAACCCCCACACACCACTCACAACCCCCACACACCACTCACAACCCCCACACACCACTCACAACCCCCACACAACACTCACAACCCCCACACACCACCCACAACCCCCACACACCACCCACAACCCCCACACACCACCCACAACCCCCACACACCACTCACAACCCCCACACACCACTCACAACCCCCACACACCACCCACAACCCCCACACACCACCCAAAACGCTACTTTCATCTGCAAAAAATCACGGATGGCATCAACTTGAGAAAAAGTTGGGCATCCACAGGTGAGTGTTGCAACATTGAAAGTTGACGTTGTGGCCAGGTTGACGTTGTGGCCAGGTTGACGTTGTGGCCAGGTTGACGTTGTGGCCAGGTTGACGTTGTGGCCAGGTTGACGTTGTGGCCAGGTTTACGTTGTGGCCAGGTTGACGCTGTGGCCAGGTTGACGTTGTGGCCAAGTTGACGTTGTGGCCAGGTTGACGTTGTGGCCAGGCTGACGTTGTGGCCAGGTTGCCGCTGTGGCCAGGTTGACGTTGTGGCCAGGTTGACGTTGTGGCCAGGTTGACGTTGTGGCCAGGTTGACGTTGTGGCCAAGTTGACGTTGTGGCCAGGTTGACGTTGTGGCCAGGCTGACGTTGTGGCCAGGTTGCCGCTGTGGCCAGATTGACGTTGTGGCCAGGTTGACGTTGTGGTCAGGTTGACGTTGTGGCCAGGTTGACGTTGTGGCCAGGTTGACGCTGTGGCCAGGTTGATGTTATGGCCAAGTTGACGTTGTGGCCAGGTTGACGTTGTGGCCAGGTTGACGTTGTGGCCAGGTTGACGTTGTGGTCAGATTGACGTTGTGGCCAGGTTGACGCTGTAGCCAGGTTGACGATGTGACCAGTTTGACGCTGTGGCCAGGTTGATGTTTTGGCCAAGTTGACGTTGTAGCCAGGTTAACACTGTGGCCAGGTTAACACTGTGGCCACCTTGACGCTGTGGCCACGTTGACACTGTGGCCAGATTGGAGTAATCAACAACCACTTACAAAAAACCAAGCAATGCGTCTTTCTGAGTAGCAGAACTGACACAGTGCTAGACTGTCAGAACTGACACAGTGCTAGACTGTCAGAACTAACACAGTGCTAGACTGTCAGAACTGACACAGTGCTAGACTGTCAGAACTAACACAGTGCTAGACTGTCAGAACTAACACAGTGCTAGACTGTCAGAACTAACACAGTGCTAGACTGTCAGAACTAACACAGTGCTAGACTGTCAGAACTGACACAGTGCTAGACTGTCAGAACTAACACAGTGCTAGACTGTCAGAACTGACACAGTGCTAGACTGTCAGAACTAACACAGTGCTAGACTGTCAGAACTAACACAGTGCTAGACTGTCAGAACTAACACAGTGCTAGACTGTCAGAACTAACACAGTGCTAGACTGTCAGAACTGACACAGTGCTAGACTGTCAGAACTGCCACAGTGCTAGACTGTCAGAACTAACACAGTGCTAGACTGTCAGAACTAACACAGTGCTAGACTGTCAGAACTAACACAGTGCTAGACTGTCAGAACTAACACAGTGCTAGACTGTCAGAACTAACACAGTGCTAGACTGTCAGAACTGACACAGTGCTAGACTGTCAGAACTGCCACAGTGCTAGACTGTCAGAACTAACACAGTGCTAGACTGTCAGAACTAACACAGTGCTAGACTGTCAGAACTAACACAGTGCTAGACTGTCAGAACTAACACAGTGCTAGACTGTCAGAACTAACACTGTGCTAGACTGTCAGAACTAACACAGTGCTAGACTGTCAGAACTAACACAGTGCTAGACTGTCAGAACTAACACAGTGCTAGACTGTCAGAACTGACACAGTGCTAGACTGTCAGAACTGCCACAGTGCTAGACTGTCAGAACTAACACAGTGCTAGACTGTCAGAACTAACACAGTGCTAGACTGTCAGAACTAACACAGTGCTAGACTGTCAGAACTAACACAGTGCTAGACTGTCAGAACTAACACAGTGCTAGACTGTCAGAACTAACACAGTGCTAGACTGTCAGAACTAACACAGTGCTAGACTGTCAGAACTAACACAGTGCTAGACTGTCAGAACTAACACAGTGCTAGACTGTCAGAACTGACACAGTGCTAGACTGTCAGAACTGCCACAGTGCTAGACTGTCAGAACTAACACAGTGCTAGACTGTCAGAACTAACACAGTGCTAGACTGTCAGAACTAACACAGTGCTAGACTGTCAGAACTAACACAGTGCTAGACTGTCAGAACTAACACAGTGCTAGACTGTCAGAACTAACACAGTGCTAGACTGTCAGAACTAACACAGTGCTAGACTGTCAGAACTAACACAGTGCTAGACTGTCAGAACTAACACAGTGCTAGACTGTCAGAACTGACACAGTGCTAGACTGTCAGAACTGCCACAGTGCTAGACTGTCAGAACTAACACAGTGCTAGACTGTCAGAACTAACACAGTGCTAGACTGTCAGAACTAACACAGTGCTAGTGCTAGACTGTCAGAACTAACACAGTGCTAGACTGTCAGAACTAACACAGTGCTAGACTGTCAGAACTAACACAGTGCTAGACTGTCAGAACTAACACAGTGCTAGACTGTCAGAACTAACACAGTGCTAGACTGTCAGAACTAACACAGTGCTAGACTGTCAGAACTAACACAGTGCTAGACTGTCAGAACTAACACAGTGCTAGACTGTCAGAACTGACACAGTGCTAGACTGTCAGAACTGCCACAGTGCTAGACTGTCAGAACTAACACAGTGCTAGACTGTCAGAACTAACACAGTGCTAGACTGTCAGAACTGACACAGTGCTAGACTATCAGAACTAACACAGTGCTAGACTGTCAGAACTGCCACAGTGCTAGACTGTCAGAACTAACACAGTGCTAGACTGTCAGAACTAACACAGTGCTAGACTGTCAGAACTAACACAGTGCTAGACTGTCAGAACTAACACAGTGCTAGACTGTCAGAACTAACACAGTGCTAGACTGTCAGAACTAACACAGTGCTAGACTGTCAGAACTGACACAGTGCTAGACTGTCAGAACTAACACAGTGCTAGACTATCAGAACTAACACAGTGCTAGACTATCAGAACTAACACAGTGCTAGACTATCAGAACTAACAGTGCTAGACTATCAGAACTGACACAGTGCTAGAATGTCAGAACTAACACAGTGCTAGACTGTCAGAACTGACACAGTGCTAGACTGTCAGAACTAACATAGTGCTAGACTGTCAGAACTGACACAGTGGTAGACTATCAGAACTGACACAGTGCTAGACTGTCAGAACTAACACAGTGCTAGACTGTCAGAACTCCCACAGTGCTAGACTGTCAGAACTAACACAGTGCTAGACTATCAGAACTAACACAGTGCTAGACTATCAGAACTAACACAGTGCTAGACTATCAGAACTAACATAGTGCTAGACTATCAGAACTAACACAGTGCTAGACTATCAGAAGTAACACAGTGCTAGACTATCAGAACTAACACAGTGCTAGACTATCAGAACTGACACAGTGCTAGACTGTCAGAACTGACACAGTGCTAGACTATCAGAACTAACACAGTGCTAGACTGTCAGACCTAACACAGTGCTAGACTGTGAGAACTAACACAGTGCTAGACTATCAGAACTAACACAGTGCTAGACTATCAGAACTAACACAGTGCTAGACTATCAGAACTAACACAGTGCTAGACTATCAGAACTAACACAGTGCTAGACTATGAGAACTAACACAGTGCTAGACTATCAGAGCTAACACAGTGCTAGACTATCAGAACTAACACAGTGCTAGACTATCAGAACTAACACAGTGCTAGACTGTCAGAACTGACACAGTGCTAGACTGTCAGAACTGACACAATGCTAGACTGTCAGAGCTAACACAGTGCTAGACTGTCAGAACTGACACAGTGCTAGACTGTCAGAACTAGCACAGTGTTAGACTGTCAGAACTAACACAGTGCTAGACTGTCAGAACTGCCACAGTGCTAGACTGTCAGAGCTAACACAGTGCTAGACTGTCAGAACTGACACAGTGCTAGACTGTCAGAACTGCCACAGTGCTAGACTGTCAGAACTAACACAGTGCTAGACTGTCAGAACTGACACAGTGCTAGATTATCAGAAATAACACAGTGCTAGACTATCAGAACTAACACAGTGCTAGACTATCAGAACTAACATAGTGCTAGACTATCAGAACTAACACAGTGCTAGACTATCAGAAGTAACACAGTGCTAGACTATCAGAACTAACACAGTGCTAGACTATCAGAACTGACACAGTGCTAGACTGTCAGAACTGACACAGTGCTAGACTATCAGAACTAACACAGTGCTAGACTATCAGAACTGACACAGTGCTAGACTGTCAGAACTGACACAGTGCTAGACTATTAGAACTAACACAGTGCTAGACTATCAGAACTAACACAGTGCTAGACTATCAGAACTAACACAGTACTAGACTGTCAGAACTAGCACAGTGCTAGACTGTCAGAACTGACAGTGCTAGACTATCAGAACTAACACAGTGCTAGACTATCAGAATCAGAGCTAACACAGTGCTAGTCTGAGTAACAGAGCTAACACAGTGCTATGTTTAATAGAAGCTTCCAGCAGTAAATAACAAACAAGAAACTCGTTGTTTATGATGCACTTGTTGGACCGTATCTTGAATATGTGGTCCAGTTTAGGTCTGTGAATGAGGCAGAAGAGGAAGATGTATGTACTGGAGAGGTAGAGAGAAGCGCCAGCAGACACCATCACTCAGCAACAATCCTTGCGTCAAGAATTACACACATGTGTAAAATCTGGGTATCTTTATTTGTTAACGTTTCACCATCCAGTGGTTTTATCAATACAAATTCAAGGACATAAGACTGTAGAAATATTTACAAAAGACGAGGTAACCAGTCCCTCAGCTTGCGTGGACACACTCTAGGTATTCAACACTTTTTTTTTCTCTTAGGCAACGGAAACTGCGAGATCTCATTCAAACCTTCAAGATACTGAATGACTCTGACATTACTCGAAACAATGGAATGAAATTGCAGGGCAGAAGATGCAACACGAATATTACAATTTTTTGCCAGCCTAATTACATGGGAATGGAATGAACTAACGGATAATGTTGTGAGCGTGAAGACAGTATCGTCATTCAAGAACCAGCTGGACAACACTTTGCAAGTTAAACATTCAACTAGATACTAGAGTGGAGCAATCTGAAGTCAAGTGATTCCTGATGGTTGTACAGCAACTGCATCAGGATCATCACTTGACTACGAGGATATCGAGTCAGTAATTGTAATGTGATTGTAATAGTGGAAGTAGAGAGATGTGATTGTAATAGTGGTAGTAGAGGGATGTGATTGTAATAGTGGAAGTAGAGGGATGTGATTGTAATAGTGGTAGTAGAGGGATATGATTGTAATGGTGGTAGTAGAGGGATGCGATTGTAATAGTGGTAGTAGAGGGATGTAATTGTAATAGTGGTAGTAGAGGGATGTGATTGTAATAGTGGTAGTAGAGGGATGTAATTGTAATAGTGGTAGTAGAGGGATGTGATTGTAATAGTGGTAGTAGAGGGATGTGATTGTAATAGTGGTAGTAGAGGGATGTGATTGTAATAGTGGTAGTAGAGGGATGTGATTGTAATAGTGGTAGTAGAGGGATGTGATTGTAATAGTGGAAGTAAAGAGATGTGATTGTAATAGTGGTAGTAGAGGATGTGATTGTAATAGTGGTAGTAGAAGGATGTGATTGTAATAGTGGTAGTAGATGGATGTGATTGTAATAGTGGTAGTAGAGGGATGTGATTGTAATAGTGGTAGTAGAGGGATGTAATTGTAATAGTGGTAGTAGAGGGATGTGATTGTAACGGTGGTAGTAGAGGGATGTGATTGTAATAGTGGTAGTAGAAGGATGTGATTGTAATAGTGGTAGTAGATGGATGTGATTGTAATAGTGGTAGTAGAGGGATGTGATTGTAATAGTGGTAGTAGAGGGATGTAATTGTAATAGTGGTAGTAGAGGGATGTGATTGTAACGGTGGTAGTAGAGGGATGTGATTGTAATAGTGGTAGTAGAGGGATGTGATTGTAATAGTGGTAGTAGATGGATGTGATTGTAATAGTGGTAGTAGAGGGATGTGATTGTAATAGTGGTAGTAGAGGGATGTAATTGTAATAGTGGTAGTAGAGGGATGTAATTGTAATAGTGGTAGTAGAGGGATGTGATTGTAATAGTGGTAGTAGAGGGATGTGATTGTAATAGTGGTAGTAGAGGGATGTGATTGTAATAGTGGTAGTAGAGGGATGTGATTGTAATAGTGGTAGTAGATGGATGTGATTGTAATAGTGGTAGTAGAGGGATGTGATTGTAATAGTGGTAGTAGAGGGATGTGATTGTAATAGTGGTAGTAGAGGGATGTGATTGTAATAGTGGTAGTAGAAGGATGTGATTGTAATAGTGGTAGTAGATGGATGTGATTGTAATAGTGGTAGTAGAGGGATGTGATTGTAATAGTGGTAGTAGAAGGATGTGATTGTAATAGTGGTAGTAGATGGATGTGATTGTAATAGTGGTAGTAGAGGGATGTGATTGTAATAGTGGTAGTAGAGGGATGTAATTGTAATAGTGGTAGTAGAGGGATGTGATTGTAACGGTGGTAGTAGAGGGATGTGATTGTAATAGTGGTAGTAGAGGGATGTGATTGTAATAGTGGTAGTAGAGGGATGTAATTGTAATAGTGGTAGTAGAGGGATGTGATTGTAATAGTAGTAGTAGAGGGATGTGATTGTAATAGTGGTAGTAGAGGGATGTGATTGTAATAGTAGTAGTAGAGGGATGTGATTGTAATAGTGGTAGTAGAGGGATGTGATTGTAATAGTGGTAGTAGAGGGATGTAATTGTAATAGTAGTAGTAGAGGGATGTGATTGTAATAGTGGTAGTAGATGGATGTGATTGTAATAGTGGTAGTAGAGAATGTGATTGTAATAGTGGTAGTAGATGGATGTGATTGTAATAGTGGTAGTAGAGGATGTGATTGTAATAGTGGTAGTAGATGGATGTGATTGTAATAGTGGTAGTAGAGGATGTGATTGTAATAGTGGTAGTAGAGGGATGTGATTGTAATAGTGGTAGTAGAGGATGTGATTGTAATAGTGGTAGTATAGGGATGTGATTGTAATAGTGGTAGTAGAGGATGCGATTGTAATAATGGTAGTAGAGGGATGTGATTGTAATAGTAATAGTAGAGGGATGTGATTGTAATAGTAGTAGTAGAGGGATGTGATTGTAATAGTAGTAGTAGAGGGATGTGATTGTAATAGTAGTAGTAGAAGGATGTTACTGTAACAGCAGAACTGGTGATTCCCAGAAGCCGAACTACTGATACACACAGCAGTGTGAGTGCCAGTGGTGTAACACACGTAGTAAGGTAAAGCACTAATTTAGATAGCCCAGGTCTTCCACCCATTTTCATTTCTCCTCTACATTCCATGCTATTTTTCTAATATAGTAATGTTTTTCCAGCTATTTTCATGCCTCAGTGTCCGGAGGGAGTGGAGGGTAGGGAGAGAACCTCCCGCTTTCCTATCCTTGACTTATACACCGAAATAATATACAATCTTGAAACTTAAGTAGAAATACATAGCTCATCTCAGTAGACAATGTGAGTGTGTACCTCCAAGTTCTCTCTGTTTATCCCATGTACCACTACCACCACAACCACTACTACTACTACTGCTACCACCACTAACACCACAACCACTACCACCACAACCACTACCACCACAACCACTACCACCACAATCACTACCACCACAACCACCACTACCACCACAACCACTACCACCACAACCGCTACCACCACAACCCACTACCACCACCACCACAGCCACCACTACCATCACAACCACTGACACCACAATCACAACCACTACCACCACACCCACTACTACCACAACTACCATTACCACCACAACCAATACCTCCACAACCACCACTACCACCACAACCACTAGTCACTACTACTACCACCACCACTACTACCACCACAACCACTACTATTACCACAAAAAACTACTACCACCAATGGTGACACTCTTCAGATCACTAGTGCTGACGGACCTGTTCAAAGCAAGAGAAATATCGGAGCTGGAACAAATACAGAGATCGTTTACGGCTCACAGTGAACCTGTAAAGCACCTAAACTATGGGAACGCCTGTAAGTCTTGAATATGTATTCACTGGAGCCGAGGAGAGAGAGATACATGATAATTTATACCTGGAAAATACTCAAGGGCCTGATCCCAAATCTGCACAATGCCATAACATACTGGAGTGAGAGATAAGAACATGAGAAAGGAGGAACAGTGCAGCAGGTCTGTTGGCCCATATTAGACAGGTCCTTCACAATCCATCCCATTAACAAAACATTTGCCCAACTCAATTTTCAATTCTACCCAAGGAACAAGCTTTGATAATTCTATTAACTGTGTGGAAAAAGACTCCTGCCACTATATATATGCGTTTTCTTAGTTTTCTCTCCATTAGGACTGAAGAAGCCACTCGTGGCGAAACGTTCCTCTAATAAATATCCTGAACTGTACAGAAGTGTCTTTTTCCACATCTTGTCGGTATCACCATACCATTTCCTCTTAATTCTATTAACTTATGTGCAAGCCCCACTCAAATCCAACCCCTCTCACTCATGTATTTATCCAACTTAAATTTGAAACTACTCAAGGTTTTAGCCTCAATAACCCTACTAGGCAGACTGTTCCACTCATCAACTACCCTACTTCCAAACCAATACTTTCCTATATCCTTTCTAAATCTAAACTTGTCTAATTTTAATCCATTATTTCGGGTTCTCTCTTGGAGAGATATCCTCAAGACCTTACTAATATCCCCTTTATTAATACCCATCTTCCACTTGTACACTTCGATCATGTCTCCTCTCATTCTTCGTCTTACAAGTGAATGTAATTTAAGGGACTTCAATCTCTCTTCATACGGAAGATTTCTAATGCAATGAATTAATTTTGTCACTCGTCGCTGAATGTTTTCTAACGAATTTATGTCCATTCTGTAAAATGGAGACCAGAACTGAGCTGCATAATCTAGGTGAGGCCTTACTAATGACGTATAAAGCTGAAGTATAACCGCTGGACTTCTGTTGCTTACACTAATATACAGAGAGAGAGAGAGAGAGAGAGAGAGAGAGAGAGAGAGAGAGAGAGAGAGAGAGAGAGAGAGATAGGGCGGGTCACTGGTGAAAGCCATGATGACTAGATCACAATATCTGAGAGTGAATAGGAGTGACCCTGGCTCTCTCACCTTCACTCAAACACCAGAGTACAAGAACAATGCTAAAGTGTACCCAGAGCAGGTTAAGAGTAAACATGATAGTGCATCACCAGAGTGGACATGATAGTACATCAACAGAGTGAACATGATAGTGCATCAACAGAGTGAACATGATAGTGCATCACCAGAGTGGACATGATAGTGCATCACCAGAGTGAACATGATAGTGCATCACCAGAGTGAACATGATAGTGCATCACCAGAGTGAACATGATAGCACATCACCAGAGTGAACATGATAGTGCATCACCAGAGTGAACATGATAGTGCATCACCAGAGTGAACATGATAGTGCATCACCAGAGTGAACATGATAGCACATCACCAGAGTGAACATGATAGTGCATCACCAGAGTGAGCATGATAGTGCATCACCGGAGTGAACATGATAGTACATCACCAGAGTGAGCATGATAGTGCACCACCAGAGTGAACATGATAGTTCACCACCAGAGTGAACATGATAGTGCACCACCAGAGTGAACATGATAGTACATCACCAGAGTGAACATGATAGTGCATCACCAGAGTGAACATGATAGTACATCACAAGAGTGAACATGATAGTACATCACCAGAGTGAACATGATAGTGCACCACCAGAGTGAACATGATAGTACATCACCAGAGTGAACATGATAGTGCACCACCAGAGTGAACATGATAGTGCACCACCAGAGTGAACATGATAGTGCATCACCAGAGTGAACATGATAGTACATCACCAGAGTGAACATGATAGTACATCACCAGAGTGAACATGATAGTGCACCACCAGAGTGAACATGATAGCACATCACCAGAGTGAACATGATAGTGCACCACCAGAGTGAACATGATAGTACATCACCAGAGTGAACATGATAGTGCACCACCAGAGTGAACATGATAGTGCACCACCAGAGTGAACATGATAGTACATCACCAGAGTGAACATGATAGTGCACCACCAGAGTGAACATGATAGTGCACCACCAGAGTGAACATGATAGTGCATCACCAGAGTGAACATGATAGTACATCACCAGAGTGAACATGATAGTACATCACCAGAGTGAACATGATAGTGCACCACCAGAGTGAACATGATAGCACATCACCAGAGTAAACATGATAGTGCACCACCAGAGCATGATAGTACATCACCAGAGTGAACATGATAGTGCATCACCAGAGTGAACATGATAGTACATCACCAGAGTGAATATGATAGTACATCACCAGAGTGAACATGATAGTGCACCACCAGAGTAAACATGATAGTACATCACCAGAGTGAACATGATAGTGCACCACCAGAGTGAACATGATAGTGCACCACCAGAGTGAACATGATAGTACATCACCAGAGTGAACATGATAGTACATCACCAGAGTGAACATGATAGTACATCACCAGAGTGAACATGATAGTACATCACCAGAGTGAACATGATATTACATCACCAGAGTGAACATGATAGTGCACCACCAGAGTGAACATGATAGTGCACCACCAGAGTGAACATGATAGTACATCACCAGAGTGAACATGATAGTACATCACCAGAGTGAACATGATAGTACATCACCAGAGTGAACATGATAGTACATCACCAGAGTGAACATGATAGTGCACCACCAGAGTAAACATGATAGTACATCACCAGAGTGAACATGATAGTGCACCACCAGAGTGAACATGATAGTGCACCACCAGAGTGAACATGATAGTACATCACCAGAGTGAACATGATAGTACATCACCAGAGTGAACATGATAGTGCACCACCAGAGTAAACATGATAGTACATCACCAGAGTGAACATGATAGTGCACCACCAGAGTGAACATGATAGTGCACCACCAGAGTGAACATGATAGTACATCACCAGAGTGAACATGATAGTACATCACCAGAGTGAACATGATAGTACATCACCAGAGTGAACATGATAGTACATCACCAGAGTGAACATGATATTACATCACCAGAGTGAACATGATAGTGCACCACCAGAGTGAACATGATAGTGCACCACCAGAGTGAACATGATAGTACATCACCAGAGTGAACATGATAGTACATCACCAGAGTGAACATGATAGTGCACCACCAGAGTGAACATGATAGCACATCACATAAGAACATAAGAACGAAGGAACACTGCAGAAGGCCTACTGGCCCATGCGAGGCAGGTCCAAGTCTCCTACCGGCTTAAGCCAATGCACCCAACCTAGTCAGGTCAGGTCACATTGACTTAAGGGAGGAACACGGCAACCGACCTGGTAGCACAAGCTATGAGGTCCAACTCACACCCACCCACATCCACTCATGTATTTATCCAACCTATTTTTAAAGCTACACAACGTTCTGGCCTCTATAACTGTACTCGGGAGTTTGTTCCACTCATCCACAACTCTATTACCAAACTAGTACTTTCCTATATCCTTCCTGAATCTGAATTTTTCCAACTTAAAACCATTGCTGCGAATCCTGTCTAGGCTAGATATTTTCAGCACACTATTTACATCCCCTTTATTTATTCCTGTCTTCCATTTATACACCTCAATCATATCCCCCCTAATTCTACGTCTTTCTAGAGAGTGCAGATTCAGGGCCCTTAGTCTATCCTCATAGGGAAGGTTTCTGATACATGGGATCAACTTTGTCATCCTCCTTTGTACATTTTCCAGAGAATTTATATCCATTCTGTAATACGGTGACCAAAACTGTGCAGCATAATCTAAATGAGGCCTAACCAAGGATGTATAGAGTTGAAGAACAACCTGCGGACTCCTATTATTTATGCTTCTTGATATGAAGCCAAGGATTCTATTCGCTTTATTGCAAACACTTATGCACTGTTGTCTTGGTTTCAGATTACTGCTAACCAGAACTAAATCTTTTTCGCAATCCGTAATATTAAGATCTACATTATTTAGTTTATATGTGGCATGGTTATTGTCCTGTCCAACATTTAGAACTTTGCATTTGTCTATATTAAACTGCATCTGCCACTTCTCCGACCACTGCATCAGTCTATTCAAATCTTCCTGGAGTGCTCGAATGTCCTCGTCAGAATGGATTCGACGGCCTATTTTGGTGTCATCGGCAAACTTGCTGATGTCGCTCTTTGTGCCCTCATCTATGTCGTTTATGTAGATTGTGAACAGCAGGGGGCCCAACACTGACCCCTGTGGAACACCGCTCGTGACGCTTCCCCACTCTGATTTCTCCCCATTTATGCAAACTCTCTGCTGCCTATTTGTCAACCGTGCCTCTATCCAGGAAAAAATTTCTCCTCCTATTCCATGTGCTTTAATTTTCCTCAATAGTCTCTGATGTGGGACCCTGTCAAAAGCCTTACTGAAGTCCATATACACAATATCATATTCATTACCATGATCTACCTCCTCAAATACCTTAGTGAAAGAAGTTAATAAATTCGTAAGGCAGGAACGCCCCTTTGTAAAACCATGCTGAGATTCGTTGATTAATTTATGCTTTTCAAGGTGGCTACGAACTGCCTCTGCAATTATTGATTCCATAAATTTTCCCACTATGGAGGTTAGGCTTATTGGTCTATAGTTCGAAGCTAAGGACCTGTCACCTGTTTTGAAAATAGGAATCACATTTGCCATTTTCCACTTATCTGGCACCATGCCAGTTTGTAGTGATATGTTGAAAAGATTAGCCAAAGGTGTGCTAAGCTCCTCTTTACATTCCTTTAGAACCCTTGCATACAGTTAATCAGGGCCTGGGGATTTGTTAGGTTTTAATTTATCAATTTGCCTAAGGACCATGTCACTTGTGACCCTAATCGTGCACAGTTTATTATCGTGCTGTTCTACATAATTTATCATTACTGGAATATCGCTGGTATCCTCCTGTGTAAAAACTGAGAGG
Source organism: Cherax quadricarinatus (assembly GCF_038502225.1). Taxonomy (NCBI): domain Eukaryota; kingdom Metazoa; phylum Arthropoda; class Malacostraca; order Decapoda; family Parastacidae; genus Cherax; species Cherax quadricarinatus. The sequence continues at coordinate 28,536,143 of NC_091331.1, forward strand.
AAGTATGTGTTAAAACTTCTACACATTTCCTTATCACTGTCAGTGAGCTGACCCAAGGAACTTTTGAGTGGGCCTATCTTGTCCCTGATCTTACTTCTGTATACCTGAAAGAATCCTTTTGGGTTAGTCTTCGATTCTCTTGCAACTTTAACCTCATAATCTCTTTTTGCTTTTCTAATTCCCTTTTTTATTTCTCTCTTTAACTGAATATATCGATTTCTTAATTGCCCCTCTCTTCTTTTGATTTGCCTATATATGCCTCTCTTTTGACCAATCAGATATTTTAATCTATTGTTCATCCATTTAGGATCATTTTTGTTTGATCTGTTTCCCTATTTGGAACATAATTTGACTGAGCAGCTAGAACTATGCCCTGGAAAGCATCATATCGGCAACCATCACCACCTACCTGACCCTTAGTCAGGTCATTCCAGTTCAGCCCACCTAAGTAATTTTTCAGTCCTATGAAATCAGCCAAGCGAAAGTCAGGGACGGAGACTTGATTGCCATTATTAGGGAAATTCCATGATATATTAAAACTGAGTGATTTGTGATCACTTTCCCCAAGCTCATCATTAACCTCAAGATTATTAATTAGTGTTTCCCTACTGGCAAGAACCAAGTCAAGGAGGTTATTTCCCCTAGTTGGCTCTGTCACAAACTGTTTTAAAAAACAATCCTGGATCGTATCAAGAAAGTCACCTGACTCTAAATTTCCTGTCAAATTGCTCCAGTCAATCTGTCTATAGTTGAAATCTCCCATTAGCACAACATTTTCGTATGTAGATGCCTTACGAATTTCGTCCCATAGAAGTTTACTGCACTCCCTATCAAGATTTGGGGCCCTGTAAATCACACCCAAAATTAGTTTTTCTCGACCCTCGAGAAGCTGTAACCAAACAGATTCAGTGGCTGACGCTTCTAATTTAATATCTTGTCTAACACAACAATTTAAATTGTCTCTGACTTACATCGCTACTCCACCACCTTTCCTGTTGACCCTGTCAATGTGGAATAATTTATAGCCTTGTATGTGACATCACCAGAGTGAACATAATAGTGCACCACCAGAGTGAACATGATAGTGCACCACCAGAGTGAGCATGATAGTACATCACCAGAGTGAACATGATAGTGCATCACCAGAGTGAACATGATAGTACATCACCAGAGTGAACATGATAGTACATCACCAGAGTGAACATGATAGTACATCACCAGAGTGAACATGATAGTGCATCACCAGAGTGAACATGATAGTACATCACCAGAGTGAACATGATAGTACATTACCAGAGTGAACATGATAGTGCACTACCAGAGTAAACATGATAGTACATCACCAGAGTGAACATGATAGTGCACCACCAGAGTGAACATGATAGTGCACCACCAGAGTGAACATGATAGTACATCACCAGAGTGAACATGATAGTACATCACCAGAGTGAACATGATAGTACATCACCAAAGTGAACATGATAGTACATCACCAGAGTGAACATGATATTACATCACCAGAGTGAACATGATAGTGCACCACCAGAGTGAACATGATAGTGCACCACCAGAGTGAACATGATAGTACATCACCAGAGTGAGCATGATAGTGCATCACCAGAGTGAACATGATAGTACATCACCAGAGTGAGCATGATAGTGCATCACCAGAGTGAACATGATAGTACATCACCAGAGTGAGCATGATAGTGCATCACCAGAGTGAGCATGATAGTGCATCACCAGAGTGAACATGATAGTACATCACCAGAGTGAGCATGATAGTGCATCACCAGAGTGAACATGATAGTGCACCACCAAATTGAACATGATAGTACATCACCAGAGTGAACATGATAGTGCATCACCAGAGTGAACATGATAGTACATCACCAGAGTGAGCATGATAGTGCATCACCAGAGTGAACATGATAGTGCATCACCAGAGTGAACATGATAGTTCATCACCAGAGTGAACATGATAGTGCACCACCAGAGTGAACATGATAGTGCACCACCAACGTGAACATGATAGTACATCACCAGAGTGAACATGATAGTGCATCACCAGAGTGAACATGATAGCACATCACCAGAGTGAACATGATAGTGCACCACCAGAGTGAACATGATAGTGCACCACCAGTGAGCATGATAGTACATAACCAGAGTGAACATGATAGTGCATCACCAGAGTGAACATGATAGTACATCACCAGAGTGAACATGATAGTACATCACCAGAGTGAACATGATAGTGCACCACCAGAGTGAACATGATAGTACATCACCAGAGTGAACATGATAGTGCACCACCAGAGTGAACATGATAGTGCACCACCAGAGTGAACATGATAGTACATCACCAGAGTGAACATGATAGTACATCACCAGAGTGAACATGATAGTACATCACCAGAGTGAACATGATAGTACATCACCAGAGTGAACATGATATTACATCACCAGAGTGAACATGATAGTGCACCACCAGAGTGAACATGATAGTGCACCACCAGAGTGAACATGATAGTACATCACCAGAGTGAACATGATAGTACATCACCAGAGTGAACATGATAGTACATCACCAGAGTGAACATGATAGTGCTCCACCAGAGTGAACATGATAGCACATCACCAGAGTGAACATAATAGTGCACCACCAGAGTGAACATGATATTGCACCACCAGAGTGAACATGATAGTACATCACCAGAGTGAGCATGATAGTGCATCACCAGAGTGAACATGATAGTACATCACCAGAGTGAGCATGATAGTGCATCACCAGAGTGAACATGATAGTACATCACCAGAGTGAGCATGATAGTGCATCACCAGAGTGAACATGATAGTGCACCACCAGAGTGAACATGATAGTGCACCACCAGAGTGAACATGATAGTACATCACCAGAGTGAACATGATAGTACATCACCAGAGTGAACATGATAGTACATCACCAGAGTGAACATGATAGTACATCACCAGAGTGAACATGATAGTACATCACCAGAGTGAACATGATAGTACATCACCAGAGTGAACATGATAGTACATCACCAGAGTGAACATGATAGTGCACCACCAGAGTGAACATGATAGTGCACCACCAGAGTGAACATGATAGTACATCACCAGAGTGAACATGATAGTACATCACCAGAGTGAACATGATAGTACATCACCAGAGTGAACATGATAGTACATCACCAGAGTGAACATGATAGTGCACCACCAGAGTGAACATGATAGTGCACCACCAGAGTGAACATGATAGTACATCACCAGAGTGAACATGATAGTACATCACCAGAGTGAACATGATAGTACATCACCAGAGTGAACATGATAGTACATCACCAGAGTGAACATGATATTACATCACCAGAGTGAACATGATAGTGCACCACCAGAGTGAACATCATAGTGCACCACCAGAGTGAATATGAT
>NC_091331.1:28544598-28602098 GCF_038502225.1 Cherax quadricarinatus
ACCTCAACTAGGTGAGTACAACTAGGTGAGTACACACACACACACACACACACACACACACGCACGCACACACACACACACACACACACACACACACACACACACACACACACACACACACACACACACACACACACACACACACACACACACACACACACGCAAGATACACAACACACACACAACACACACAACACACACACACAACACACACACACAACACACACACACACACACACACACACACACACACACTCACACACACACACACACATAATACACACAACACACACAACACACACACATGCACACACACAACACACACACAACACACACACACCACACACACACATACACACACACACACTACACACACACACACACACACACACACACACACACACACACACACACACACACACACACACACACACATACCCGACGGTGTAAGGAGGCAAAAACAAAGTGCAATGGAGAATGGAAAAAGTACAGAAGGCAGAGAACACACGAAAATAGGGAGATCAGTCGCAGAGCCAGGAATGAGTATGCGCAGGTAAGGAGGGAGGCCCAGCGACAGTATGAAAATGACATAGCATCGAGAATCAAGACTGACCCGAAACTGTTGTATAGCCACATCAGGAGGAAGACAACAGTCAAAGACCAGGTGATCAGATTAAGGACAGAAGGTGGAGAACTCACAAGAAATGATCAGGAGGTATGTGAGGAGCTGAACAGGAGATTTAAGGAAGTTTTTACAGTAGAGACAGGAAGGGCTGTGGGAAGACAGCACAGAAGGGAACATCAAGAGGGAATATACTAACAAGTGTTGGATGACATACGAACAACTGAGGAGGAGGTGAAGAAGCTCCTAAGTGACCTTGACACCTCAAAGGCGATGGGACCGGACAACATCTCCCCATGGGTCCTTAGAGAAGGAGCAGAGATGCTGTGCGTGCCTCTAACCACAATCTTTAACACATCCCTTGAAACTGGGCAACTACCTGAGAAATGGAAGACAGCTAATGTAGTCCCCATATTTAAGAAAGGAAACAGAAACGAGGCGCTAAACTACAGACCTGTGTCTCTGACATGTATTGTGTGCAAAGTCATGGAGAAGATTATCAGGAGGAGAGTGGTCGAACACCTGGAAGGGAACAAGATTATAAATGAAAACCAACATGGGTTCATGGAAGGCAAATCTTGTATCACAAACCTCCTGGAGTTTTATGACAAGGTAACAGAAGTAAGACACGAGAGAGAGGGGTGAGTAGGTTGCGTTTTCCTAGACTGCAGAAAGGCCTTTGACACAGTTCCCCACAAGAGATTAGTGCAGAAGCTGGAGGATCAGGCGCATGTAACAGGGAGGGCACTGCAATGGATCAGGGAATACCTGACAGGGAGGCAGCAACGAGTCATGGTACGTGAAGAGGTATCACAGTGGGCGCCTGTGACGAGTGGGGTCCCACAGAGGTCAGTTCTAGGAAGAGTGCTATTTTTGATATATGTGAACGACATGATGGAAGGAATAGACTCTGAAGTGTCCCTGTTCGCAGATGATGTGAAGTTGATGAGAAGAATTAAATCAGATGAGGATGAGGCAGGACTGCAAAGAGACCTGGAGAGGCTGGACATGTGGTCCAGTAACTGGCTTCTCGAATTCAATCCAGCCAAATGCAAAGTCATGAAGATTGGGGAGGGGCAAAGAATCTCAGTAGTAGTAACCAGTTACCAGTAACCAGTGTAACGTTGACTCAACGACCAACTGTCTCTGCCTGAGTCACTGTCTATTCATATTGCGCTGATCTGGCATTATTCAAAAGACCCTCTCACTGGGTACTGTGGCCAGTCAGTCAGTGTTACGAGAGGAGCGAGTGAGATAGGCCACGGCTGTCAGGGCTCTCTCCACATATCTGCAATTATATGTTATAACAGCCTACTTGAGTATTTCTTACCTAATCCACATATCGAACTCCCACATGATAAATGGTGGCAGCGGTGGGATCCGAATGAGCATTCGTTTAGGCCCCTTAACTCGACGTTTGGTTCATCCCACAGCGCCAGTTCTGCTTACCAAAAATGGCCCACTAGGTACTCATATTAGTTGCCAGAGCTTCATTATTCTTCAAGCAAGCTCGGCATCTCACCCATTTAAAGTTTGAGAATAGGTTGAGGACGTTTCGTCCCCAACACCTCTAATCATTCGCTTTACCGGATGAAATTAATCCTGAGATTTCCAGCTATCCTGAGGGAAACTTCAGAGGGAACCAGCTACTAGATGATTCGATTAGTCTTTCGCCCCTATGCCCAGCTCAGATGATCGATTTGCACGTCAGAATCGCTACGGACCTCCACCAGAGTTTCCTCTGGCTTCATCCTGGCCAGGCATAGTTCACCATCTTTCGGGTCCCAACATGTCTGCTCTTGGTACTTGCTGCTCCCTGCCTGCCGCCACACACACACTCGCACGCACGTCTCGCGACGACGGCGACGGCTGTGACGAGGGCGACATCACAGCAAGTCCCGGGCCTGCGCCCTGTCACCTGACCAGTGGGTCGGTGCTATTTCTGCCGGGGAGACCTCATCCACTTCACTGGATCAATCTGTTCCACAAGTTGAGGAGAAAGACTTAGCTCCCACTGACTTCCCAGATGAAGTCAAGCGTTTGTTGACTCTGTTGAACAAACGTCGTAAAGCCATTGCTTTACCAGGTGAGAAGATGGGTATAACGAACTTATTGTCCCATCGTATTCCACTTGAACCTGGTACTAGACCTATCTACATACCTGCGTACAGAATGCCTCATTCACAAGTTGCTGTCGCAGAAGAATTGATCAATCAAATGCTTGATGATGGAGTTATTGCACCTAGCAATTCACCTTGGAATGCACCCTTGATACTAGTACCTAAGAAGGATGGTACTTGGCGCCCAGTAATTGACTTTAGGAAGTTAAACGCGAAAACCATTCCAGATCGCTTTCCACTCCCTGTACTGGGTGATCTTTTACGTAATATCGGAGATAACAAAGTCTTTTCAACCCTAGATTTGTTACAAGGGTTTTGGCAAGTCCCTCTTCACGAGGACAGCCAAGAGCTAACTGCATTCTCCACTCCTACAGGTCATTATCACTTCCTCTGTATGGCATTTGGATTACGATCTTCCCCTATCACGTTCTCAAGGCTCATGACTAATATCTTTAGAGGTCTCATAGGTAATGCACTTATGGTGTACTTAGATGACGTAATCGTCATGTCTAAAGACGTGGATACACACTTGAAAAGACTTGATGTAGTACTTGGTAAGCTTGAAGAAGCCAATTTAAAGATCAAACTGTCAAAATGTCAATTTTTCAGATCAGAAATTAAGTTTCTTGGTCACGTAGTCACTCCTAGAGGGGTTACGACTGACCAAAGTAAAGTAACTGCAGTACTAAATTTTCCAACTCCCAAAACTGCTGATGCCGTAAGATCCTTTGTGGGCTTAGCAGGTTTTTATAGATCTTTCATTGCCAATTTTTCTTCCATAGCTGCTCCTCTAACTGAGTTGCTTAAGAAAGATGCTCCTTTTGTTTGGACCTTCCGTCAAGAAAGAGCATTCCAAACTCTAAAAGAAAAGCTAACATCTGCTCCAATTTTGAAATTTCCAGATTTTTCTAAGCCTTTCTATCTGACAACTGATGCTAGTTCAATTGGCATAGGTGCCGTACTAGCTCAGAAGACCGATGGCAAGTACAACGCAGTTGCATTTGCTAGCCGAGTCCTTACGATGGCTGAACGTAATTATACAGTAACTGAGCAAGAAGCTTTAGCAATAGTATGGTCTTTAAAGCACTTCCGAGACATTATTTATCAGTACTCTGTTCATGTCTTGACAGATCATGCTCCACTGATACCCTTATTCCAGAACAAACAACCTACTGGAAGGTTAGCTAGATGGACCTTGACTATCCAAGAGTTCAATCCCACCTTTGAGCATTTACCTGGCAAGTCAAATGTAGTCGCAGATGCCTTGTCGCGACATGTTAGTATAGTAACTGCAGACCCTCCATTTAGTGCTGAAGATGTAAAGAATGCTCAACGAACAGATCCCATGTGGTCTGGTGTGATTCGATTCCTGCTCCAGGAAGATCTTATTCTGAATGTGAAGCCACCAGCACCCATCAGTGACTTTGTCATGAACCAAGAATTACTGTATCGAACAGCCGAGTTGGGTACTCCTAGCAGAAGAGTATACCAGTTAGTAATTCCACAGTCACTAGTGAATGTAGCCTTACAGCTAGTTCACGATGTACCAGGTGTTGCACACCCTGGTATGGATCGTTCAGTAAAACAAGCCAGATTGAAATACTTTTGGCCTCGAATGGCAACTGATATTTCTGAGTATGTTAGGAAATGTAGTGTCTGCATGCAACATAAAGGCAATGCTAATGGTCCTAATCCAATCCAAGTGTATCCAACTACTAGCGAACCTTGGGAAAGAGTTGCGCTAGATTTGTTAACTAATTTCCAATGTTCCCTCCAAGGTAACAAACATCTGTGTGTTATGGTAGACCATTTCACCAGATATTGTGAGTTAGTTCCTATTGCAGATAAGACTGCCGAGACAGTAGCTAAAGCGTTTAAAGAACGCATTATCTGCAGGCATACCACCCCTAAGTCCCTAGTAACAGATAATGGAGGTGAATTCTGTAATGAGATTCTTGAAAATTTGTGTACCTTGTACAAGATCTCTAAATCCACCATTGTTCCTCATCATCCTGCCAGCAATGGGTTAGCGGAACGAACCAATAAGAAAGTACTTGATGTCTTGAGAGCCACTATCAATCCCAACAGTGAAACTTGGGATGAAGTTATACCTGATGTGCAGTGTGCTATAAATTCTGCTTACAATGTTTCTATAGGTGACACTCCACATTATGCATTGTACGGTGTAGATAAGCGTTTGCCTTATGAGTTGTTATATTCTAATCCGAAACCAAATTACAACCCTGATGATTTCATAGCAACTCGTACCAGCTTAGCTCAAAGTGTTTTTAGAAGAATCCGTGAAACACTTCATAAATCAACAGCAGAATTTACAAGAGTCGCAAACACTCGATCAAAGCCATCCAAAATCAAAGTAGGTTCGAGAGTTATGCTGATTAACTTTAACAAAACGTCTGCAATGCCAAAGCTTGATCAAAAGTTTGTTGGTCCTTATCGCGTAGTTGAACATATCACTGGTAATAAGTATAAGGTTAGAGAGATTAGTACTGGTCAGTATAAAGAATCGCATTTGGATCATATGAAGTTAGTATGTGATGATAATGATGTTCCAACCCAGACTAATGTGACAGACTCTGACAATCCTCCTGATCCTGTACTCTCTTCCTCTGATACTCAGTCAGACGATCAACCTGAATGTCGTTATTCCCTACGTACACGACAGGTATTGAGAAATCCTCAAGTATCATTTGTAACTTCCAATTCAGATTTGCCTCAAATACAGCATGAGTTAGCCAATGCTACAGAGTTTGATCCTCCCAGAGATGACACCCATTCTGCATATGCCAATCTTACCCTAGCAGAGTTGGGGTTAAATGTAAATAACCTGTATAGATGAATAATTACAGTATCAACTTATCAGTATTCAAGAATTTTTTTTTGTGTTCATGTTCTCTCCGCATTCTGAGAGTTAACAGTCTAGATTTGTTTGCACCGAATCTGACTTTCTGTTACACACTCTTTCTTTGTATATATTCCTTCCTCAGAATCCGTAGATCACATGAATACAGATCGATCGATCAAAAAAAAAAAAAAAAAAAATTTTTTATCACTTGTAATCTCAACGTTGAGTTCGTTGTTCATTTGTTGAGTTTTAAGTTGTACTATAGTATACCTTGTATTGCATTACAGTTTCAGTTACGTAAGCTTTCATTCCAATGTTCTACTTATGTATATATAATGTTTAATTGTTGTGTACTTTGACATTGTATAGAATCAGCCCAAGCCGTATACCTGCCATCTCTAGTTTGTATTAGTTGTATGTCGGGACGACATACGTTAGCGTCGCCGAGCTCTCAGTAGTAGTAACCAGTTACCAGTAACCAGTGTAACGTTGACTCAACGACCAACCGTCTCTGCCTGAGTCACTGTCTATTCATATTGCGCTGATCTGGCATTATTCAAAAGACCCTCTCACTGGGTACTGTGGCCAGTCAGTCAGTGTTACGAGAGGAGCGAGTGAGATAGGCCACGGCTGTCAGGGCTCTCTCCACATATCTGCAATTATACGTTATAACAGCCTACGTGAGTATTTCTTACCTAATCCACGTATCGAACTCCCACATGATAAGAAGACCACAGACAGAGTATAGGCTAGGTGGACAAAGACTACAGACCTCACTCAGGGAGAAAGACCTTGGGGTGACCATAACACCGAGCACATCACTGGAGGCACACATCAACCAAATAACTGCTGCAGCATACGGGCGCCTGGCAAACCTGAGAATAGCGTTCCAATACCTTAATAAGGAATCGTTCAAGACACTGTACACTGTGTATGTTAGGCCCATACTTGAGTATGCAGCACCAGTCTGGAACCCACACCTGGTCAAGCACGTCAAGAAGTTAGAGAAAGTACAAAGGTTTACAACAAGGCTAGTCCCAGAGCTCAGGGGAATGTCGTACGAGGAAAGGTTGAGGGAGATCGGACTGACGACACTGGAGGACAGAAGGGTCAGGGGAGACATGATAACGACATACAAGATACTGCGGGGAATAGACAAGGTGGACAGAGATAGGATGTTCCAGAGAGGGGACACAGGGACAAGGGGTCACAACTGGAAGCTGAAGACTAAGACGAGTCACAGGGACGTTAGGAAGTATTTCTTCAGTCATAGAGTTGTCAGGAAGTGGAATAGCCTAGCAAGTGAAGTAATGGAGGCAGGAACCATACATAGTTTTAAGAAGAGGTATGATACAGCTCAGGAAGCAGAGAGAAAGAGGACCTAGTAGCGATCAGTGAAGAGGCGGGGCCAGGAGCTGAGTCTCGACCCCTGCAACCACAATTAGGTGAGTACAATTAGGTGAGTACACACACACACACAAGAGGTCACAATTGTAAGTTGAAGACTCAGATGAATCAAAGGGATTTTAGGAAGTATTTCTTCAGTCATAGAGTAGTCAGGCAGTGGAATAGCCTAGAAAGTGAAGTAGTGGAGGCGGGAACCATACATAGTTTTAAGGCGAGGTATGATAGAGCTCATGGGGCAGGGAGAGAGAGGACCTAGTGGCAATCAGCGAAGAGGCGGGGCCAGGAGCTGTGAATCGACCCCTGCAACCACAAATAGGTGAGTACACACACACACACACACACACACACACACACACACACACACACACACACACACACACACACACACACACACGTCCTGTCGACCGTCAGCTATCCCAGTTTTTATAATATTTTCCACGAATAAGACACTTGTGCAACATTTGGGAATCTTTATTGTGGAAACGTTTCGCCAGTCACATTAAAGACCCCCAGATGTTGCACAGGTGTGCAAGTGTGCAGGTGTGCAAGTGTGCAGGTGTGCAAGTGTGCAGGTGTGCAAGTGTGCAGGTGTGCCAGTCTTCAGCTTGATGGTTTCTGAACCATTTGTATCACACAAGGTTGTGAGTTCCATGTTATCCTTGATTAATATGTATTGTCAGATCGATGGCTTGTGGTCTTGTGACCACCAGAAGATAATGTCTTAGTCTCAGACCAGTAGCTTGTGTTGTGGTCTTGTGACCACCAGAAGACAATGTCTTAGTCTCAGACCAGTAGCTTGTGTTGTGGTCTTGTGACCACCAGAAGATAATGTCTTAGTCTCAGACCAGTAGCTTGTGTTGTGGTCTTGTGACCACCAGAAGACAATGTCTTAGTCTCAGACCAGTAGCTTGTGTTGTGGTCTTGTGACCACCAGAAGACAATGTCTTAGTCTCAGACCAGTAGCTTGTGTTGTGGTCTTGTGACCACCAGAAGACAATGTCTTAGTCTCAGACCAGTAGCTTGTGTTGTGGTCTTGTGACCATCAGAAGACAATGTCTTAGTCTCAGACCAGTAGCTTGTGTTGTGGTCTTGTGACCACCAGAAGACAATGTCTTAGTCTCAGACCAGTAGCTTGTGTTGTGGTCTTGTGACCACCAGAAGACAATGTCTTAGTCTCAGACCAGTAGCTTGTGTTGTGGTCTTGTGACCACCAGAAGACAATGTCTTAGTCTCAGACCAGTAGCTTGTGTTGTGGTCTTGTGACCACCAGAAGACAATGTCTTAGTCTCAGACCAGTAGCTTGTGTTGTGGTCTTGTGACCACCAGAAGACAATGTCTTAGTCTCAGACCAGTAGCTTGTGTTGAGGTCTTGTGACCACCAGAAGACAATGTCTTAGTCTCAGACCAGTAGCTTGTGTTGTGGTCTTGTGACCACCAGAAGACAATGTCTTAGTCTCAGACCAGTAGCTTGTGTTGTGGTCTTGTGACCACCAGAAGACAATGTCTTAGTCTCAGACCAGTAGCTTGTGTTGTGGTCTTGTGACCACCAGAAGACAATATCTTAGTCTCAGATCAGTAGCTTGTGTTGTGGTCTTGTGACCACCAGAAGACAATGTCTTAGTCTCAGACCAGTAGCTTGTGTTGTGGTCTTGTGACCACCAGAAGACAATGTCTTAGTCTCAGACCAGTAGCTTGTGTTGTGGTCTTGTGACCACCAGAAGACAATGTCTTAGTCTCAGACCAGTAGCTTGTGTTGTGGTTGTGTGACCATCAGAAGACAATGTCTTAGTCTTAGACCAGTAGCTTGTGTTGTGGTCTTGTGACCACCAGAAGACAATGTCTTAGTCTCAGACCAGTAGCTTGTGTTGTGGTTGTGTGACCATCAGAAGACAATGTCTTAGTCTTAGACCAGTAGCTTGTGTTGTGGTCTTGTGACCACCAGAAGACAATGTCTTAGTCTCAGACCAGTAGCTTGTGTTGTGGTTGTGTGACCATCAGAAGACAATGTCTTAGTCTTAGACCAGTAGCTTGTGTTGTGGTTTTGTGACCACGTGGATGTTTGGTCTCAGATCCAGGTAAGAGACAGACCTCGCACTTTTCAGTGAAGGGGAGGAGATAATCATCACGGTACATGGGCGACATATAGCAGTCGCATCGTGACGACAGAGACAGTATTTGATCAAAGTGGTCAGCCCCTCAGGGACTGACCACCTCAAATACTATTTCTCCAAGATTGATGGGGTGATTATATCATCTTTGCTTCACTACTGCACCTGTTGCCTCTGTATTTGACTGAAGAAGCCTACTGTGTAGGCAACAAGTGGTGGAGGCTCGATCCTCATTGCAGTTGTCACTCAGGGCCCTGTGGTCTGGTGGCTCAAGTTTTCGCTTCACACGACGAGGCTCCTGGTTCGAATCCCGGCCAGGGTAGAAACATTGGGCGTGTTTCCTTACACCGGTTGTCTATGTTCCCTATGAGTAAAATGGGTGTTAGTCGACTGGTGTGGGTGGCATCCTGGGATAAAACTGACCTAATTTGCCCGAAATTCTCTGCATAACAAGCGGCTTTCTATATAGTAGTATGTCAATGATGCCAACTAGGTCTGTATACCTTGTACATGTACGTGTAGAAATAAAGATATTATTATTATTATTGACGACCCATGCAGTCGTTACTCTGGTGTGGACGACCCATGAAATCGTCACATCGGTGTTACTCAAGTGGCAACAACGCCAGATGAACCTAGAGCCTCAAACATCAGTGCTTCTCATTGACATTCTTTACATACTTCATATTCTGCACAGTGCAAGTCACTACTCATTCATGTACTAGTCTGTAACGGTCAGTAATTTTAAACATTTAAAAGATGTTTATTGTGTGTTAAAAATATTTATAGATGAGGCTATAAAAGTAGTGAATGCTAAGATGTCGGGTAGCGGTATGGGACTAAACGATAAAGAATCTTATACAAAGTGAAAGTTATCACAGTTGTTTTTTGCTGATGACACTGTGCTTTTGTGATATTCGTAAGAGACGTTGCAGAGGTTGGCGGACGATTGTGAGGGTGTGTAAAAAGAAGGAAATTAAAGGTGAACATAGGAAAAGTGCAAGGTGATGAGAGCAACAAGACATTTAGGTAATGAAAGATTCTACATCAGATTCGTAGGAGGAAGTATGGAGGAAGTGAATGTAGTCAGATATTTGAGAGTGGACTTGCCTGTGCCTGTGCCTGTGCCTGTGCCTGTGCCTGTGTGTCACTCAACACACACACGGTGTGTAGTGTGTTACTGATGGTCAGTGTATGACACCAGCACCACCCTGGATCACCACACACGGTGTGTAGTGTGTTACTGATGGTCAGTGTATGACACCAGCACCACCCTGGATCACCACACACGGTGTGTAGTGTGTTACTGATGGTCAGTGTATGACACCATCACCACCCTGGATCACCACACACGGTGTGTAGTGTGTTACTGATGGTCAGTGTATGACACCAGCACCACCCTGGATCACCACACACGGTGTGTAGTGTGTTACTGATGGTCAGTGTATGACACCAGCACCACCCTGGATCACCACACACGGTGTGTAGTGTGTTACTGATGGTCAGTGTATGACACCAGCACCACCCTGGATCACCACACACGGTGTGTAGTGTGTTACTGATGGTCAGTGTATGACACCAGCACCACCCTGGATCACCACACACGGTGTGTAGTGTGTTACTGATGGTCAGTGTATGACACCAGCACCACCCTGGATCACCACACACGGTGTGTAGTGTGTTACTCATGGTCAGTGTATGACACCAGCACCACCCTGGATCACCACACACGGTGTGTAGTGTGTTACTGATGGTCAGTGTATGACACCAGCACCACCCTGGATCACCACACACGGTGTGTAGTGTGTTACTCATGGTCAATGTATGACACCATCACCACCCTGGATCACCACACACGGTGTGTAGTGTGTTACTGATGGTCAGTGTATGACACCAGCACCACCCTGGATCACCACACACGGTGTGTAGTGTGTTACTGATGGTCAGTGTATGACACCAGCACCACCCTGGATCACCACACACGGTGTGTAGTGTGTTACTGATGGTCAGTGTATGACACCAGCACCACCCTGGATCACCACACACGGTGTGTAGTGTGTTACTCATGGTCAATGTATGACACCATCACCACCCTGGATCACCACACACGGTGTGTAGTGTGTTACTGATGGTCAGTGTATGACACCAGCACCACCCTGGATCACCACACACGGTGTGTAGTGTGTTACTGATGGTCAGTGTATGACACCAGCACCACCCTGGATCACCACACACGGTGTGTAGTGTGTTACTGATGGTCAGTGTATGACACCAGCACCACCCTGGATCACCACACACGGTGTGTAGTGTGTTACTCATGGTCAGTGTATGACACCAGCACCACCCTGGATCACCACACACGGTGTGTAGTGTGTTACTGATGGTCAGTGTATGACACCAGCACCACCCTGGATCACCACACACGGTGTGTAGTGTGTTACTCATGGTCAATGTATGACACCATCACCACCCTGGATCACCACACACGGTGTGTAGTGTGTTACTCATGGTCAATGTATGACACCATCACCACCCTGGATCACCACACACGGTGTGTAGTGTGTTACTGATGGTCAGTGTATGACACCAGCACCACCCTGGATCACCACACACGGTGTGTAGTGTGTTACTGATGGTCAGTGTATGACACCATCACCACCCTGGATCACCACACACGGTGTGTAGTGTGTTACTGATGGTCAGTGTATGACACCAGCACCACCCTGGATCACCACACACGGTGTGTAGTGTGTTACTCATGGTCAGTGTATGACACCAGCACCACCCTGGATCACCACACACTGTGTGTAGTGTGTTACTGATGGTCAGTGTATGACACCAGCACCACCTTGGATCACCACACACGGTGTGTAGTGTGTTACTGATGGTCAGTGTATGACACCATCACCACCCTGGATCACCACACACGGTGTGTAGTGTGTTACTGATGGTCAGTGTATGACACCAGCACCACCCTGGATCACCACACACGGTGTGTAGTGTGTTACTGATGGTCAGTGTATGACACCAGCACCACCCTGGATCACCACACACGGTGTGTAGTGTGTTACTGATGGTCAGTGTATGACACCAGCACCACCCTGGATCACCACACACGGTGTGTAGTGTGTTACTGATGGTCAGTGTATGACACCAGCACCACCCTGGATCACCACACACGGTGTGTAGTGTGTTACTGATGGTCAGTGTATGACACCAGCACCACCCTGGATCACCACACACGGTGTGTAGTGTGTTACTGATGGTCAGTGTATGACACCAGCACCACCCTGGATCACCACACACGGTGTGTAGTGTGTTACTGATGGTCAGTGTATGACACCAGCACCACCCTGGATCACCACACACGGTGTGTAGTGTGTTACTGATGGTCAGTGTATGACACCAGCACCACCCTGGATTACCACACACGGTGTGTAGTGTGTTACTGATGGTCAGTGTATGACACCAGCACCACCCTGGATCACCACACACGGTGTGTAGTGTGTTACTGATGGTCAGTGTATGACACCATCACCACCCTGGATCACCACACACGGTGTGTAGTGTGTTACTGATGGTCAGTGTATGACACCAGCACCACCCTGGATCACCACACACGGTGTGTAGTGTGTTACTGATGGTCAGTGTATGACACCAGCACCACCCTGGATCACCACACACGGTGTGTAGTGTGTTACTGATGGTCAGTGTATGACACCAGCACCACCCTGGATCACCACACACGGTGTGTAGTGTGTTACTGATGGTCAGTGTATGACACCAGCACCACCCTGGATCACCACACACGGTGTGTAGTGTGTTACTGATGGTCAGTGTATGACACCAGCACCACCCTGGATCACCACACACGGTGTGTAGTGTGTTACTGATGGTCAGTGTATGACACCAGCACCACCCTGGATCACCACACACGGTGTGTAGTGTGTTACTGATGGTCAGTGTATGACACCAGCACCACCCTGGATCACCACACACGGTGTGTAGTGTGTTACTGATGGTCAGTGTATGACACCAGCACCACCCTGGATTACCACACACGGTGTGTAGTGTGTTACTGATGGTCAGTGTATGACACCAGCACCACCCTGGATCACCACACACGGTGTGTAGTGTGTTACTGATGGTCAGTGTATGACACCAGCACCACCCTGGATCACCACACACGGTGTGTAGTGTGTTACTGATGGTCAGTGTATGACACCAGCACCACCCTGGATCACCACACACGGTGTGTAGTGTGTTACTGATGGTCAGTGTATGACACCAGCACCACCCTGGATCTATATATATATATGCAATAAGATCACAGTAAACAGGTGATTTCAGAATATGCAAAACAACCACTCTGAAAGAATAGAGAAATTCCAAGCGCTTTCGTGAGTACTCACATTATCAAGGAACTATGAAAGTAAAGCATCCAAGGAAGGTATATAAGGGGTCTGGCCAACACCTCACTATCAGATCCCACAACGGTTAAACACCTGACGCACGCCGGCCCAACTGGACAGGTCCTTTGCACAACCCACCAACAAACTATTCTACCCAAGAAAATTTTAAAAATTATTATTTGTCCATCTTGCGATCTTGGCTTCAATAGCAACGCTCATCTTGCCATATAGGACAAGCGAAAATTTGCGTATGCAATAATTTCGCCAAAATCATTCTGAACCTAACGAAAAAAATATATTTCACTGTGTTTGTTCAGTATTACATTATTGTAAACAAATCTAAAATATATTTAGTTGGGTTAGGCTAAAATAAATTGTTCTTGTTATAATAAGGTTGGGTAAGTTTTCTAAGATTCTTTAAACGTATAAGAGAAAATTTTAGAAAGGACTTATTTTTAAACGAGTTCTTGCTAAATGACCAGTTTTACATATTCGGCACGACATATATATATATATATATATATATATATATATATATATATATATATATATATATATATATATATACAAGGAATTCGCGAGAGCATGCGAAATATACACAAACACTGATCTCTGGCTGAAGGAGACTCGAACCTACGAACCTTAGGACAAGGTACGCAGTGCTTTACCAATCTACCCACATTGGACCAATACCTTGGCGTGTAGCATGCGCTACACGTTTGATCCAAGGCAGCCAGCTTTCAGGGAGAAGGCTTACAGCTTTTCATCTCATCCCCTGCATGCATCAGCCTTACTAGAGATTTGAACAATGCAAGGAATTCGCGACAGCATGCGAAATATACACAAACACTGATCTCTGGCTGAAGGAGATCAGTATATATATATATATATATATATATATATATATATATATATATATATATATATATATATATATATATATATATATATATATATATATGTGTGTGTGTGTGTGTGTGTGTGTGTGTGTGTGTGTGTATGTGTGTGTTTGTGTGTGTGTGTGTGTGTGTGTGTGTGTGTGTGTGTGTGTGTGTGTGTGTGTGTGTGTGTGCGTGTGTGTGTGTGTGTGTGTGTGTGTGTACAGTATTTCACTAGTAAAGTACAATGATCTCTCTGACATCTGGTTGATGCTGCTGTGATCTTTGGGGTGATCTCTCTGACATCTGGTTGATGCTGCTGTGATCTCTCTGACATCTGGTTAATGCTGCTGTGATCTCTGGTGTGACCTCTCCAACATTTAGTGATCTTGACCTACCGTGATGCCCCCTTCACCTTCTGGGTATCACGGTAGTGCCAACAAGGTCATGTATTAGCATCCCTCACACTTCCGTTGCTGCAAGAACTTTTTTGTGGGAGGAGCGTACATGACCTGCTGTGCCCTGCCGTACCCTGCTGTGCCCTGCCGTACCCTGCTGTGCCCTGCCGTGCCCTGCTGTGCCTGCTTCTTCCACCCGAAGACTCAAATTTGGTCTCATATTACGCCTTTGAGATACTGTCAAAGTGTTTCCTGCTTGTGAAGCTTCCAGTTGATGTTAATATCTCTCGGTGTAATGTTAACATCTCTCACCGTGAGGTTAACATCTCTCACTGTGATGTTAATATCTCATTGTAATGTTAACATCTCTCACTGTGATGTTAGCATCTCTCGCTGTGATATTAACATCTCTCACTGTGATGTTAACATCTCTCACTGTGTTGTTAACATCTCTCACTGTGTTGTTAACATCTTTCATTACAATGTTAAAATCTCTCACTGTGATATTAACATCTTTCGCCGTGATGTTAACATTTCACTGTGATGTTAACATCTCTTAGTTTAAAGTTAATATTTCTGTGTGATGTTAACATCTCTCACTGTGATGTTAACATCTCTCACTGTCATGTTAACATCAACTAACGCAGGTAATATCACTGAGCTTCATACAGAAGTGTAAATAATTTACATAAGTCAGTCTACCTAAGATCAGGTGTACACAAAGCTTGCCCCTGGTGGCTTATTACTGGTGGCTTATTACTGGTGGCTTATTACTGGTGGCTTATTACTGGTGGCTTATTACTGGTGCCTTATTACTGGTGGCTTATTACTGGTGACTTATCACTGATGGCTTATCGCTGGTGGCTTATTACTGGTGGCTTATTACTGGTGGCTTATTACTGGTGGCTTATTACTGGTGGCTTATTACTGGTGGCTTATCGCTGGTGGCTTATTAGTGGTGACTTATCACTGATGGCTTATCGCTGGTGGCTTATCGCTGGTGGCTTATTACTGGTGGCTTATTACTGGTGGCTTATTACTGGTGGCTTATTACTGGTGGCTTATTACTGGTGACTTATCACTGATGGCTTATCGCTGGTGGCTTATTACTGGTGGCTTATTACTGGTGGCTTATTACTGGTGGCTTATTACTGGTGGCTTATTACTGGTGGCTTATCACTGATGGCTTATCGCTGGTGGCTTATTACTGGTGGCTTATTACTGGTGGCTTTTTACTGATGGCTTATTACTGGTGGCTTATTACTGGTGGCTTATTACTGGTGGCTTATTACTGGTGGCTTATTACTGATGGCTTATTACTGGTGGCTTATCACTGATGGCTTATCGCTGGTGGCTTATTACTGGTGGCTTATTACTGGTGGCTTATTACTGGTGGCTTATTACTGGTGGCTTATTACTGATGGCTTATTACTGGTGGCTTATTACTGGTGGATTATCACTGGTGGCTTATCACTGGTGGCTTATCACTGGTGGCTTATTACTGGTGGCTTATTACTGGTGGCTTATCTATGGTGGCTTATCACTGGTGGCTTATCACTGGTGGCTTATCACTGGTGGCTTATTACTGGTGGCTTATTACTGGTGGCTTATTACTGGTGGCTTATTACTGGTGGCTTATTACTGGTGGCTTATTACTGATGGCTTATTACTGGTGGCTTATCACTGATGGCTTATCGCTGGTGGCTTATTACTGGTGGCTTATTACTGGTGGCTTATTACTGGTGGCTTATTACTGGTGGCTTATTACTGGTTGCTTATTACTGGTGGATTATTACTGGTGGATTATCACTGGTGGCTTATCTCTGGTGGCTTATCACTGGTGGCTTATCACTGGTGGCTTATTACTGGTGGCTTATTACTGGTGGCTTATCACTGGTGGCTTATCTCTGGTGGCTTATCACTGGTGGCTTATCACTGGTGGCTTATCACTGGTGGCTTATCACTGGTGGCTTATTGCTGGTGGCTTATTACTGGTGGCTTATCACTGGTGGCTTATTACTTGTGGCTTATTACTGGTGGCTTATCACTGGTGGCTTATTACTGGTGGCTTAATACTGGTGACTTATTACTGATGGCTTATTACTGGTGGCTTATCTCTGGTGGCTTATTACTGGTGGCTTATTACTGGTGGCTTATTTCTGGTGGCTTATCACTGCTGGCTTATCACTGCTGGCTTATCACTGATGGCTTATCTCTGGTGGCTTATCACTGGTGGCTTATCACTGGTGGCTTATCTCTGGTGGCTTATCACTGGTGACTTATCACTGGTGGCTTATCACTGGTGGCTTATCACTGGTGGCTTATCACTGGTGGCTTATTACTGGTGGCTTATTACTGGTGGCTTATCACTGGTGGCTTATTACTGGTGGCTTATTACTGGTGGCTTATCACTGGTGGCTTATTACTGGTGGCTTATTACTGGTGGCTTATTACTGGTGGCTTATTACTGGTGTCTTATTACTGGTGGCTTATTACTGGTGGCTTATTACTGGTGGATTATCACTGGTGGCTTATCTCTGGTGGCTTATCACTGGTGGCTTATCACTGGTGGCTTATCTCTGGTGGCTTATCACTGGTGGCTTATCGCTGGTGGCTTATCACTGGTGGCGTATAACTGGTGGTTTATCACTGGTGGCTTATCACTGGTGGCTTATCTCTGGTGGCTTATCACTGGTGGCTTATCACTGGTGGCTTATCACTGGTGGCTTATCACTGGTGGCTTATCTCTGGTGGCTTATCACTGGTGGCTTATTACTGGTGGCTTATCACTGGTGGCTTATTACTGGTGGCTTATCACTGGTGGCTTATCACTGGTGGCTTATCACTGGTGGCTTATCACTGGTGGCTTATCACTGGTGGCTTATCGCTTTTGGCTTATCACTGGTGGCTTATCACTGGTGGCTTATCACTGGTGGCTTATCGCTGGTGACTTATCACTGGTGCTTATCACTGGTGGCTTATCGCTGGTGGCTTATCGCTGGTGGCTTATCACTGGTGGCCTATCACTGGTGGCTTATCACTGATGGCTTATCACTGGTGGCTTATCGCTGGTGGCTTATCACTGATGGCTTATCGCTGGTGGCTTATCACTGGTGGCTTATCACTGGTGGCTTATCACTGGTTGCTTATCGCTGGTGGCTTATCGCTGGTGGCTTATCACTGGTGGCATATCACTGGTGGCTTATCGCTTTTGGCTTATCACTGGTGGCTTATCACTGGTGGCTTATCACTGCTGGCTTATCACTGCTGGCTTATCACTGGTGGCTTATCACTGGTGACTTATCACTGGTGGCTTATCACTGGTGGCTTATCGCTGGTGGTGGCTTATCGCTGGTGGCTTATCACTGGTGGCTTATCACTGGTGGCTTATCGCTGGTGGCTTATCGCTGGTGGCTTATCGCTGGTGTCTTATCACTGGTGGCTTATCACTGGTGGCTTATCACTGGTGGCTTATCACTGGTGGCTTATCGCTGGTGGCTTATCGCTGGTGTCTTATCGCTGGTGTCTTATCACTGGTGGCTTATCACTGGTGGCTTATCACTGGTGGCTTATCACTGGTGGCTTATCACTGGTGGCTTATTACTGGTGGCTTATCACTGGTGGCTTATCACTGGTGGCTTATCACTGGTGGCTTATCACTGGTGGCTTATCACTGGTGGCTTATCGCTTTTGGCTTATCACTGGTGGCTTATCACTGGTGGCTTATCACTGGTGGCTTATCACTGGTGGCTTATCACTGGTGACTTATCACTGGTGGCTTATCACTGGTGGCTTATCGCTGGTGGCTTATCGCTGGTGGCTTATCACTGGTGGCTTATCACTGGTGGCTTATCACTGGTGGCTTATCGCTGGTGGCTTATCACTGATGGTTTATCGCTGGTGGCTTATCACTGGTGGCTTATCACTGGTGGCTTATCACTGGTGGCTTATCGCTGGTGGCTTATCGCTGGTGGCTTATCACTGGTGGCTTATCACTGATGGCTTATCGCTGGTGGCTTATCGCTGGTGGCTTATCACTGGTGGCTTATCGCTGGTGGCTTATCGCTGGTGGCTTATCGCTGGTGTCTTATCACTGGTGGCTTATCACTGGTGGCTTATCACTGGTGGCTTATCACTGGTGGCTTATCGCTGGTGGCTTATCGCTGGTGTCTTATCGCTGGTGTCTTATCACTGGTGGCTTATCACTGGTGGCTTATCACTGGTGGCTTATCACTGGTGGCTTATCGCTGGTGGCTTATCACTGGTGGCTTATTACTGGTGGCTTATCACTGGTGGCTTATCACTGGTGGCTTATCACTGGTGGCTTATCACTGGTGGCTTATCGCTTTTGGCTTATCACTGGTGGCTTATCACTGGTGGCTTATCACTGGTGGCTTATCACTGGTGACTTATCACTGGTGCTTATCACTGGTGGCTTATCGCTGGTGGCTGATCGCTGGTGGCTTATCACTGGTGGCCTATCACTGGTGGCTTATCACTGATGGCTTATCGCTGGTGGCTTATCACTGATGGCTTATCGCTGGTGGCTTATCACTGGTGGCTTATCACTGGTGGCTTATCACTGGTGGCTTATCACTGGTTGCTTATCACTGGTGGCATATCACTGGTGGCTTATCGCTTTTGGCTTATCACTGGTGGCTTATCACTGGTGGCTTATCACTGGTGGCTTATCACTGGTGGCTTATCGCTGGTGGTGGCTTATCGCTGGTGGCTTATCACTGGTGGCTTATCACTGGTGGCTTATCGCTTGTGGCTTATCGCTGGTGGCTTATCGCTGGTGTCTTATCACTGGTGGCTTATCACTGGTGGCTTATCACTGGTGGCTTATCACTGGTGGCTTATCGCTGGTGGCTTATCGCTGGTGTCTTATCGCTGGTGTCTTATCACTGGTGGCTTATCACTGGTGGCTTATCACTGGTGGCTTATTACTGGTGGCTTATCACTGGTGGCTTATTACTGGTGGCTTATCACTGGTGGCTTATCACTGGTGGCTTATCACTGGTGGCTTATCACTGATGGCTTATCACTGGTGGCTTATCACTGGTGGCTTATCGCTTTTGGCTTATCACTGGTGGCTTATCACTGGTGGCTTATCACTGGTGACTTATCACTGGTGGCTTATCACTGGTGGCTTATCGCTGGTGGCTTATCACTGGTGGCTTATCACTGGTGGCTTATCGCTGGTGGCTTATCACTGGTGGCATATCACTGGTGGCTTATCGCTTTTGGCTTATCACTGGTGGCTTATCACTGGTGGCTTATCACTGGTGGCTTATCACTGGTGGCTTATCGCTGGTGGTGGCTTATCGCTGGTGGCTTATCACTGGTGGCTTATCACTGGTGGCTTATCGCTAGTGGCTTATCGCTGGTGGCTTATCGCTGGTGTCTTATCACTGGTGGCTTATCACTGGTGGCTTATCACTGGTGGCTTATCACTGGTGGCTTATCGCTGGTGGCTTATCGCTGGTGTCTTATCGCTGGTGTCTTATCACTGGTGGCTTATCACTGGTGGCTTATCACTGGTGGCTTATTACTGGTGGCTTATCACTGGTGGCTTATTACTGGTGGCTTATCTCTGGTGGCTTATCACTGGTGGCTTATCACTGGTGGCTTATCACTGGTGGCTTATCACTGATGGCTTATCACTGGTGGCTTATCACTGGTGGCTTATCGCTTTTGGCTTATCACTGGTGGCTTATCACTGGTGGCTTATCACTGGTGACTTATCACTGGTGGCTTATCACTGGTGGCTTATCGCTGGTGGCTTATCACTGGTGGCTTATCACTGGTGGCTTATCACTGGTGACTTATCACTGGTGGCTTATCACTGGTGGCTTATCGCTTGTGGCTTATCGCTGGTGGCTTATCACTGGTGGCTTATCACTGGTGGCTTATCACTGGTGGCTTATCACTGGTGGCTTATCGCTGGTGGCTTATCACTGATGGCTTATCGCTGGTGGCTTATCACTGGTGGCTTATCACTGGTGGCTTATCACTGGTTGCTTATCACTGGTGGCTTATAGCTGGTGGCTTATCACTGGTGGCTTATCACTGGTTGCTTATCACTGGTGGCTTATCACTGGTGGCTTATCGCTTTTGGCTTATCACTGGTGGCTTATCACTGGTGGCTTATCACTGGTGACTTATCACTGGTGGCTTATCACTGGTGGCTTATCGCTGGTGGCTTATCGCTGGTGGCTTATCACTGGTGGCTTATCACTGGTGGCTTATCACTGGTGGCTTATCACTGGTGGGTTATCGCTGGTGGCTTATCACTGATGGCTTATCGCTGGTGGCTTATCACTGGTGGCTTATCACTGGTGGCTTATCGCTGGTGGCTTATCACTGGTGGCATATCACTGGTGGCTTATCGCTTTTGGCTTATCACTGGTGGCTTATCACTGGTGGCTTATCACTGGTGGCTTATCGCTGGTGGTGGCTTATCGCTGGTGGCTTATCACTGGTGGCTTATCACTGGTGGCTTATCGCTTGTGGCTTATCGCTGGTGGCTTATCGCTGGTGTCTTATCACTGGTGGCTTATCACTGGTGGCTTATCACTGGTGGCTTATCACTGGTGGCTTATCGCTGGTGGCTTATCGCTGGTGTCTTATCGCTGGTG
This sequence comes from Cherax quadricarinatus, assembly GCF_038502225.1. Taxonomy (NCBI): domain Eukaryota; kingdom Metazoa; phylum Arthropoda; class Malacostraca; order Decapoda; family Parastacidae; genus Cherax; species Cherax quadricarinatus. Next base: position 28,566,048 of record NC_091331.1, read on the forward strand.
TCTTATCACTGGTGGCTTATCACTGGTGGCTTATCACTGGTGGCTTATTACTGGTGGCTTATCACTGGTGGCTTATTACTGGTGGCTTATCACTGGTGGCTTATCACTGGTGACTTATCACTGGTGGCTTATCACTGATGGCTTATCACTGGTGGCTTATCACTGGTGGCTTATCGCTTTTGGCTTATCACTGGTGGTTTATCACTGGTGGCTTATCACTGGTGACTTATCACTGGTGGCTTATCACTGGTGGCTTATCGCTGGTGGCTTATCACTGGTGGCTTATCACTGGTGGCTTATCGCTGGTGGCTTATCACTGGTGGCATATCACTGGTGGCTTATCGCTTTTGGCATATCACTGGTGGCTTATCACTGGTGGCTTATCACTGGTGGCTTATCACTGGTGGCTTATCACTGGTGGCTTATCGCTGGTGGCTTATCGCTGGTGGCTTATCGCTGGTGTCTTATCACTGGTGGCTTATCACTGGTGGCTTATCACTGGTGGCTTATCACTGGTGGCTTATCGCTGGTGGCTTATCGCTGGTGGCTTATCGCTGGTGTCTTATCACTGGTGGCTTATCACTGGTGGCTTATCACTGGTGGCTTATTACTGGTGGCTTATCACTGGTGGCTTATTACTGGTGGCTTATCACTGGTGGCTTATCACTGGTGGCTTATCACTGGTGGCTTATCACTGATGGCTTATCACTGGTGGTTTATCACTGGTGGCTTATCGCTTTTGGCTTATCACTGGTGGCTTATCACTGGTGGCTTATCACTGGTGACTTATCACTGGTGGCTTATCACTGGTGGCTTATCGCTGGTGGCTTATCACTGGTGGCTTATCACTGGTGGCTTATCACTGGTGACTTATCACTGGTGGCTTATCACTGGTGGCTTATCGCTGGTGGCTTATCGCTGGTGGCTTATCACTGGTGGCTTATCACTGGTGGCTTATCACTGGTGGCTTATCACTGGTGGCTTATCGCTGGTGGCTTATCACTGATGGCTTATCGCTGGTGGCTTATCACTGGTGGCTTATCACTGGTGGCTTATCACTGGTGGCTTATCACTGGTGGCTTATAGCTGGTGGCTTATCACTGGTGGCTTATCACTGGTTGCTTATCACTGGTGGCTTATCACTGGTGGCTTATCGCTTTTGGCTTATCACTGGTGGCTTATCACTGGTGGCTTATCACTGGTGACTTATCACTGGTGGCTTATCACTGGTGGCTTATCGCTGGTGGCTTATCGCTGGTGGCTTATCACTGGTGGCTTATCACTGGTGGCTTATCACTGGTGGCTTATCACTGGTGGGTTATCGCTGGTGGCTTATCACTGATGGCTTATCGCTGGTGGCTTATCACTGGTGGCTTATCACTGGTGGCTTATCACTGGTGGCTTATCACTGGTGGCTTATAGCTGGTGGCTTATCACTGTTGGCTTATCACTGGTTGCTTATCACTGGTGGCTTATCACTGGTGGCTTATCACTGGTGGCTTATCACTGGTGGCTTATCACTGATGGCTTATCGCTGGTGGCTTATCACTGGTGGCTTATCACTGGTGGCTTATCACTGGTGGCTTATCACTGGTGGCTTATCGCTGGTGGCTTATCGCTGGTGGCTTATCACTGGTGGCTTATCACTGGTGGCTTATCGCTGGTGGCTTATCGCTGGTGGCTTATCACTGGTGGCTTATCACTGGTGGCTTATCGCTGGTGGCTTATCGCTGGTGGCTTATCGCTGGTGTCTTATCACTGGTGGCTTATCACTGGTGGCTTATCACTGGTGGCTTATCACTGGTGGCTTATCGCTGGTGGCTTATCGCTGGTGTCTTATCGCTGGTGTCTTATCACTGGTGGCTTATCACTGGTGGCTTATCACTGGTGGCTTATCACTGGTGGCTTATCACTGGTGGCTTATCACTGGTGGCTTATCACTGGTGACTTATCACTGGTGGCTTATCACTGGTGGCTTATCGCTGGTGGCTTATCGCTGGTGGCTTATCACTGGTGGCTTATCACTGGTGGCTTATCACTGGTGGCTTATCACTGGTGGCTTATCGCTGGTGGCTTATCACTGATGGCTTATCGCTGGTGGCTTATCACTGGTGGCTTATCACTGGTGGCTTATCACTGGTGGCTTATCACTGGTGGCTTATAGCTGGTGGCTTATCACTGGTGGCTTATCACTGGTTGCTTATCACTGGTGGCTTATCACTGGTGGCTTATCGCTTTTGGCTTATCACTGGTGGCTTATCACTGGTGGCTTATCACTGGTGACTTATCACTGGTGGCTTATCACTGGTGGCTTATCGCTGGTGGCTTATCACTGGTGGCTTATCACTGGTGGCTTATCACTGGTGGCTTATCACTGGTGGGTTATCGCTGGTGGCTTATCACTGATGGCTTATCGCTGGTGGCTTATCACTGGTGGCTTATCACTGGTGGCTTATCACTGGTGGCTTATCACTGGTGGCTTATAGCTGGTGGCTTATCACTGGTGGCTTATCACTGGTGGCTTATCACTGGTGGCTTATCACTGATGGCTTATCACTGGTGGCTTATCACTGGTGGCTTATCGCTTTTGGCTTATCACTGGTGGCTTATCACTGGTGGCTTATCACTGGTGACTTATCACTGGTGGCTTATCACTGGTGGCTTATCGCTGGTGGCTTATCACTGGTGGCTTATCACTGGTGGCTTATCACTGGTGACTTATCACTGGTGGCTTATCACTGGTGGCTTATCACTGGTGGCTTATAGCTGGTGGCTTATCACTGGTGGCTTATCACTGGTGGCTTATCACTGGTGGCTTATCACTGGTAGCTTATCACTGATGGCTTATCACTGGTGGCTTATCACTGGTGGCTTATCGCTTTTGGCTTATCACTGGTGGCTTATCACTGGTGGCTTATCACTGGTGACTTATCACTGGTGGCTTATCACTGGTGGCTTATCGCTGGTGGCTTATCACTGGTGGCTTATCGCTGGTGGCTTATCACTGGTGGCTTATCACTGGTGGCTTATCACTGGTGGCTTATCACTGGTGGCTTATCGCTGGTGGCTTATCACTGATGGCTTATCGCTGGTGGCTTATCACTGGTGGCTTATCACTGGTGGCTTATCACTGGTGGCTTATAGCTGGTGGCTTATCACTGGTGGCTTATCACTGGTTGCTTATCACTGGTGGCTTATCACTGGTGGCTTATCGCTTTTGGCTTATCACTGGTGGCTTATCACTGGTGGCTTATCACTGGTGACTTATCACTGGTGGCTTATCACTGGTGGCTTATCGCTGGTGGCTTATCGCTGGTGGCTTATCACTGGTGGCTTATCACTGGTGGCTTATCACTGGTGGCTTATCACTGGTGGGTTATCGCTGGTGGCTTATCACTGATGGCTTATCGCTGGTGGCTTATCACTGGTGGCTTATCACTGGTGGCTTATCACTGGTGGCTTATCACTGGTGGCTTATAGCTGGTGGCTTATCACTGGTGGCTTATCACTGGTTGCTTATCACTGGTGGCTTATCACTGGTGGCTTATCACTGGTGGCTTATCACTGGTGGCTTATCACTGATGGCTTATCGCTGGTGGCTTATCACTGGTGGCTTATCACTGGTGGCTTGTCACTGGTGGCTTATCACTGGTGGCTTATCGCTGGTGGCTTATCGCTGGTGGCTTATCACTGGTGGCTTATCACTGGTGGCTTATCGCTGGTGGCTTATCGCTGGTGGCTTATCACTGGTGGCTTATCACTGGTGGCTTATCGCTGGTGGCTTATCGCTGGTGGCTTATCGCTGGTGTCTTATCACTGGTGGCTTATCACTGGTGGCTTATCACTGGTGGCTTATCACTGGTGGCTTATCGCTGGTGGCTTATCGCTGGTGTCTTATCGCTGGTGTCTTATCACTGGTGGCTTATCACTGGTGGCTTATCACTGGTGGCTTATCACTGGTGGCTTATCACTGGTGGCTTATCGCTGGTGGCTTATCGCTGGTGTCTTATCGCTGGTGTCTTATCACTGGTGGCTTATCACTGGTGGCTTATCACTGGTGGCTTATCACTGGTGGCTTATCGCTGGTGGCTTATCGCTGGTGTCTTATCGATGGTGTCTTATCACTGGTGGCTTATCACTGGTGACTTATCACTGGTGGCTTATCACTGGTGGCTTATCACTGGTGGCTTATCACTGGTGGCTTATCACTGGTGGCTTATCGCTGGTGGCTTATCGCTGGTGTCTTATCGCTGGTGTCTTATCACTGGTGGCTTATCACTGGTGACTTATCACTGGTGGCTTATCACTGGTGGCTTATCACTGGTGGCTTATCACTGGTGGCTTATCACTGGTGGCTTATCGCTGGTGGCTTATCGCTGGTGTCTTATCGCTGGTGTCTTATCACTGGTGGCTTATCACTGGTGACTTATCACTGGTGGCTTGTCCCTGATGGCTTGTTCCTGGTGACTTGACTCACTCTTTAAACTCGAGAACAGTAGCACTCGTCAACCTTTTACTGAGTGAGTCACTCTTGGTAAGTTCTCATGAAGTGGGTCACCTCATGACAAGGTCGGCCTAACATGATATATATGTGCATCACAACACATAGATAACATGATTTACGCAGGCATCACAACACATAGATAACATGACTTATGTAGGCATCACAACACATAGATAACATGATATATGCAGGCATCACAACACATAGATAACATCATATATGTAGGCATCACAACACATAGATAACATGATTTACGCAGGCATCACAACACATAGATAACATGATATATGTAGGCATCACAACACATAGATAACATGATATATGTAGGCATCACAACACATAGATAACATGATATATGTAGGCATCACAACACATACATAACATGACTTATGCAGGCATCACAACTACGGTGCTCTTTACACCAATTTCAAGACTGAGGGACTGATTACCTCATCTTTCGTATATAGTTCTACAGTCTTCAAGTTATGTCCTAGAATTTGTATTGATAAAGACAGTGGATGGCGATACGTCTACAACAAAGATAACCAGATGTTGCACATGTGTCTTAACTTTCATCTTGTCGGTATTGTATACTCTTCTTGCACAATGACATTAACTAGCGTCTTCACAGGTGTCAGGTGTTGAATTAAAAAAATGAGTATGAAAATACCCTAGAAATAAGGTGCCACGAGGTAAGTTAAATTAATAGACTTTAGGTACTGAATAACCAACTAAATTCAGTGATGTACGACGTGTAATGGACAGTACAGTTTAGAATCCTTCTGCCGGGAGTGTTGTTGTGATCCTGTACACACAAGAGTATGGAAACCTCTCAGACACTATGGAATAAGCTGCCAGACATCTGGAGCTTATTCCAGCTTGGTCCAGACAAGCTGGACCATCGGTCATTATAATTATTACATAACTTGTGTTTTGTGTGCTCGATTAGCTTAGTTTTTGTGAGGCTTATGGACTTTACTGTCATATCCTGTTCTTTTTTTATATAAAACATTCTTTGACAACTATTGTATGCGGAGTCGAGGGGTAAAAGGCCGCTGTACGCCTGCACGCAGGTCCTGAAAGACAAGAATGTGGTCCTGGACGCACGCCTGTGTCTTCACTGAGATTTGTTTGCAATCTTGTTATTACGATTGCTTGAGTCATTTCCACTACTTTCCATGTAATGTTCCTGAAGAAATATTTAAAACACGTGGCCTGGTGACAAAAGCTCTCTCTTCGCACGGTGAGTGTCCGGGTTCGATTCCTAGCAAAGGAGTGGAAACATTGGGTATATTTCCTTATACCGGTTGTCCATGTTCGCCCGTCAGTAATAATGGGTGCCTGGGTATTAGTCTACCGGTGTGGGTCGCATCCTGGGACAAAACAGACCTAATTTGCCCGAAATGCTCTGCATAACAAGCGGTTTTCTATCAAGTAGTATGTCACTGATGTCAGCTAGGACTGTATACCTTGTACATCTACTTGTAGTATGTCACTGATGTCAGCTAGGACTGTATACCTTGTACATCTACTTGTAGTATGTCACTGATGTCAGCTAGGACTGTATACCTTGTACATCTACTTGTAGTATGTCACTGATGTCAGCTAGGACTGTATACCTTGTACATCTACTTGTAGTATGTCACTGATGTCAGCTAGGACTGTATACCTTGTACATCTACTTGTAGTATGTCACTGATGTCAGCTAGGACTGTATACCTTGTACATCTACTTGTAGTATGTCACTGATGTCAGCTAGGACTGTATACCTTGTACATCTACTTGTAGTATGTCACTGATGTCAGCTAGGACTGTATACCTTGTACATCTACTTGTAGTATGTCACTGATGTCAGCTAGGACTGTATACCTTGTACATCTACTTGTAGTATGTCACTGATGTCAGCTAGGACTGTATACCTTGTACATCTACTTGTAGTATGTCACTGATGTCAGCTAGGACTGTATACCTTGTACATCTACTTGTAGTATGTCACTGATGTCAGCTAGGACTGTATACCTTGTACATCTACTTGTAGTATGTCACTGATGTCAGCTAGGACTGTATACCTTGTACATCTACTTGTAGTATGTCACTGATGTCAGCTAGGACTGTATACCTTGTACATCTACTTGTAGAAATAAAGATAAAAAAAAAAAAACTTAGAACAGCTTCCTTCTCCCCTCTCCATCCCCCCCCCCGTGGTTGTTGTTGTTGTTATGTACGTATGTACGTATGTATATATATATATATATATATATATATATATATATATATATATATATATATATATATATATATATATATATATATATATATATATATATATATATATATACCATTATAAAAATGGTATATATAAAGTTAGATCAAATTTTGCTTAATAAAAAAAGTCATTCAATTGCTACAACAAGCTTCATAATTCAGTTAATGATTTTTTTGCTTCTGTGTTTCATGCATCAGCTTATCCCAAGAGGAAGTGTTCTCGCATGAGTGTCTCGAGGTTAAGGAAACACTTCTTTCTTTGTTTTGACAATGACCGTAGCTGAAAATCCCTCTGGCCGATGTGTGTGCTAGGCACACCAACAAGCCTACAAGCCTGGTCTCGGCTTTCTTGTTCACTTACACGAACTCAGGAATGTTCAGCAAAGACATCCAAAAATCTCCGTAGTAGGATGTTCTGGTGAAGATTGACTGTTGGGAAATGTTTGCCCTCAGGTCTATGAGAGCTTTGTTTTGCACAATAGATGATTGGGCGTGTTGAATAAATAAAAAGATTTATTATTCACTTGGAGTCTTCCGGGATCTTCATGTGTTCTTTGGGAACGTAGAATTGTAGATTTTACGCTAGAAATAAAAAGGTAAGGTAGAATGATGCACCTCATTATTTATCCAAATCTGGAAAGGTTTACTCCCAGCTGGAGATGTTGAAGAACTGATCCATCTGCAAGAGGAGAGTAATATATATCGTCGATACAGTTCGTCCAGTGACGAATTTTTAGCTTAAACCTTTACACCTTCCAAGAAACTTAAAAAAAATATCGCTCCCCTTTTTTCTTGCTTGGAGAGGTTAAGTTTGTTGAGAAGTTTATAAATGTCCAATGATAAAGCTCTTTCATAGAGTCAGTTCCAGCAGTAGGATCATGTTCTTCACAGACCAAATGCATTGTGTTTTTCTTCAGAAGGAACTTTAACCTGTTGCATGTTGTGCGTCACATGCGTGACGGCAGTGCGCATCTCCTTCTTGCGTAAGTAATGTTAGAATGCAGTCATCGTGGTAATCATGGGATTAAGAAATAAGATGAAATAAATATTTCTTATAAGGAAACCAAGCACATTTCTTTGTACTATGTTGACACCAGTTGACCTTGCTTGCTGACACTGCTACATTAACAGACCATCTTGAAGGTTGTCTCTTAGAAGGGGCAGAGTGGAACCAGGGATTCCTAGTACTTGCAGTGTTGCCACTCCGGTGATATACCTGCTCCGTGACACTATCAATATTCATTGCAGTTATACTGCTGAACTTGGGTTCATTCTGTGACTGGTACTACAGAAGATCAGTCCCGTGGTAACAAGTGAAGGTAAAAGAATATTGTCATATATTTTGAAATATCGTTTCAAGAATTGATTAATTGACTACAGTAACACAGGAGTGTGGATACTAGCCATCGCTCACCTCTATATTTTGTGAATCGGGACCACATTAGTCTTCTTGAGTAGTTGCATTTGGGACTTGCATCGCGGCATCAAAATGGTCTGCTTGTAGTTCAGCCTCTTGTATTAATTGTAGTGTAAGTTCTATGCTTTTCATTCTGAAGTGGAATTGTATCCTAATGTGATTGTTTATTGGTCCTTGACCAAGACCAGCCAAGTCTTGGGATCTTTTCTTCCTGGTGCCAATTATATTTCTAGTGTGTGCGTCCTACTGAGAGATGGCCTAGTACTGAACCTCCATCATTCACTGACAAGCTTACCTGTGACGATTTCTAGTGTTGGTAGACGAAATCTCAGGTTCCGCCTCCGTGCCTTGTAGTTTTCGCCAGTTGTCTCACGGCAGTAATAACCAAACTAAGGCTGATCTAACGGCTTGACCACAGGCATGTGCTGGAGATCCAATATGTGGCTGTTATCTTCTTCCTGAGGCAAGACGTCGCATCTCGTGGCTCTAAGCTGCAACCAGTGGGCTGTTACTTTATCTTCTTTCACAGCCATCTTGTACGAGATGGCTCTTTCCCTCTTGCTATTGAGAAGCATAGCATAGCAACAGAAATCTCGGGGTCAGATGAAGCAAGGTAATCCAGTGGCTGCAGGCAGCTGTGACTTAAGGTACATCACTCACCACTGGAGGAAGGGAGGAGCTTGAAATAAGAATGTGGAATTACTAAGCTTGAAAAACTTCAAGGAGCTCATCGAGGTCCTTCTCTGCATGGACATATCAACGTTGGTAAGACAGCCTCGAGGCTTGGCCAGACAGCATGCTGTTGCACTGCCTACGTTGGTTGGTATAAGCTCTCTTTCCCTTTTTCCCTGTTCCTCCTCTTTCTTTTTCCTCTTTTTTCCCTTTCCCTCTTCTGTCTCTTCTTCCTCTTTCTCTTTTTCTTCCTCTTCTCCTCCTCTTCTTCCTCCTCCTCCTCTTCCTCTTCTTCCTCTTCCTCCTCCTCATCCTACTCATCCTGACGTAGAAATGGGGCATACTTTGAAAATCTCAATACACGAAGATGAGACTGAACCAGGGAGATGCCAACATCCCATACTGATGACGGACTCTCACATTATCCTCTAATCCTACTACTTCTTCTTCTCCTCCTACCTCCTTCCCATTATACCTCCCTCCCTCCCAGGTGTGTTTATCCTGATAATCTTCGCATCCTCTTTCATCACATTACTTCATCATCCCACCATTCGCTACTCATCATTCTCTTTCATTCCTGCTCCGCCTTTATTTCCTACAGTACGGTGCAGTGCTCTGTTTCTCTGGTGGAGATCACCAATATTGAACACATCAGTTTCCTTAATAATTTAGAACCAGTTTTGAAAGTGTGTTGCCTATTGTGTTGCGGTATCCAGCAGTCAACCGCTCAGGCAGGATGCTGCCTGACACAGGTGTTGCTGCCTCACACAGGTGTTGTTACCTATCACAGATAGGTAACCTGTGTTACCTATCACAGATATGTAACACAGATGTTGTTACCTATCACAGGTGTTGTTACCTAACACAAGTATTGCTACCTAACACAGGTGTAGTTACCTAACACAGGTGTTGTTACCTCACACAGGTGTTACCAAACACAGATGCTGTTACCTAACACAGGTGTTGTTACCTAACACAAGTGTTGCTACCTAACACAGGTGTAGTTACCTAACACAGGTGTTGCTGCCTCACACAGGTGTTACCTAGCACAGATGTTGTTACCTAACACAGGTGTTGTTACCTAACACAAGTGTTGCTACCTAACACAGGTGTAGTTACCTAACACAGGTGTTGCTACCTCACACAGGTGTTACCTAACACAGATGTTGTTACCTGACACAAGTGTTGCTACCTAACACAGGTTTTGTTACCTAACACAGATGTTGTTACCTAACACAGGTGTTGTTGCCTAACACAGGTGTTGCTACCTTACACAGGTGTTATTACCTAGGACAGGTGTTGTTGCTGCTTTACACAAGGGTATAACACCTGCTCTGCTGGTTCCACTCTGATGGGCAGATCAAGGATGTTTTGATCTCAGTGGCAGTGTTATTGCGAGGGAAGGTGTAGTGAACTGAAGGTTAGAGGAACTGTAGTGATCTGAATGGGCGGGAAATGAGTTACGATCTGAGTGGCCCAGGAACATATAATGATCTGAGCGACCGAGGATCATATAATGATCTGAGTGGCAGAGGAATATATAATGATCTGTGTGGCCGAGGAACATATAATGATCTGAGTGGCCGAGGAACATATAATGATCTGTGTGGCCGAGGAATATATAATGATCTGAGTGGCCGAGGAACATATAATGATCTGAGTGGCCGAGGAACGGGTTTATGGTTTGAAAGGCGAGGTTAGTGCCTGAGAACATACTGTGATCTGATAGCTGGTTTCCTGCTGGGTAATTGTTACGGTGTGAGTGACTGGGAGCTCTGCATGGCTAGATGGTATACTATGAGTGGTTAGTAATAGTATGCGCTAGTAGGTAGTTTGCTGGTGTTTGGCATCATACTGATCAGTGCCATAAGTGTGCCTCCTATTATGAATATCATGTTATGATAACTCACTCAGTGGTCAGAGACCAGTCTCTACTCAAGACCAATAATCATACAAGTATGATAGTTCGGTCAGTGCTCCTCTAGTCCTGTGTTCAAGATCCTTAAGTCATTCCTGTCTACGTGTTCAATAATTTGGCCTTTTGCTGCAGCAGTGTTCACTGGTCCTGCAGCAGTGTTCACTGGTCCTGCAGCAGTGTTCACTGGTCCTGCAGCAGTGTTCACTGGTCCAGCAGCAGTGTTCACTGGTCCTGCAGCAGTGTTCACTGGTCCTGCAGCAGTGTTCACTGGTCCAGCAGCAGTGTTCACTGGTCCAGCAGCAGTGTTCACTGGTCCTGCAGCAGTGTTCACTGGTCCTGCAGCAGTGTTCACTGGTCCTGCAGCAGTGCTCACTGGTCCTGCAGCAGTGTTCACTGGTCCTGCAGCAGTGTTCACTGGTCCAGCAGCAGTGTTCACTGGTCCAGCAGCAGTGTTCACTGGTCCTGCAGCAGTGTTCACTGGTCCTGCAGCAGTGTTCACTGGTCCTGCAGCAGTGCTCACTGGTCCTGCAGCAGTGTTCACTGGCCCTGCAGCAGTGTTCACTGGTCCAGCAGCAGTGTTCACTGGTCCTGCAGCAGTGTTCACTGGTCCTGCAGCAGTGTTCACTGGTCCTGCAGCAGTGTTCACTGCTCCTGCAGCAGTGCTAAATGGTCCTGCAGCAGTGTTCACTGGTCCTGCAGCAGTGTTCACTGGTCCTGCAGCAGTGTTCACTGGTCCTGCAGCAGTGCTAACTGGTCCTGCAGCAGTGTTCACTGGTCCTGCAGCAGTGTTCACTGCTTCTGCAGCAGTGTTCACTGGTCCAGCAGCAGTGTTCACTGGTCCAGCAGCAGTGTTCACTGCTCCTGCAGCAGTGTTCACTGGTCCAGCAGCAGTGTTCACTGGTCCTGCAGCAGTGTTCACTGGTCCTGCAGCAGTGTTCACTGGCCCAGCAGCAGTGTTCACTGCTCCTGCAGCAGTGTTCACTGATCCTGCACAAGTGCTCACTGGGCCGGCAGCAGTGTTCACTGGTCCAACAGCAGTGTTCTTTGGTCCAGCAGCAGTGTTCTCTGGTCCTGCAGTAGTGTTCACTGCTCCTGCAGCAGTGTTTACTGATCCTGCACAAGTGCTCACTGGGCCGGCAGCAGTGTTCACTGGTCCAACAGCAGTGTTCTCTGGTCCAGCAGCAGTGTTCTCTGGTCCTGCAGTAGTGTTCACTGCTCCTGCAGCAGTGTTCACTGATCCTGCACAAGTGTTCACTGCTCCTGCAGCAGTGTTCACTGGTCCAGCAGCAGTGTTCACTGGTTCTATTTTCTTCACCTCAGACCTGTGATGATCGCCGGTCTCTGACCAGACCTGAGTGGTGTGGCTGGCAGGCTGGACCAGACGCCCGCCCACTGCATGACCCGGATACAATGCGGGGGTGGTGGCTCGTCCAGGTTGCACAAGAGTGAAACTATTTCAAGGTCCCCCTTCCTCCCTAAGCCATCAGCCCTTCCCCCCCCCACCCAAAGCCACCAGCTTCTCCCTACTCCAAGCCACCAGGAAGTACCAGGTACTTGTGTGGTCTCTCAAGGCTTAATTTCTCTCTCATCTCTCTCGTGAGGTGAGCGAGGCTTTGTTATAGCTAGAGTGATGATACAATCCAGGCTGGTCATAGTGATGGTACAAGCCAGGCTGGCCATAGTGATGGTACAAGCCAGGCTGGTCATAGTGATGGTACAAGCCAGGCTGGTCATAGTGATGATACAATCCAGGCTGGTCATAGTGATGGTACAAGCCAGGCTGGTCATAGTGATGGTACAAGCCAGGCTGGTCATAGTGATGGTACAAGCCAGGCTGGTCATAGTGATGGTACAAGCCAGGCTGGTCATAGTGATGGTACAAGCCAGGCTGGTCATAGTGATGGTACAAGCCAGGCTGGTCATAGTGATGGTACAAGCCAGGCTGGTCATAGTGATGGTACAAGCCAGGCTGGTCATATTGATGGTACAAGCCAGGCTTGTCATAGTGATGGTTCAAGCCAGGCTGATCATAGTGATGGTACAAGTCAGGCTGGTCATAGTGATGGTACAAGCCACACTAGTTATAGTGATGGTACAAGCCAGGCTGGTCATAGTGATGGTACAAGCCAGGCTGGCCATAGTGATGGAACAGTCCAGGATGGTCATAGTGATGGTACAATCCAGACTGGCCATAGTGATGGTACAAGCCACACGGGTCATAGTGATGCTACAAGCCAGGCTGGTCATAGTGATGATACAAGCCAGGCTGGCCATAGTGATGGTACAAGCCAGGCTGGCCATAGTGATGGCACAGTCCAGGATGGTCATAGTGATGGTACAATCCAGCGTGGTCAGAGTGATGCTACATGCCAGGCTGGTCATAGTGATGGTACAAGCCACACTGGTCATAGTGATGCTACAAGCCACACTGGTTATAGTGATGGTACAAGCCAGGCTGATCATAATGATGGTACAAGCCAGGCTGGCCATAGTGATGGCACAGTCCAGGCTGGTCATAGTGATGGTACAGTCCAGGCTGGTCAGAGTGATGCTACAAGCAAGGCTGGTCATAGTGATGGTACAAGCCACACTGGTCATAGTGATGCTACAAGCCAGGCTGGTCATAGTGATAGTACAAGCCACACTGGTTATAGTGATGGTACAAGCCAGGCTGGTCAGAGTGATGCTACAAACCAGGCTGGTCATAGTGATGGTACAAACCACACTGGTCATAGTGATGGTACAAGCCAGGCTGGTCATAGTGATGGTACAAGCCACACTGGTTATAGTGATGGTACAAGCCAGGCTGGTCAGAGTGATGCTACAAGCCAGGCTGGTCATAGTGATGGTACAAGCCAAACTGGTCATAGTGATGGTACAAGCCAGGCTGGTCATAGTGATGGTACAAGCCAAACTGGTCATAGTGATGGTACAAGCCAGGTTGGTCATAGTGATGGTACAAGCCAAACTGGTCATAGTGATGGTACAAGCCAGGCTGGCCATAGTGATAGTACAATCCAGGCTGGCACTCCGGCCTCCATCACTCTTCACTAAACAAGTCACGTCAGGGACTTTTAAAGTTGAGAAGATTTTTCAGCAGGAATTTGACTGCTGCTGTGTTCCGCGTTCAGCCAGGCGCTGGGGGTTCCCCTCTTGTGTTGCCCTGATGGATCTCTGCCCCTCCCACCACCCGTCCGTCCCCAACCCACCACCCGGCCACACCTCCCTTGCTAACACCCCACAATCGTTTCTGTCAGGGTCTGCAGCGCAGTAGGTGTGGGAGAGAGGCTGGAAGAATAGGGAAGAGAGTTAAAGAGCAAGAGAGGCGGAGAGAGAAAGAAAGATGATATTTAAGAAAGTTGTATACAGCAGCAGTGTGCTGCTTCAGTACTGGGTATGACAGTTACACAGTGATAACAAAAACTAGCCAAGTTTCTCTCTCACAGTGTATGTCTCACTGTGATGTTCATACAACGTGTTGATATCTGTCAGCCCGAGCTGTGAGACTGTAACAGTGTCAGCCCCAGCTGTGAGACTGTAACAGTGTCAGCCCGAGCTGTGAGACTGTAACAGTGTCAGCCCCAGCTGTGAGACTGTAACAGTGTCAGCCCGAGCTGTGAGACTGTAACAGTGTCAGCCCCAGCTGTGAGATTGTAACAGTGTCAGCACGAGCTGTGAGACTGTAACAGTGTCAGCCCCAGCTGTGAGACTGTAACAGTGTCAGCCCCAGCTGTGAGATTGTAACAGTGTCAGCCCGACCTGTGAGACTGTAACAGTGTCAGCCCCAGCTGTGAGACTGTAACAGTGTCAGCCCCAGCTGTGAGACTGTAACAGTGTCAGCCCCAGCTGTGAGACTGTAACAGTGTCAGCACGAGCTGTGAGACTGTAACAGTGTCAGCCCGAGCTGTGAGACTAACAGAGTCAGCCCGAGCTGTGAGACTGTAACAGTGTCAGCCCCAGCTGTGAGACTGTAACAGTGTCAGCCCCAGCTGGGAGACTGTAACAGTGTCAGCCCGAGCTGTGAGACTGTAACAGTGTCAGCCCGAGCTGTGAGACTGTAACAGTGTCAGCCCCAGCTGTGAGACTGTAACAGTGTCAGCCCCAGCTGTGAGACTGTAACAGTGTCAGCCCCAGCTGTGAGACTGTAACAGTGTCAGTACCAGCTGTGAGACTGTAACAGTGTCAGCTCGAGCTGTGAGACTGTAACAGTGTCAGCCCGAGCTGTGAGACTGTAACAGTGTCAGCCCGAGCTGTGAGATTGTAACAGTGTCAGCCCCAGCTGTGAGACTGTAACAGTGTCAGCCCGAGCTGTGAGACTGTAACAGTGTCAGCCCGAGCTGTGAGACTGTAACAGTGTCAGCCCCAGCTGTGAGATTGTAACAGTGTCAGCCCCAGCTGTGAGACTGTAACAGTGTCAGCCCCAGCTGGGAGACTCTAACAATGTGAGACTGTAACAGTGTCAGCCTGAGCTGTGAGACTGTAACAGTGTCAGCCTGAGCTGTGAGACTGTACCAGTGTCAGCCCCAGCTGGGAGACTGTAACAGTGTCAGCCTGAGCTGTGAGACTGTAACAGTATCAGCCCCAGCTGGGAGACTGTAACAGTGTCAGCCCGAGCTGTGAGACTGTAACAGTGTCAGCCTGAGCTGTAAGACTGTAACAGTGTCAGCCTGAGCTGAGAGACTGTAACAGTGTCAGCCCCAGCTGGAAGACTGTAACAGTGTCAGCCCGAGCTGTGAAATTGTAACAGTGTCAGCCCGAGCTGTGAGACTGTAACAGTGTCAGCCCCAGCTGGGAGACTGTAACAGTGTCAGCCCCAGCTGGGAGACTGTAACAGTGTCAGCTCGAGCTGGGAGACTGTAACAGTGTCAG
Organism: Cherax quadricarinatus; assembly: GCF_038502225.1. Lineage (NCBI taxonomy): Eukaryota > Metazoa > Arthropoda > Malacostraca > Decapoda > Parastacidae > Cherax > Cherax quadricarinatus. Next base: position 28,581,693 of record NC_091331.1, read on the forward strand.
CCCGAGCTGGGAGACTGCAGCAGTGTCAGCCTGAGCTGGGAGACTGTAACAGTGTCAGCCCGAGCTGGGAGACTGCAGCAGTGTCAGCCCGAGCTGTGAGACTGCAGCAGTGTCAGCCCCAGCTGTGAGACTGTAACAGTGTCAGCCCGAGCTGTGAGACTGCAGCAGTGTCAGACCGAGCTGGGAGACTGTAGCAGTGTCAGCCCGAGCTGGGAAACTGCAGTAGTGTCAGTCTGAGCTGGGAGACTGCAATAGTGTCAGCCTGAGATGGGAGACTGCAGTAGTGTCAGTCTGAGCTGGGAGACTGCAATAGTGTCAGCCTGAGATCGGAGACTGCAGTAGTGTCAGTCTGAGCTGGGAGACTGCAATTGTGTCAGCCTGAGATGGGAGACTGCAGTAGTGTCAGTCTGAGCTGGGAGACTGCAATAGTGTCAGTCTGAGCTGGGAGACTACAGTAGTGTCAGTCTGAGCTGGGAGACTACAGTAGTGTCAGTCTGAGCTGGTAGACTGCAGTAGTGTCAGCCTGAGCTGGTAGACTACAGTAGTGTCAATCTGAGCTGAGAGACTGCAGTAGTGTCAGTCTGAGCTGGAAGACTACAGTAGTGTCAGTCTGAGCTGAGAGACTACAGTAGTGTCAGTCTGAGCTGGGAGACTACAGTAGTGTCAGTCTGAGCTGGTAGACTGCAGTAGTGTCAGCCTGAGCTGGGAGACTGCAGTAGTGTAAGTGGAAGATAGGTATTAATAAAGGGGATATTAATAAGGTCTTGAGGATGTCTCTCCAAGAGAGAACCCGCAGTAATGGATTTAAATTAGATAAGTTTAGATTTAGAAAGGACATAGGAAAGTATTGGTTTGGAAATAGGGTAGTTGATGAGTGGAACAGTCTACCTAGTTGGGTTATTGAGGCTAGGACTTTGGGTTGTTTCAAATCTAGGTTGGATAAGTACATGAGTGGGAAGGGTTGGATTTGAGTGGGACTTTCACATCAGAGCTTATTTCTTGGGTAGCATTGAAAATTGGGTTGGGTAAATGTTTTGTTAGTGGGATGAATTGTAAAGGACCTGCCTAGTATGGGCCAGCAGGCCTCCTGCAGTGTTCCTCCTTTCTTATGTTCTTATGTGTCAATCTGAGCTGGGAGACTGCAGTAGTGTCAGTCTGAGCTGGAAGACTACAGTAGTGTCAGTCTGAGCTGGGAGACTGCAGTAGTTTCAGGCTGAGCTGGGAGACTGCAGTAGTGCCAGTCTGAGCTGGGAGACTGCAGTAGTGTCAGCCTGAGCTGGGAGACTGCAGTAGTGTCAGTCTGAGCTGGGAGACTGCAGTAGTGTCAGTCTGAGCTGGGAGACTGCAGCAGTGTCAGTCTGAGCTGGGAGACTGCGGTAGTGTCAGTCTGAGCTGGGAGACTACGGTAGTGTCAGTCTGAGCTGGTCGACTGCAACAGTGTCAGTCTGAGCTGGTAGACTACAGTAGTGTCAGTCTGAGCTGGGAGACTGCAGTAGTGTCAGCCTGAGCTGATAGACTGCAGTAGTGTCAGTCTGAGCTGGGAGACTGCAGTAGTGTCAGCCTGAGCTGGGAGACTGCAGTAGTGTCAGTCTGAGCTGGGAGACTGCAGTAGTGTCAGTCCGAGCTGGGAGACTGCAGTAGTGTCAGTCTGAGCTGGGAGACTACAGTAGTGTCAGTCTGAACTGGTAGGCTGCAGTAGTGTCAGTCTGAGCTGGTAGACTACAGTAGTGTAAGTCTGAGCTGGGAGACTACAGTAGTGTCAGTCTGAGCTGGGAGACTACAGTAGTGTCAGTCTGAGCTGGTAGGCTGCAGTAGTGTCAGTCTGAGCTGGGAGACTGCAGTAGTGTCAGTCTGAGCTGGGAGACTACAGTAGTGTCAGTCTGAGCTGGGAGACTACAGTAGTGTCAGTCTGAGCTGGGAGACTGCAGTAGTGTCAGTCTGAGCTGGGAGACTACAGTAGTGTCAGTCTGAGCTGGTAGGCTGCAGTAGTGTCAGTCTGAGCTGGGAGACTGCAGTAGTGTCAGTCTGAGCTGGGAGACTGCAGTAGTGTCAGTCTGAACTGGGAGACTGCAGTAGTGTCAGTCTGAGCTGGGAGACTGTAGTTGTGTCAGTCTGAGCTGGGAGACTGCAGTAGTGTCAGTCTGAGCTGGGAGACTGCAGTAGTGTCAGTCTGAGCTGGGAGACTACAGTAGTGTCAGTCTGAGCTGGGAGACTGCAGTAGTGTCAGTCTGAGCTGGGATACTGCAGTAGTGTCAGTCTGAGCTGGTAGACTACAGTAGTATCAGTCTGAGCTGGGAGACTGCAGTAGTGTCAGTCTGAGCTGGTAGACTACAGTAGTGTCAGTCTGAGCTGGGAGACTGCAGTAGTGTCAGTCTGAGCTGGGAGACTGCAGTAGTGTCAGTCTGAGCTGGTAGACTACAGTAGTGTCAGTCTGAGCTGGGAGACTACAGTAGTGTCAGTCTGAGCTGGGAGACTGCAGTAGTGTCAGTCTGAGCTGGGAGACTGCAGTAGTGTCAGTCTGAGCTGGGAGACTGCAGTAGTGTCAGTCTGAACTGGGAGACTGCAGTAGTGTCAGTCTGAGCTGGTAGACTACAGTAGTGTCAGTCTGAGCTGGGAGACTGCAGTAGTGTCAGTCTGAGCTGGGAGACTGCAGTAGTGTCAGTCTGAGCTGGGAGACTGCAGTAGTGTCAGTCTGAGCTGGGAGACTACAGTAGTGTCAGTCTGAGCTGGGAGACTACAGTAGTGTCAGTCTGAGCTGGGAGACTGCAGTAGTGTCAGTCTGAGCTGGGAGACTACAGTAGTGTCAGTCTGAGCTGGGAGACTACAGTAGTGTCAGTCTGAGCTGGGAGACTGCAGTAGTGTCAGTCTGAGCTGGGAGACTGCAGTAGTGTCAGTCTTAGCTGGGAGACTACAGTAGTGTCAGTCTGAGCTGGTAGACTACAGTAGTGTCAGTCTGAGCTGGGAGACTACAGTAGTGTCAGTCTGAGCTGGGAGACTGCGGTAGTGTCAGTCTGAGCTGGGAGACTACAGTAGTGTCAGTCTGAGCTGGGAGACTACAGTAGTGTCAGTCTGAGCTGGGAGACTACAGTAGTGTCAGTCTGAGCTGGGAGACTACAGTAGTGTCAGTCTGAGCTGGGAGACTGCAGTAGTGTCAGTCTGAGCTGGGAGACTACAGTAGTGTCAGTCTGAGCTGGGAGACTACAGTAGTGTCAGTCTGAGCTGGGAGACTACAGTAGTGTCAGTCTGAGCTGGGAGACTACAGTAGTGTCAGTCTGAGCTGGGAGACTACAGTAGTGTCAGTCTGAGCTGGGAGACTGCAGTAGTGTCAGTCTGAGCTGGGAGACTACAGTAGTGTCAGTCTGAGCTGGGAGACTACAGTAGTGTCAGTCTGAGCTGGGAGACTGCAGTAGTGTCAGATAATAGATAATATAGCAAGATACCATAGCTAAATAACATAGCAAAATATCATAGGTAGATAACATAGCAAGATATCATAGGTAGATAACATAGCAAGATATCATAGCTAGATAACATAAAGAACATAGATATCATATCTAGATAACATAACCTAACAGGCTGTGTTATCTAGCTATGTTACTGAACAGGACAGGTGTCAGAGGACATGTGTCAGAGGACTGGTGTCAGAGGACATGTGTCAGAGGACAGGTGTCAGAGGACATGTGTCAGAGGACTCGTGTCAGAGGACATGTGTCAGAGGACAGGTGTCAGAGGACATGTGTCAGAGGACAGGTGTCAGAGGACATGTGTCAGAGGACAGGTGTCGGAGAACAGGTATTAGAGAACAGGTATCAGAGGACAGGTGTCAGAAGACATGTGCCAGATGACGGGTGTCAGAGGATAGGTGTCTGAGGACAGGTGTCAGAGGACAAGCGTCGGAGAACAGGTATTAGAGAACAGGTATCAGAGGACAGGTGTCAGAAAACAGGTGTCAGAGGACAGCTGTCAGAGAACAGGTGCCAGAGGACAGGTGTCAGAGGACAGGTGTCAGAAAACAGGTGTCAGAGGACAGCTGTCAGAGAACAGGTGCCAGAGGAGAGGTGTCAGAGGACAGGTGTCAGAGGACAGGTGTCAGAGGACAGGTGCCGGAGAACAGGTATTAGAGAACAGGTATCAGAGTACAGGTGTCAGAGGACAGGTGTCAGAAAACAGGTGTCAGAGGACAGCTGTCAGAGAACAGGTGCCAGAGGACAGGTGTCAGAGGACAGGTGTCAGAGGACATGTGTCAGAGGACAGGTGCCGGAGAACAGGTGACAAAGGTCAGGTGTCAGAGAACAGGTGTCAACACACAGGTGCAGAACGACCACGGGGACAATCACAGTTATTTCCTATTTCTTTTATTAATTACATAAATAAGAACAAATAAAATGGAATATTTGTCAACAAAGCCGAGGCGGCGTCACTGACTGTTAACACACTTGTGTGGTGTGTTATGATAAGTTTCTATCTAAAAGGCTATATTTTGAGCGTCAACTTTTAACTATCAACTGTATTCTGTTACATAGCTACTGAATTATGGTGACTGTATTATATCCTGCCATCGTTTGATCTTTATTTCAAACAGTTTTGAGTGAAACAGTGCAAGTATTTCAAAAAGTATACACGTTTCTGTATGCTGAGGTATACACACGTTTCTGTATGCTGAGGTATACACTACCTACACAAGGTGGGCAGTGTACAAAATCTTGACTGTACAAAATCTTTATCTCTGGAAAGCTTAACAGTAATTTTAGGCTATATTCAATCTACATATTTTCAATGTGCGTAGATAAGTTAAATAGGTAGTACAGATCACGTGACCACGTAAACGAAGTCTTCCCAGTAGCGACGTTACTTATAGAATGTTTGACATCGGAAATGCATTTATTTGCGTCTTGCAGTCTACTCTAATCAGGAATGCCATATTGGAACAGGGTTTCCACAGATGACAACTGTCCAATATTCACTAGCAGCGGAACACTCTAGACTATGCTTCCTTCAGCTGCACGTCCAGGTATCACAATTCACTTGACAGTTGCAGCGCACTACTAGAAGCAGGGACTCGGAAGCAAGTTGCAAGCCGGATGTTTAATTTTCCAGACTAGCACAATTCTTAATCCAACCCTATTTTTCAGGATTTAGAGTGTTGACTTGCCATTCTTGACACTGAATATATGTACGCTCATTGTGGTACTGAGCAGCTGCAGCTGTTGGAGGGAGGGTGAGCAGTTGCACCAAAGAACAACCTCTCATGGCCTACTCGTAGAACTTTTTGTAGAGCCGGATATCCAGGTCCTCGCCACAGTAACCACCGTATAAGCAGGTCAGGACCTTCCCAACAGCCCTAGTGGCTTCTTTACAATATTATTTCAAGAAGAGTACTGCTTCCTTCTTCAACTCAACATTATTTCGCAATTGTGTAAGTGCAGCTTCTTTTGCAACACCAAAGAGAAGTGGTGCCACACACACAGTAATGACATGCACGAATGGCAGCCAGGAACATGTTTCTTCAGTCAATAGATGTTCGAAATCTTCCTTGTTTTTTTTTTTTAAGTCTGCTCTCCTGATCTCAACAGAAATAGAAATGAGATTGTGTCAGCATGCATACACAACATCACCTGGAGGTCTGCGTCTTCTGCAGTAAGGGAAGTAGGACGTCTGAACACACACACTACTGCCGTCTGGACGCTCAGTAAGTCTGCATCACCATCAGCATGACGAGTTCTGATGATGCCATTTATTTGCAGCTTCTGAATGAGCATTAAAATAAATCTCTTTTTGTTCAAACTCTTGGCAAGGAAGTGTTCTTGGTCGTGATTGGCGTCCCTTCTACAGAGGTGACCTTGGCATCAATCATTCTGCATAACACATATTAGTTTCTTCCTGAGAAGGTGTGTTTACTCCGTGTGCTAATCTCCAAGCTACATCAGTGAGTTATGGCTTGTTGACCGCTTAAAGAATTCCATTTCTTTCAAACATTACTGATGGAATACTGTAAAAGTCACAGTGAAAAATGTAAGGAACATTATCAGGCATGTCTTTTGCAGCTGCTATGAAGCATTAAAACACCAGCTGTGAATCAACCTGAATACATTCACTGTTACCTTTTACTGAAACCTTGTATTCAAGTGTTGAAATGTAATTGTTTTTCTTGAGGGTGTACTCCCACGCTTGCAAGAATTTTGGTGCTGACTTCTCTTGCTTTGTGGGCATTTGCAACGCCAGAAGCAGTAAGACATGTTACGATGTTGCGAAGGGACGTGTCTACATCAGAGAGGTTTCTTTCCTGAAGAAATGCAATAAGAGTCTGTATATAACTTTTATCTCTTCTTTGTCTAGCTTATGTTGCATCTCTGTGCTGCTCACTGGTTGCATACATTGTTTCTGAAGCCTGCTGTGTAGCCCCGTTGATATATGTATATGCTGTCATGGAGAGTAGCAACAGTGTACGCTGTGCCTCTGACATTCTGCTGTATCCTTTCAAGAATATCTTCTGAACAAACACCTACCGATCTTAACTCACTTGCAAGATCCTGTCAGACAAGTGAACTGTATCTTGTAAAATTATCCGGGGTATAGTCGGGGTGCAATAACAAGATGGCAGGCGTTGGTGATCTCTCAGTTGAGCTGGATTCCACATGGGTGCGAGTGACTTCATCTGTTTCTTCCTCCACATCGTTCACGACCTCAGAAAGAGGAATTTCCAATGACTTAGTTGTAAGTAGTGCATTCAAAGTAGCGTCAACAGAGAAATGTTCAGAGATTGTTCTTTTGTATTGCTCTTGGTAGTTCTATCTTTCCGCTCAGCATGTGTTCAAAAACATTTGGAGCATATCGCACTTCAAGCACCTCATAGGCCTGACCGAACCCAGACATAATATTTGCTATGCATCCAAGGATGCTCATCTGTGTGTGACTATCGAAGGTTGATCACTGCTAATTCATTCATTAGCAACAAGCATTAGCTGAGAATTTTGTCAACTAGATCCATATCTATTATTAGAAAAATAAGATCTAAGATTGACCTGGATTATTGTCACGAGAAACAGTTTCCATTATACCTGATCATCCAGGCATTGATGAACCAATAAGCTACAAAACTTTTCAAAACAAACCTAACTTATATGTTGGGTCTACGTAGGTGAGGCATTACAGTGTATTGCAGTTGTGAATTTGTCACATCATCCAGTGTTGCAGCAAGCCTGGGAGCTTGTCTGGAGCTGATATATAAAAGTCGAAGCTACGTTGTGCAGAGATAGACCTGCCGATACAACAAGCGTGTCACCTAGTTCTTCACTGCTTCTGCTTCTGTCTTGACTCAGCACAACTATATCTTGACTTCTGTCCAGTGGGTCATTACAGATTATACAGAGGCCTTTGTTAATACATCAAGAGAACAAAAATTTCAGCATGTAAATAGCCGGATTGTTAACAAGTTACACCATATATCACACATATATTTAACATATTGTTACGAGTGTGACCTTACCCGATTTGTATTTGAGAAATATTCCAGTAGGATATTGCTCTATACTTTATTAAATGTATAATAATAATATTGTATTGTATTATATTATGTTGTTAGGCGTTATATTAAGAATGTGAGTTTCATGGAAACCACTAGTTAGAGCGCCGGTTACTAGTTCAGGTAATAGTGCCTGCCTCCCGCCAAGTCACGTGATCCAACCTGACGTCAGCTTACCGCTCACTAATAGTCAGTAGGTTCACAGCACTCGCTCAGAGTAGGTTCACAGCACTCGCTCAGAGTAGGTTCACAGCACTCGCTCAGAGTAGGTTCACAGCACTGACTCGGAGTAGGTCCTCAACCCAGACCGTATAGTCCCTTTAGCGCTCGGTTACATTGTTGCTATTCTATAGAATTCGAAGTCTCTGGTATGAGACGATTAACTATTGGAGAGATTGCTAGCTTAAGTAATCCCTAGAGATTGTCTCTCGAAAATAACTAAATAGGTTGCCTTTCCATACAAGATTGTTAATATTGATAAATTATTTGTGATGTGGGTGTTTAACAATTTATAAGAACTTAAACATAGAATTATGTTCTTTTATGTGAAGTGTCACTAGGGGTCACATAACAGTCCCGAGAGTATGGGATTTTATTTTTAACCTGATTACTAGATACGGAAAGGCACTTGTTATACGCATTAAATAAAGATGCGAAAGAAGCGCCAAAAGTCATTATTTCCGTTTTGTTACGACATAAGACCAGTAGTTGTAACATATATTATAGAAAGATTTTAAGAGACAAAAATGGGTTTTCAAATAATACGTAATAGTGCCGCTGGGACGCATCATACACATTACTCGAAGAAAACTTACTGAAGTTAATACGAATAATAAGTGTCAGCTGATATATTGAATATATATTAATTAAATAACATTGTACCATCTCTGTTTCTATCTTCTTGTGAGGTTGTTCAGTTAGGATAAACTAGTTATAACAAAAATAAACTCTCTTGTAATTTGATCCAGTATTTTGTAATAAGTTGATGAACGAGACACTTTTGCAGCATCTGGATATGTTTATTCTGGAAACGTATTGGCAGCCAGCGGCCTCCTCAGTCCTGTACAGAGAAGAATGATGGAAGTTGTGAAGGACTTTGAGGAAATCAGTCCCTCAGCCTTGAGTCGATGTGTTCAGTCCACCAGGATCTGAACAATATGATTTAACTCAAATCACAGACGAACTGAATTAACAAATGGAAGATAGGGAGTGGAAGAAATATTTGGATGACATAATGTAACCACTGATATACGTTAGTAGATAACAAGGCTGAAGGAGGGAAGGAGAGGTGAGGGAGCATGAAGAGGGAAGGAGAGGTGAGGGAGCATGAAGAGGGAAGGAGAAGTGAGGGAGCATGAAGAGGGAAGGAGAATGAAGTAACTGTACGCTAGTCAGGAGATGCCGGACCTAACAGCAACCAGTCGTGTAAAACATTACTTATTCTCACACAACACACAAGCGTGTTAAGTGAGTTGTTATGTCTCGGATAACACGCAGCACCACCGGGTGAGCTGTGTTATGTCTCGGATAACACTCAGCACCACCGGGTGAGCTGTGTTATGTCTCGGATAATACGCAGCACCACCGGGTGAGCTGTGTTATGTCTCGGATAACACGCAACACCACCAGGTGAGCTGTCTTATGTCTCGGATAACACGCAGCACCACCGGGTGAGCTGTGTTATGTCTCGGATAACACGCAGCACCACCGGGTGAGCTGTGTTATGTCTCGGATAACACGCAGCACCACCGGGTGAGCTGTGTTATGTCTCGGATAACACGCAGCACCACCGGGTGAGCTGTGTTATGTCTCGGATAACACGCAGCACCACCGGGTGAGCTGTGTTATGTCTCGGATAACACGCAACGCCAAGCTGCGTGTTATCTGAGACATAACACGCTGTGTTATGTTTAATTTAATGAAACAATTCCCATGCCGACGTGTTAGCACAGCAGGTATGTTCAGGACTCCCTGAAGGCATTACACACACACACACATACACACACACATACACACATACACACACATACACACATATACACACACACATACACACACACACACATACACACACATACACACACGCATACACACACACATACACATACACACACACATACACACACACACACACTTGGCTCTCCTGGACCAGTACAACACTTGATCTTCAGAGAGTCGGAGCTTAGCCATTAAGAGAAGTAGTCACCGGTTATACTGGACCGAGTCAACATGGCTGTCATATAACCAGGACATGAGATGTGTGCGGCTCTCTAAGGAAGCTGTCACCAGTGTGTCAACAGCGATGTGTGACGCCAGGATGATTTGTTGAACAAGCGAGGGCTCGAACCCATGTCGTTTTGGCCTGCCTCATGGTGAACGAAAATCACATGACACTAACCCACAGGACCACCAAATCCTGCAGGAATCACGCACCCAGCAGAGATAGGTGTTTTACCGTAACCCGAGTACAACAAACGGAGTAGAATGAAATTAGCTCAGAGGCACCCACAAGACCGTATGTCCTCGGATCATAATAAAACACTTAGCTCTGCTGGGTGCGTGATTCTTGTAGAATTTGGTGGTCCTGTGGGTTAAAGCGTCATGTGATTTTCGCTCACCATGAGGCAGGCCAAAGCGAAATGGGTTCGAGTCCTCGGCCAGTCGCAGTGTTGCTATTGAGATATATATATATATATATATATATATATATATATATATATATATATATATATATATATATATATATATATATTATTGTTGTCTCTGGTAAGAGAACTTGGTGTGGTACCCAGGTGACTCAAGGACCATATTCTAGGTAACATTGAAGTCTTCCTTCATGTTACCTACACTGATCCTGTATATACCTTTCACACTCGCCTCATATTCTGTATACAAGATATAATATTAATAATAATGTAAATTGTATTAGAGACGTTGTTAACATCACTGACATAATATACACAAAATTTCTGGTTATGTAGAGCATTTTTAGTAACTTAAGTTAATATTGTCCCCCAGGATACCACCCATAACAGGTACCTAATTACTGCTATATGAATAACAACAACATCCTTCCCTTCTTTTCACACTCCCACCTTCCAGTTTCCCTCCCTCCCTCCCTCCCTCCCTCCCTCCCTCCCTCCCTTCAGTCATCTTTCCCCGAAAAATTAAATGTTCTTTCTACTCGCAACACTTCCTACCTTCCTTAGTGGTCAGCTTACTGGCGGCGGTGATGGTCCCAGACCAGCCCCTGGGGTCCTCACCTTACTGGCGGCGGTGATGGTCCCAGACCAGCCCCTGGGGTCCTCACCTTACGGGCGGCGGTGATGGTCCCAGACCAGCCCCTGGGGTCCTCACCTTACTGGCGGCGGTGATGGTCCCAGACCAGCCCCTGGGGTCCTCACCTTACGGGCGGCGGTGATGGTCCCAGACCAGCCCCTGGGGTCCTCACCTTACTGGCGGCGGTGATGGTCCCAGACCAGCCCCTGGGGTCCTCACCTTACTGGCGGCGGTGATGGTCCCAGACCAGCCCCTGGGGTCCTCACCTTACTGGCGGCGGTGATGGTCCCAGACCAGCCCCTGGGGTCCTCACCTTACTGGCGGCGGTGATGGTCCCAGACCAGCCCCTGGGGTCCTCACCTTACTGGCGGCGGTGATGGTCCCAGACCAGCCCCTGGGGTCCTCACCTTACTGGCGGCGGTGATGGTCCCAGACCAGCCCCTGGGGTCCTCACCTTACTGGCGGCGGTCATGGTCCCAGACCAGCCCCTGGGGTCCTCACCTTACTGGCGGCGGTGATGGTCCCAGACCAGCCCCTGGGGTCCTCACCTTACTGGCGGCGGTGATGGTCCCAGACCAGCCCCTGGGGTCCTCACCTTACTGGCGGCGGTGATGGTCCCAGACCAGCCCCTGGGGTCCTCACCTTACTGGCGGCGGTGATGGTCCCAGACCAGCCCCTGGGGTCCTCACCTTACTGGCGGCGGTGATGGTCCCAGACCAGCCCCTGGGGTCCTCACCTTACTGGCGGCGGTCATGGTCCCAGACCAGCCCCTGGGGTCCTCACCTTACTGGCGGCGGTGATGGTCCCAGACCAGCCCCTGGGGTCCTCACCTTACTGGCGGCGGTGATGGTCCCAGACCAGCCCCTGGGGTCCTCACCTTACTGGCGGCGGTGATGGTCCCAGACCAGCCCCTGGGGTCCTCACCTTACTGGCGGCGGTGATGGTCCCAGACCAGCCCCTGGAGTCCTCACCTTACTGGCGGCGGTGATGGTCCCAGACCAGCCCCTGGGGTCCTCACCTTACTGGCGGCGGTGATGGTCCCAGACCAGCCCCTGGGGTCCTCACCTTACTGGCGGCGGTGATGGTCCCAGACCAGCCCCTGGGGTCCTCACCTTACTGGCGGCGGTGATGGTCCCAGACCAGCCCCTGGGGTCCTCACCTTACTGGCGGCGGTGATGGTCCCAGACCAGCCCCTGGGGTCCTCACCTTACTGGCGGCGGTGATGGTCCCAGACCAGCCCCTGGGGTCCTCACCTTACTGGCGGCGGTGATGGTCCCAGACCAGCCCCTGGGGTCCTCACCTTACTGGCGGCGGTCATGGTCCCAGACCAGCCCCTGGGGTCCTCACCTTACTGGCGGCGGTCATGGTCCCAGACCAGCCCCTGGGGTCCTCACCTTACTGGCGGCGGTGATGGTCCCAGACCAGCCCCTGGGGTCCTCACCTTACTGGCGGCGGTGATGGTCCCAGACCAGCCCCTGGGGTCCTCACCTTACTGGCGGCGGTGATGGTCCCAGACCAGCCCCTGGGGTCCTCACCTTACTGGCGGCGGTGATGGTCCCAGACCAGCCCCTGGGGTCCTCACCTTACTGGCGGCGGTGATGGTCCCAGACCAGCCCCTGGGGTCCTCACCTTACTGGCGGCGGTGATGGTCCCAGACCAGCCCCTGGGGTCCTCACCTTACTGGCGGCGGTCATGGTCCCAGACCAGCCCCTGGGGTCCTCACCTTACTGGCGGCGGTGATGGTCCCAGACCAGCCCCTGGGGTCCTCACCTTACTGGCGGCGGTGATGGTCCCAGACCAGCCCCTGGGGTCCTCACCTTACTGGCGGCGGTCATGGTCCCAGACCAGCCCCTGGGGTCCTCACCTTACTGGCGGCGGTGATGGTCTCAGACCAGCCCCTGGGGTCCTCACCTTACTGGCGGCGGTCATGGTCCCAGACCAGCCCCTGGGGTCCTCACCTTACTGGCGGCGGTGATGGTCCCAGACCAGCCCCTGGGGTCCTCACCTTACTGGCGGCGGTGATGGTCCCAGACCAGCCCCTGGGGTCCTCACCTTACTGGCGGCGGTCATGGTCCCAGACCAGCCCCTGGGGTCCTCACCTTACTGGCGGCGGTGATGGTCCCAGACCAGCCCCTGGGGTCCTCACCTTACTGGTCAGCCCCTGGGGTCCTCACCTTACTGGCGGCGGTGATGGTCCCAGACCAGCCCCTGGGGTCCTCACCTTACTGGCGGCGGTCATGGTCCCAGACCAGCCCCTGGGGTCCTCACCTTACTGGCGGCGGTGATGGTCCCAGACCAGCCCCTGGGGTCCTCACCTTACTGGCGGCGGTGATGGTCCCAGACCAGCCCCTGGGGTCCTCACCTTACTGGCGGCGGTCATGGTCCCAGACCAGCCCCTGGGGTCCTCACCTTACTGGCGGCGGTGATGGTCCCAGACCAGCCCCTGGGGTCCTCACCTTACTGGCGGCGGTCATGGTCCCAGACCAGCCCCTGGGGTCCTCACCTTACTGGCGGCGGTCATGGTCCCAGACCAGCCCCTGGGGTCCTCACCTTACTGGCGGCGGTGATGGTCCCAGACCAGCCCCTGGGGTCCTCACCTTACTGGCGGCGGTCATGGTCCCAGACCAGTCCCTGGGGTCCTCACCTTACTGGCGGCGGTCATGGTCCCAGACCAGCCCCTGGGGTCCTCACCTTACTGGCGGCGGTGATGGTCCCAGACCAGCCCCTGGAGTCCTCACCTTACTGGCGGCGGTGATGGTCCCAGACCAGCCCCTGGGGTCCTCACCTTACTGGCGGCGGTCATGGTCCCAGACCAGCCCCTGGGGTCCTCACCTTACTGGCGGCGGTGATGGTCCCAGACCAGCCCCTGGGGTCCTCACCTTACTGGCGGCGGTGATGGTCCCAGACCAGCCCCTGGGGTCCTCACCTTACTGGCGGCGGTGATGGTCCCAGACCAGCCCCTGGGGTCCTCACCTTACTGGCGGCGGTCATGGTCCCAGACCAGCCCCTGGGGTCCTCACCTTACTGGCGGCGGTCATGGTCCCAGACCAGCCCCTGGGGTCCTCACCTTACTGGCGGCGGTCATGGTCCCAGACCAGCCCCTGGGGTCCTCACCTTACTGGCGGCGGTCATGGTCCCAGATCAGCCCCTGGGGTCCTCACCTTACTGGCGGCGGTCATGGTCCCAGACCAGCCCCTGGGGTCCTCACCTTACTGGCGGCGGTCATGGTCCCAGACCAGCCCCTGGGGTCCTCACCTTACTGGCGGCGGTCATGGTCCCAGACCAGCCCCTGGGGTCCTCACCTTACTGGCGGCGGTGATGGTCCCAGACCAGCCCCTGGGGTCCTCACCTTACTGGCGGCGGTGATGGTCCCAGACCAGCCCCTGGGGTCCTCACCTTACTGGCGGCGGTGATGGTCCCAGACCAGCCCCTGGGGTCCTCACCTTACTGGCGGCGGTGATGGTCCCAGACCAGCCCCTGGGGTCCTCACCTTACTGGCGGCGGTCATGGTCCCAGACCAGCCCCTGGGGTCCTCACCTTACTGGCGGCGGTCATGGTCCCAGACCAGCCCCTGGGGTCCTCACCTTACTGGCGGCGGTCATGGTCCCAGACCAGCCCCTGGGATCCTCACCTTACTGGCGGCGGTGATGGTCCCAGACCAGCCCCTGGGGTCCTCACCTTACTGGCGGCGGTCATGGTCCCAGACCAGCCCCTGGGGTCCTCACCTTACTGGCGGCGGTCATGGTCCCAGACCAGCCCCTGGGGTCCTCACCTTACTGACGGCGGTGATGGTCCCAGACCAGCCCCTGGGATCCTCACCTTACTGGCGGCGGTGATGGTCCCAGACCAGCCCCTGGGATCCTCACCTTACTGGCGGCGGTCATGGTCCCAGACCAGCCCCTGGGGTCCTCACCTTACTGGCGGCGGTCATGGTCCCAGACCAGCCCCTGGGGTCCTCACCTTACTGGCGGCGGTCATGGTCCCAGACCAGCCCCTGGGGTCCTCACCTTACTGGCGGCGGTCATGGTCCCAGACCAGCCCCTGGGATCCTCACCTTACTGGCGGCGGTGATGGTCCCAGACCAGCCCCTGGGGTCCTCACCTTACTGGCGGCGGTGATGGTCCCAGACCAGCCCCTGGGATCCTCACCTTACTGGCGGCGGTGATGGTCCCAGACCAGCCCCTGGGGTCCTCACCTTACTGGCGGCGGTGATGGTCCCAGACCAGCCCCTGGGATCTTCACCTTACTGGCGGCGGTGATGGTCCCAGACTAGCTCCTGGGATCCTCACCTTACTGGCGGCGGTGATGGTCCCAGACCAGCCCCTGGGATCACCTTACTGGCGGCGGTGATGGTCCCAGACCAGCCCCTGGGATCCTCACCTTACTGGTGGCGGTCATGGTCCCAGACCATCCCCTGGGATCCTCACCTTACTGGCGGCGGTCATGGTCCCAGACCAGCCCCTGCGATCCTCACCTTACTGGCGGCGGTGATGGTCCCAGACCAGCCCCTGGGATCCTCACCTTACTGGCGGCGGTGATGGTCCCAGACCAGCCCCTGGGGTCCTCAACTTACTGGCGGCTGTCATGGTCGCAGACCAGCCACTGGGATCCTCACCTTACTGGCGGTGGTGATGGTCCCAGACCAGCCCCTGGGATCCTCACCTTACTGGCGGCGGTGATGGTCCCAGACCAGCCCCTGGGATCCTCACCTTACTGGCGGCGGTGATGGTCCCAGACCAGCCCCTGGGATCACCTTACTGGCGGCGGTGATGGTCCTAGACCAGCCCTTGGGATCCTCACCTTACTGGTGGCGGTCATGGTCCCAGACCAGCCCCTGGGATCCTCACCTTACTGGCGGCGGTCATGGTCCGAGACCAGCCCCTGCGATCCTCACCTTACTGGCGGCGGTGATGGTCCCAGACCAGCCCCTGGGATCCTCACCTTACTGGCGGCGGTCATGGTCCCAGACCAGCCCCTGGGATCCTCACCTTACTGGCGGCGGTGATGGTCCCAGACCAACCCCTGGGGTCCTCACCTTACTAACGGCGGTGATGGTCCCAGACCAGCCCCTGGGGTCCTCAGCTTACTGGCGGCTGTCATGGTCGCAGACCAGTCCCTGGGGTCAGCGTACTGGCGGCGGTCATGGTCCCAGACCAGCCCCTGGGATCCTCAGCTTACTAGCGGCGGTGATGGTCCCAGACCAGCCCCTGGGGTCCTCAGATTACTGGCGGCGGTCATGGTCCCAGACCAGCCCCTGGGACCTCAGCTTACTGGAGGCTGTCATGGTCCCTGACCAGCTCTTGGGGTCCTCGCTAGAGCTTATCATGGTCCCAGACTAGCCCCTGGGGTCTTCACCTTACTAGAGGGTGTCATGGTTCCAAACCAGCCCCTGTGGTTCTCAGCTTACTGGAGGCTGTCATAGCCCCAGACCAGCCTCTGGGGTCCTCACCTTACTGGAGGCTGTCATGGTCTCAAACCAGCCCTTGGTGACCTCAGCTTACTGGATGCGATGATGGTCCCACACCAGCCCCTGGGATCCTCACCTTAATGGAGCCTGTCATGGTCCCTGACCAGCCCTTGGGGTCCTCACCTTACTAGAGCCTATCATGGTCCCAGACCAGCCCCTTGGGTCCTCAGCTTACTAGCGGCAGTCATGGTCCCAGACCAGCCCCTGGGGTCCTCACCTTACTGGAGGCTGTCATGGTCCCAAACCAGCCCCTGTGGTCCTCAGTTTACTGGAGGCTGTCATGGTCCCAGAGCAGCCCCTGGGGTTCTCAGCTTACTGGAGGCTGTCATGATCCCAGACCAGCCCCTGGGGTTCTCAGCTTACTGGAGGCTGTCATGGTCCCACACCAACCTTTGGGATCCTCAGCTTACTAGCGGCGGTCATGGTCCCAGACCAGCCCCTGGGGTCCTCAGCTTACTAGCGGCAGTCATGGTCCCAGACCAGCCTCTGGGGTCCTCACCTTACTGGAGGCTGTTATGGTCCCAGACCAGCCCCTGTGGTCCTCAGTTTACTGGAGGCTGTCATGGTCCCAGAGCAGCCCCTGGGGTTCTCAGCTTACTGGAGGCTGTCATGATCCCAGACCAGTCCCTGGGGTTCTCAGCTTACTGGAGGCTGTCATGGTCCCACACCAACCTTTTGGATCCTCAGCTTACTAGCGGCGGTCATGGTCCCAGACCAGCCACTGGGGTCCTCAGCTTACTGGAGGCTGTCATGATCCTAGACCAGCCCCTGGGGTTCTCAGCTTACTGGAGGCTGTCATGGTCCAAGACCAGCCCCTGGGGTCCTCACCTTACTGGTGGCGGTAATGGTCCCAAACCAGCCCCTTGGGTCCTCGGCTTACTGGAGGCTGTCATGGTCCCAGACCAGCCCCTGCGGTCCTCAGCATACTGGAGGCTGTCATGGCCCCAAACCAGCCTCTGGTGACCTCAGCTTACTAGCGGCTGTCATGGTCCCAGACCGGTCCCTGGGGTCCTCAGCTTACTGGAGGCTGTCTTGGCCCCAGACCAGCCAATGGGGGCCTCACCTTACGGGAGGCTGTCATGGTCCCAGACCAGCCCCCCGAGGTCCTCAGCTTACTGGCGGCGGTGATGGTCCCAGACCAGCCCCTGTGGTCCTCGCCTTACTGGAGGCTGTCATATTCCCAGACCAGCCCCTGGGGTTCTCAGCTTACTGGAGGCTGTCTTGGTCCCAGACCAGCCCATGGTGACCTCAGCTTACTGGCGGCGGTGATGGTCCCAGACCAGCCTCTGGGGTCCTCACCTTACTGGAGGCTGTCATGGTCCCAGACCAGCCCGTGGGGTCCTCAGCTTACTTGCGGCTGTCATTGTCCTAGACCAGCCCCTGGGATCCTCAGCTTACTGGCGGCAGTCATGGTCCCAAACAAGCCCCTTGGGTTCTCAGCTTACCGGAGGCTGTCATGGTTCCAGACCAGCCCTTGGGGACCTCAGCTTACTGGAGGCTGCCATGGCCCCAGACCAGCCCCTGGAGTCCTCAGCTTACTGGAGGCTGCCACGGCCCCAGACCATTCTCCGGGGTCCTCAGTTTACTGGAGGCTGCCATGGTCTCAGACTAGCCCCTCTGGTGCTCATTTTACTGGAGGCTATCATGGTCCCAGACCAGCCCCTAGGGTCCTCAGTTTACTAGAGGCTGTCATGATCCCAGACCAACGCCTGGGGTCCTCAGCTTACTGAGGGTTGTCATGGTCTCAGACCAATCCTCTAGGTCGTCGGCCTACTGGAGGCTGTCACGGTCCCAGACCAGTCTCCGGGGTCCTCAGTTTACTGGAGTCTGTCATGGTCTCAGACCAGCCCCTGGGATCCTCAGCTTACTGGTGGCTGTCATGGTCTCAGACCAATCCCCTAGGTCCTTAGCCTACTGGAAGCTGTCATGGTCCTAGACCAGCCCCAGTGGTCCTCAACCTGCGGGCAGGCTGAGGGAGGACACTGGCATTTACACCTCAGTAGTGGACCACTGTACCTACTGTGCTTGGCCTCACAACTGGTCCTTGTGGTCCTTGAGACAGGTGCGTCAGGTTGGTCCTTGAAGCAGGTGTGGCAGGCACCTGGTTCTTGAAGCAGGTGCGGCAGGTATCTGGTCCTTGAAGCAGGTGCGGCAGGTACCTGGTTCTTGAAGCAGGTGCGGCAGGTACCTGGTCCTTGAAGCAGTTGCGGCAGGCACCTGGTTCTTAGTCCTGCCACTAACATCGATTCAGCCTCTGCTGTCATGTGTACCAAGGTACAAAAAAGGAGGTACTGGCCCATACTAGGCAGGTTCTTTTCTAATCCTACCTTTCCCACACGTATACGTGTACCTTCCTTTTGTTTCTTCCCTTTTCTTTATTTACTTCTTTTATTTTCCCATTCTGCTTGCTTCTATCATCGCCGCAAATGTAAATTAGATTCGTAGTAACGGCGGGTAAAATTTAGAAAGAGATGAGGCAGGTAACAGGGAGCTTGTCCGCCTCCATGGACAAGAACTGACTGGGACTAGTGTTGGTGACGGACACTCACCCACTTGGCTGATATCCACCCACATGAGTGACACCCACCCAAATGACTGATACGCACCCACGTGACTGATACCCACCCACGTAACTGATACCCATCCACATGATTCACACCCACTCACATGACACACCCACCCTCATGACGGACACCCACCCACATGACTGACAGCCACCCACATGACTTATTCCCACCCATATGACACACCCACCCACATGACGGACACCCACCCACATGACTGACAGCCACCCACATGACTTATTCCCACCCACATGACACACCCACCCACATGTCTGATACCCACCCACATGAATGACACCTTCCAACATGACTGACACCCACCCACATTACAAACCCACCCACATGACTGACACCCACCCACATGACTGACACCCACCCACATTACTGACACCCACCCACATTACTGACACCCACCCACATTACTGACACCCACCCATATGACTGACACCCACCCACATGATTAACACCTACCTACCTGGAGGGCATTCCAGGGATCAACGCCCCCGCGGCCCGGTCCACGACCAGTCCTCCCGGTGGATCAGGGTAAAAAAAATCACGATAACTGCAGGAAAGACAAAAGTTGTGACCTGTGATGATCGTCTTCCTGGAATTACATTATTATTACTATGGGGGAGCGCTAAACCCGTATTATTATATAGCGTACGTGGGAGGGAAGATGGAAGGTGTTCAGCTTTAATTCAGAGAAGTGGAGCACAGATCCAATTCCCTAGATCAAGAGCCCCTCACCAGTGTCAAGGAACCTCACTTGAGGGGTCCTGGAATTAGAGAAAAGGATCTAGTTATATTTGACACTAGTGTCGTATGTGACACCGGTATCACGTATGAAACTGGTATCGTATATGACACTAGTTTTATATGTGGCACTTTTCATGCATGACTAGTGTCATATTACACTAGTGTCATGTATCACAGTGTCATGTCACACCAGTGGCATGTATGACACGGGTGTCAAATAAGCAACTGTCCTGGTTAGTAATAGTGAGGCGTTGTGATGGTTGGAGAGGGAAGTATTTCCTGGTGTTAAGCAAAGTACAAGGTCAACGAGGCTCCCACACCCTGAGACTGATGTGGGTGTGGTGGTGTGGGTATAGTCCTGTGGGTGTGGTGTTGTGGGTATGATCCTGTTGGTGTGTTGTGGGTATGGATCTGTGGGTGTGGTGTGGGTATGGTCCTGTGGGTGTGGTGTGGGGATGGTCGTGTGGGTGTGGTGTTGTGGTTGTGGTGTGCTTATGGTGGTGTGAGTATCGCCTCATATGACCCTCACACAGAGTGGTGCAGCTCACACCACTATTACAAACACAGGTGGTAGTCTGAAGGCGTGTACCACCTGGTCGTAACTAAGTCAACAAGACAAGACAATCAGTAGGACGCAATAAGGGCAAAACAAACGCAGCAAGGGTAGACTTCTCGACCCATGTATTCCGTCACTAATATATACACTATATACAATACATTAATTATGAGAGAAAGTGTAATCGTACAAATCAGAGTCAGTCAAAGCAGTAATGGTCACGACCCGTTACTGTGACAGTCAGCCACTCAGCCAGGGAGGT
>NC_091331.1:28607098-28612098 GCF_038502225.1 Cherax quadricarinatus
TGGTATCAGTGACATACTACACGTCGATGACCTTGATAGTGACATCAATGACATACTACACGTGGGTGATCTTGATGACATCAGTGACATGCGTCAATGACCTTATTGGTGACATCAGTGACATACTACATGTCAATGACCTTGATGGTGACATCAGTGACATACACGTCAATGACCTTGATGGTGACATCAAAGACATACTACACGTCAATGACCTTGATGGTGACATCAGTGACATACTACAAGTCAATGACCTTGATGGTGACATCAGTGACATACTACACGTCAATGACATTGATGGTGACATCAGTGACATACTACACGTCAATGACCTTGATGGTGACATCAGTGACATACTACACGTCAATGACATTGATGGTGACATCAGTGACATGCTACACGTCAATGACCTTGATGGTGACATCAGTGACATACTGCACGTCAATGACCTTGATGGTGACATCAGTGACTTACTACACGTCAATGACCTTGATGGTGACATCAGTGACATACTACACGTCAATGACCTTGATGGTGACATCAGTGACATACTACACGTCAATGACCTTGATGGTGACATCAGTGACATACTACACGTCAATGGTTATGAAGAATATTTCTGGAAATTTAGGTTAATCTTGTCCCCCGGGATGCAACCCACAAAGCTTAACACCCAGGTGCCTACTTCTAGGTGCAGAGAGACAGCAGGTGTAAGGAAACATTCCCAACATTTCAACCGTACCGAGGATCGATTCTGGATCCTCAGTATTTGAACAGTGTGCGCTAATAAGCAAGCCAAGAGTCCTCAGTCCTCATAGTGTACACACTGTTCACACTCGGTACTAACAGTGCACAGTAGCAACAACACAGTGGGGAGCTAGTTTGTGAGTGTAACAGTAGCAACAACAACACAGTGGGGGGGAGCTAGTTTGTGAGTGTAACAGTAACAACAACAACACAGTGGGGGGGAGCTAGTTTGTGAGTGTAACAGTAGCAACAACAACACAGTGGGGGGGAGCTAGTTTGTGAGTGTAACAGTAACAACAACACAGTGGGGGGGAGCTAGTTTGTGAGTGTAACAGTAACAACAACAACACAGTGGGGGGGAGCTAGTTTGTGAGTGTAACAGTAGCAACAACAACACCGTGGGGGGGGAGCCAGTTTGTGAGTGTAACAGTAGCAACAACACAGTGGGGGGGGAGCTAGTTTGTGAGTGTAACAGTAACAACAACAACACTGTGGGGGGGAGCTAGTTTGTGAGTGTAACAGTAACAACAACACAGTGGGGGGGAGCTAGTTTGTGAGTGTAACAGTAACAACAACAACACATTGGGGGGGGAGCTAGTTTGTGAGTGTAACAGTAACAACAACAACACAGTGGGGGGGGAGCTAGTTTGTGAGTGTAACAGTAACAACAACAACACATTGGGGGGGGAGATAGTTTGTGAGTGTAACAGTAACAACAACAACACAGTGGGGGGGGAGCTAGTTTGTGAGTGTAACAGTAACAACAACAACACATTGGGGGGGGAGATAGTTTGTGAGTGTAACAGTAACAACAACAACCCAGTGGGGGGGGAGCTAGTTTGTGAGTGTAACAGTAGCAACAACAACACAGTGGGGGGGGAGCCAGTTTGTGAGTGTAACAGTAGCAACAACACAGTGGGGGGGGAGCCAGTTTGTGAGTGTAACAGTAGCAACAACACAGTGGGGGGGGGAGCTAGTTTGTGAGTGTAACAGCAGCAACAACAACACTGTGGGGGGGAGCTAGTTTGTGAGTGTAACAGTAACAACAACAACACAGTGGGGGGGAGCTAGTTTGTGAGTGTAACAGTAACAACAACAACACAGTGGGGGGGGAGCTAGTTTGTGAGTGTAACAGTAACAACAACAACACAGTGGGGGGGAGCTAGTTTGTGAGTGTAACAGTAACAACAACAACACAGTGGGGGGGAGCTAGTTTGTGAGTGTAACAGTAACAACAACAACACAGTGGGGGGGAGCTAGTTTGTGAGTGTAACAGTAGCAACAACAACACAGTGGGGGGGGAGCCAGTTTGTGAGTGTAACAGTAGCAACAACACAGTGGGGGGGAGCTAGTTTGTGAGTGTAACAGTAACAACAACAACACTGTGGGGGGGAGCTAGTTTGTGAGTGTAACAGTAACAACAACACAGTGGGGGGGAGCTAGTTTGTGAGTGTAACAGTAACAACAACAACACATTGGGGGGGAGCTAGTTTGTGAGTGTAACAGTAACAACAACAACACAGTGGGGGGGGAGCTAGTTTGTGAGTGTAACAGTAACAACAACAACACATTGGGGGGGGGAGATAGTTTGTGAGTGTAACAGTAACAACAACAACACAGTGGGGGGGGAGCTAGTTTGTGAGTGTAACAGTAACAACAACAACACATTGGGGGGGGAGATAGTTTGTGAGTGTAACAGTAACAACAACAACACAGTGGGGGGGGAGCTAGTTTGTGAGTGTAACAGTAACAACAACAACACAGTGGGGGGGGGAGCTAGTTTGTGAGTGTAACAGTAACAACAACAACACAGTGGGGGGGGAGCTAGTTTGTGAGTGTAACAGTAACAACAACAACACAGTGGGGGGGGAGCTAGTTTGTGAGTGTAACAGTAACAACAACAACACAGTGGGGGGGGAGCTAGTTTGTGAGTGTAACAGTAACAACAACAACACAGTGGGGGGGGAGCTAGTTTGTGAGTGTAACAGTAACAACAACACAGTGGGGGGGGAGCTAGTTTGTGAGTGTAACAGTAACAACAACACAGTGGGGGGGGAGCTAGTTTGTGAGTGTAACAGTAACAACAACAACACAGTGGGGGGGAGCTAGTTTGTGAGTGTAACAGTAACAACAACAACACCGTGGGGGGGGAGCTAGTTTGTGAGTGTAACAGTAACAACAACAACACAGTGGGGGGGAGATAGTTTGTGAGTGTAACAGTAACAACAACAACACAGTGGGGGGGGAGCTAGTTTGTGAGTGTAACAGTAACAACAACAACACAGTGGGGGGGAGCTAGTTTGTGAGTGTAACAGTAACAACAACAACACAGTGGGGGGGGAGATAGTTTGTGAGTGTAACAGTAACAACAACAACACAGTGGGGGGGAGCTAGTTTGTGAGTGTAACAGTAACAACAACAACACAGTGGGGGGGGAGATAGTTTGTGAGTGTAACAGTAACAACAACAACACAGGGGGGGGGGAGATAGTTTGTGAGTGTAACAGTAACAACAACAACACAGTGGGGGGGAGATAGTTTGTGAGTGTAACAGTAACAACAACAACACAGTGGGGGGGGAGATAGTTTGTGAGTGTAACAGCAACAACAACAACACAGTGGGGGGGGGAGATAGTTTGTGAGTGTAACAGTAACAACAACACAGTGGGGGGGGAGATAGTTTGTGAGTGTAACAGTAACAACAACACAGTGGGGGGGGAGATAGTTTGTGAGTGTAACAGTAACAACAACACAGTGGGGGGGGAGATAGTTTGTGAGTGTAACAGTAACAACAACACAGTGGGGGGGAGATAGTTTGTGAGTGTAACAGTAACAACAACACAGTGGGGGGGGAGATAGTTTGTGAGTGTAACAGTAACAACAACACAGTGGGGGGGGAGATAGTTTGTGAGTGTAACAGTAACAACAACACAGTGGGGGGGGGAGATAGTTTGTGAGTGTAACAGTAACAACAACAACACAGTGGGGGGGGAGATAGTTTGTGAGTGTAACAGTAACAACAACACAGTGGGGGGGGGAGATAGTTTGTGAGTGTAACAGTAACAACAACAACACAGTGGGGGGGAGATAGTTTGTGAGTGTAACAGTAACAACAACAACACAGTGGAGGGGAGCTAGTTTGTGAGTGTAACAGTAACAACAACAACACAGTGGGGGGGAGCTAGTTTGTGAGTGTAACAGTACCAACAACAACACAGTGGGGGGGAGCTAGTTTGTGAGTGTAACAGTAACAACAACAACACAGTGGGGGGGAGCTAGTTTGTGAGTGTAACAGTAGCAACAACAACACAGTGGGGGGGAGCTAGTTTGTGAGTGTAACAGTAACAACAACACAGTGGGGGGGGAGATAGTTTGTGAGTGTAACAGTAACAACAACAACACAGTGGGGGGGAGATAGTTTGTGAGTGTAACAGTAGCAACAACAACACAGTGGGGGGGAGCTAGTTTGTGAGTGTAACAGTAACAACAACAACACAGTGGGGGGGAGCTAGTTTGTGAGTGTAACAGTAGCAACAACAACACAGTGGGGGGGGAGATAGTTTGTGAGTGTAACAGTAACAACAACACAGTGGGGGGGAGCTAGTTTGTGAGTGTAACAGTAACAACAACACAGTGGGGGGGAAGCTAGTTTGTGAGTGTAACAGTAACAACAACACAGTGGGGGGGGAGCTAGTTTATGAGTGTAACAGTAGCAACAACAACACAGTGGGGGGGAAGCTAGTTTGTGAGTGTAACAGTAACAACAACACAGTGGGGGGGAGCTAGTTTATGAGTGTAACAGTAACAACAACAACACAGTGGGGGGGGAGCCAGTTTGTGAGTGTAACAGTAACAACAACAACACAGTGGGGGGGAGCTAGTTTATGAGTGTAACAGTAACAACAACAACACAGTGGGGGGGAAGCTAGTTTGTGAGTGTAACAGTAACAACAACACAGTGGGGGGGGAGCTAGTTTGTGAGTGTAACAGTAACAACAACAACACAGTGGGGGGGAAGCTAGTTTGTGAGTGTAACAGTAGCAACAACAACACAGTGGGGGGGAGCTAGTTTATGAGTGTAACAGTAACAACAACAACACAGTGGGGGGGAAGCTAGTTTGTGAGTGTAACAGTAGCAACAACACAGTGGGGGGGAGCTAGTTTATGAGTGTAACAGTAACAACAACAACACAGTGGGGGGGAGATAGTTTATGAGTGTAACAGTAACAACAACAACACAGTGGGGGGGAGATA
>NC_091331.1:28622098-28627098 GCF_038502225.1 Cherax quadricarinatus
GTTGTCACAGTCATACACTGCTGGACGAGTAACATAGCTGTCACTGCTGTCACAGTCATACACTGCTGCCACAGTCATACACTGCTGGACGAGTAACATAGCTGTCACTGCTGTCACAGTCATACACTGCTGCCACAGTCATACACTGCTGGACGAGTAACATAGCTGTCACTGCTGTCACAGTCATACACTGCTGGACGAGTAACATAGCTGTCACTGCTGTCACAGTCATACACTGCTGGACGAGTAACATAGCTGTCCCTGCTGTCACAGTCATACACTGCTGGACGAGTAACATAGCTGCCACTGCTGCCACAGTCATACACTGCTGGACGAGTAACATAGCTGTCACTGCTGTCACAGTCATACACTGCTGGACGAGTAACATAGCTGCCACTGCTGCCACAGTCATACACTGCTGGACGAGTAACATAGCTGCCACTGCTGCCACAGTCATACACTGCTGGACGAGTAACATAGCTGCCACTGCTGCCACAGTTATACACTGCTGGACGAGTAACATAGCTGTCACTGCCGTCGCAGTTATACACTGCTGGACGAGTAACATAGCTGCCACTGCTGCCACAGTTATACACTGCTGGACGAGTAACATAGCTGTCACTGCTGTCACAGTCATACACTGCTGGACGAGTAACATAGCTGTCACTGCTGTCACAGTCATACACTGCTGGACGAGTAACATAGCTGCCACTGCTGCCACAGTCATACACTGCTGGACGAGTAACATAGCTGTCACTGCTGTCACAGTCATACACTGCTGGACGAGTAACATAGCTGCCACTGCTGTCACAGTCATACACTGCTGGACGAGTAACATAGCTGCCACTGCTGGCACAGTCATGCACTGCTGGACGAGTAACATAGCTGCCACTGCTGCCACAGTCATAAACTGCTGGACGAGTAACATAGCTGCCACTGCTGTCATAGTCATACACTGCTGGACGAGTAACATAGCTGCCACTGCTGCCACAGTCATACACTGCTGGACGAGTAACATAGCTGCCACTGCTGCCACAGTTATACACTGCTCGACGAGTAACATAGCTGCCACTGCTGCCACAGTCATACACTGCTGGACGAGTAACATGGCTGTCACTGCTGTCACAGTCTGCAGTAGTGTCAGTCTGAGCTGGTAGACTGCAGTATTGTCAGTCTGAGCTGGGAGACTGCAGTAGTGTCAGCCTGAGCTGGGAGACTGCAGTATTGTCAGTCTGAGCTGGGAGACTGCTGTAGTGTCAGCCTGAGCTGGTAGACTGCAGTAGTGTGAGCCTGTGCTGGGAGACTGCAGTAGTGTCAGAAGAGCTGGTAGATTGCAGTAGTGTCAGCCTGAGGTGGGAGACTGCAGTAGTGTCAGCCTGAGCTGGTAGACTGCAGTAGTGTCAGTCTGAGCTGGGAGACTGCAGTAGTGTCAGCCTGAGCTGGTAGACTGCAGTAGTGTCAGCCTGAGCTGGGAGACTGCAGTAGTATCAGCCTGAGCTGGTAGACTGCAGTATTGTCAGTCTGAGCTGTGAGACTGCAGTAGTGTCAGCCTGAGCTGGGAGACTGCAGTATTGTTAGTCTGAGCTGGGAGACTGCAGAAGTGTCAGCCTGAGCTGGTAGACTGCAGTAGTGTCAGCCTGTGCTGGGAGACTGCAGTAGTGTCAGAAGAGCTGGTAGACTGCAGTAGTGTCAGCCTGAGCTGGGAGACTGCAGTAGTGTCAGCCTGAGCTGGGAGACTGCAGTAGTGTCAGCCTCAGCTGGTAGACTGCAGTAGTGTCAGCCTGAGCTGGGAGACTGCATTAGTGTCAGCCTGAGCTGGTAGACTGCAGTAGCGTCAGTCTGAGCTGGGATGCTGCAGTAGTGTCAGCCTGAGCTGGTAGACTGCAGTATTGTCAGCCTGAGCTGGTAGACTGCAGAAGTGTCAGCCTGAGCTGGGAGACTGCAGTAGTGTCAGCCTGAGCTGGAAGACTGCAGTAGTGTCAGCCTGAGCTGGAAGACTGCAGTAGTGTCAGTCTCAGCTGGTAGACTGCAGTAGTGTCAGTCTGAGCTGGTAGACTGCAGTAGTGTCAGTCTCAGCTGGTAGACTGCAGTAGTGTCAGTCTGAGCTGGTAGACTGCAGTAGTGTCAGTCTGAGCTGGGAGGCTACAGTAGTGTCAGTCTGAGCTGGGAGACTGCAGTAGTGTCAGTCTGAGCTGGGAGACTGCAGTAGTGTCAGTCTGAGCTGGGAGACTGCATTAGTGTCAGTCTGAGCTGGTAGACTGCAGTAGTGTCAGTCTGAGCTGGTAGACTGCAGTAGTGTCAGTCTCAGCTGGTAGACTGCAGTAGTGTCAGTCTGAGCTGGTAGGCTGCAGTAGTGTCAGTCTGAGCTGGGAGACTACAGTAGTGTCAGTCTGAGCTGGGAGACTGCAGTAGTGTCAGTCTGAGCTGGGAGACTACAGTAGTGTCAGTCTGAGCTGGGAGACTACAGTAGTGTCAGTCTGAGCTGGGAGACTACAGTAGTGTCAGTCTGAGCTGGTAGACTACAGTAGTGTCAGTCTGAGCTGGTAGACTACAGTAGTGTCAGTCTGAGCTGGTAGACTGCAGTAGTGTCAGTCTGAGCTGGGAGGCTACAGTAGTGTCAGTCTGAGCTTTGAGACTGCAGTAGTGTCAGTCTGAGCTGGGAGACTGCAGTAGTGTCAGTCTGGGCTGGGAGACTGCAGTAGTGTCAGTCTGAGCTGGGAGACTGCATTAGTGTCAGTCTGAGCTGGTAGACTGCAGTAGTGTCAGTCTGTGCTGGTAGACTACAGTAGTGTCAGCCTGAGCTGGGAGACTGCAGTAGTGTCAGCCTGAGCTGGGAGACTGCAGTATTCAATTCAATTCAAAGTTTATTCTCTATAAGGATTACAATGCTGAGTTTACAGAAATTTGGTTATTGTTTGGTTTACATGTAGTAAAATTGTGATTACAGAGTGTACCACTAGAACGCTTAGCATAGCTAGGCATTTCGGGCATACTTAGTTTTATTCTTAATTGTAAAATATTACAAATTATGAGGTAAGTTGGTCTTATGGCTAAGTGACTAAATACTAGTTTATGAGTTTAGCAATGTGAATGCTTTTGTTTTGGCACAGTATATAGTTTCAGTATTGGAGTATCACAGGATTCATTAATTTAAGACTGAGATTAATATTTCTGTTTATGGTCAAATGAGTGAGCGAGTGTAAGTGTGAACCACCAGGTGGTATTCGTGTAGTTAGTTGACGGGGTGTATCAGGGAGATAAGATGTTTTCTAATGGTAGTTTTGAAGGTGATGAATGTGTCTGCAGTTCTAGAGTTCTCAGGTAGGGTATTCCAGATTTTAGGGCCTTTGACATACATTGAATTTTTGTAAAGGTTTAGTCGGACACGGGGAATGTCGTAGAGATGTTTGTGTCTGGTGTTATGCCTGTGGGTTCTGTCACAACTATCAAGAAAGCGTTTTAGGTCAAGGTTGATATTAGAGTTTAAGGCCCTGTAGATATAGATTGCACAGTAGTAAGTGTGGATGTACTGAACTGGGAGTAAGTTTAGATCTTTGAAGAGTGGGGGGGGTGTGCTGCCAGGGATGGGATTTAGTGATTATTCTTACTGCAGCTTTTTGTTGGGTTATTATTGGCTTTAGGTGTGTTGCTGCAGTTGATCCCCAAGCACAAATAGCATAGGTGAGGTATGGATAAATAAGTGAGTGGTATAGTGTGGAAGGGCATTTTGCGGCACGTAGTATCGTATCTTGGAGAGGATCCCAACCGTTTTGGATACTTTTTTGGCTATATGCTGGATATGGGTGCTGAAATTCAGGTTGTTGTCAAGGTATAAGCCTAGGAATTTTCCCCCATTATTTCTGGTAATTAGAGTATTGTCAATCTTAATGTTAATTTGTGCATCTCCTGCTCTGCTACCAAACATAATATAGTAGGTTTTGTCAGTGTTAAGCGTAAGTTTATTGGCTGTCATCCAAGTCGATATTTTAATCAGCTCCTCATTCACAATGGTGTTGAGGGTGGCAAGATTAGGGTGAGAGATGACATAAGTCGTGTCATCAGCAAAGAGAATGGGTTTCAGGTGTTGGGATACGTTTGGAAGGTCATTGATGTATATGAGGAAGAGCAGGGGACCAAGGACACTTCCCTGCGGAACTCCAGTATCAAGTGGCCGTGTTGCTGATGCTGTGTCTTTAATGGTGACGTACTGATACCTATTAGTAATGTAAGATTTGAAATAAGCAAGCGCATGGCCTCTTATACCGTAGTGGTCAAGTTTGTGGAGTAGGATTTGGTGGTTTACTGTGTCAAAAGCTTTTCTTAGGTCAATAAAAATTCCTAGTAGTGTCAGCCTGAGCTGGGAGACTGCAGTAGTGTCAGTCTGAGCTCTGATGAAAGACGTGTGTAACACCTGGGTATATTGATGAATGACACACATGTGTAACACCTGGGTATATTGATGAATGACACACATGTGTAACACCTGGGTATATTGATGAATGACACACATGTGTAACACCTGGGTATATTGATGAATGGCACACATGTGTAACACCTGTGTATATTGATGAATGGCACACATGTGTAACACCTGGGTATATTGATGAATGGCACACATGTGTAACACCTGGGTATATTGATGAATGGCACACATGTGTAACACCTGGGTATATTGATGAATGACACACATGTGTAACACCTGGGTATATTGATGAATGACACACATGTGTAACACCTGGGTATATTGATGAATGGCACACATGTGTAACACCTGGGTATATTGATGAATGACACACATGTGTAACACTTAGGGTTACTGTTGAATGAGACTGCCTGAGAAGTTTCACCAAGCAGTGGCATGTTCAGTTCAATACAGAGATCTTCAGTCCCTCAGTCTTGATAGAAGGTGTTCAGTCCCTCAGTCTTGATAGAAGGTGCTCAGTCCCTCAGTCTTGATAGAAGGTGTTCAGTCCCTCAGTCTTGATAGAAGGTGTTCAGTC
>NC_091331.1:28634598-28662098 GCF_038502225.1 Cherax quadricarinatus
TGGGTTACTAGTGTTACGGCACCATACAAGTACTGGGTTACTAGTGTTACGGCACCATACAAGTACTGGGTTACTAGTGTTACGGCACCATACAAGTACTGGGTTACTAGTGTTACGCCACCATACAAGTACTGGGTTACTAGTGTTACGGCACCATACAAGTACTGGGTTACTAGTGTTACGCCACCATACAAGTACTGGGTTACTAGTGTTACGGCACCATACAAGTACTGGGTTACTAGTGTTACGCCACCGTACAAGTACTGGGTTACTAGTGTTACGGCACCATACAAGTACTGAGTTACTAGTGTTACGCCATCATACAAGTACTGGGTTACTAATGTTACGGCACCATACAAGTACTGGGTTACTAGTGTTACGCCACCATACAAGTACTGGGTTACTAGTGTTACGCCACCATACAAGTACTGGGTTACTAGTGTTACGGCACCATACAAGTACTGGGTTACTAGTGTTACGCCACCATACAAGTACTGGGTTACTAGTGTTACGGCACCATACAAGTACTGAGTTACTAGTGTTACGCCGCCATACAAGTACTGGGTTACTAATGTTACGGCACCATACAAGTACTGGGTTACTAGTGTTACGGCACCATAAAAGTACTGGGTTACTAGTGTTACGGCACCATACAAGTACTGAGTTACTAGTGTTACGCCACCATACAAGCACTGGGTTACTAATGTTACGGCACCATACAAGTACTGGGTTACTAGTGTTACGGCACCATAAAAGTACTGGGTTACTAGTGTTACGGCACCATAAAAGTACTGGGTTACTAGTGTTACGGCACCATACAAGTACTGAGTTACTAGTGTTACGCCACCATACAAGCACTGGGTTACTAGTGTTACGGCACCATAAAAGTACTGGGTTACTAGTGTTACGGCACCATAAAAGTACTGGGTTACTAGTGTTACGGCACCATAAAAGTACTGGGTTACTAGTGTTACGGCACCATAAAAGTACTGGGTTACTAGTGTTACGGCACCATAAAAGTACTGGGTTACTAGTGTTACGGCACCATAAAAGTACTGGGTTACTAGTGTTACGGCACCATAAAAGTACTGGGTTACTAGTGTTACGGCACCATACAAGTACTGGGTTACTAGTGTTACGCCACCATACAAGTACTGGGTTACTAGTGTTACGCCACCATACAAGTACTGGGTTACTAGTGTTACGGCACCATACAAGTACTGGGTTACTAGTGTTACGCCACCATACAAGTACTGGGTTACTACTGTTACGGCACCATACAAGTACTGGGTTACTAGTGTTACGTCACCATACAAGTACTGGGTTACTAGTGTTACGCCACCAAACAAGTACTGGGTTACTAGTGTTACGGCACCATACAAGTACTGGGTTACTAGTGTTACGGCACCATACAAGTACTGGGTTACTAGTGTTACGGCACCATACAAGTACTGGGTTACTAGTGTTACGGCACCATACAAGTACTGGGTTACTAGTGTTACGGCACCATACAAGTACTGGGTTACTAGTGTTACGTCACCATACAAGTACTGGGTTACTAGTGTTACGGCACCATACAAGTACTGGGTTACTAGTGTTACGCCACCATACAAGTACTGGGTTACTAGTGTTACGCCACCATACAAGTACTGGGTTACTAGTGTTACGGCACCATACAAGTACTGGGTTACTAGTGTTACGCCACCATACAAGTACTGGGTTACTACTGTTACGGCACCATACAAGTACTGGGTTACTAGTGTTACGTCACCATACAAGTACTGGGTTACTAGTGTTACGGCACCATACAAGTACTGGGTTACTAGTGTTACGGCACCATACAAGTATTGGGTTACTAGTGTTACGGCACCATACAAGTACTGGGTTACTAGTGTTACGGCACCATACAGGTATTGGGTTACTAGTGTTACGGCACCATACAAGTACTGGGTTACTACTGTTACGGCACCATACAAGTACTGGGTTACTAGTGTTACGTCACCATACAAGTACTGGGTTACTAGTGTTACGGCACCATACAAGTATTGGGTTACTAGTGTTACGGCACCATACAAGTACTGAGTTACTAGTGTTACGCCATCATACAAGTACTGGGTTACTAATGTTACGGCACCATACAAGTACTGGGTTACTAGTGTTACGGCACCATACAAGTACTGGGTTACTAGTGTTACGGCACCATACAGGTATTGGGTTACTAGTGTTACGGCACCATACAAGTACTGGGTTACTACTGTTACGGCACCATACAAGTACTGGGTTACTAGTGTTACGTCACCATACAAGTACTGGGTTACTAGTGTTACGGCACCATACAGGTATTGGGTTACTAGTGTTACGGCACCATACAAGTACTGAGTTACTAGTGTTACGCCATCATACAAGTACTGGGTTACTAATGTTACGGCACCATACAAGTACTGGGTTACTAGTGTTACGCCACCATACAAGTACTGGGTTACTAGTGTTACGCCACCATACAAGTACTGGGTTACTAGTGTTACGGCACCATACAAGTACTGGGTTACTAGTGTTACGCCACCATACAAGTACTGGGTTACTAGTGTTACGGCACCATACAAGTACTGAGTTACTAGTGTTACGCCGCCATACAAGTACTGGGTTACTAATGTTACGGCACCATACAAGTACTGGGTTACTAGTGTTACGGCACCATAAAAGTACTGGGTTACTAGTGTTACGGCACCATACAAGTACTGAGTTACTAGTGTTACGCCACCATACAAGCACTGGGTTACTAATGTTACGGCACCATACAAGTACTGGGTTACTAGTGTTACGGCACCATAAAAGTACTGGGTTACTAGTGTTACGGCACCATAAAAGTACTGGGTTACTAGTGTTACGGCACCATACAAGTACTGAGTTACTAGTGTTACGCCACCATACAAGCACTGGGTTACTAGTGTTACGGCACCATAAAAGTACTGGGTTACTAGTGTTACGGCACCATAAAAGTACTGGGTTACTAGTGTTACGGCACCATAAAAGTACTGGGTTACTAGTGTTACGGCACCATAAAAGTACTGGGTTACTAGTGTTACGGCACCATAAAAGTACTGGGTTACTAGTGTTACGGCACCATAAAAGTACTGGGTTACTAGTGTTACGGCACCATAAAAGTACTGGGTTACTAGTGTTACGGCACCATACAAGTACTGGGTTACTAGTGTTACGCCACCATACAAGTACTGGGTTACTAGTGTTACGCCACCATACAAGTACTGGGTTACTAGTGTTACGGCACCATACAAGTACTGGGTTACTAGTGTTACGCCACCATACAAGTACTGGGTTACTACTGTTACGGCACCATACAAGTACTGGGTTACTAGTGTTACGTCACCATACAAGTACTGGGTTACTAGTGTTACGCCACCAAACAAGTACTGGGTTACTAGTGTTACGGCACCATACAAGTACTGGGTTACTAGTGTTACGGCACCATACAAGTACTGGGTTACTAGTGTTACGGCACCATACAAGTACTGGGTTACTAGTGTTACGGCACCATACAAGTACTGGGTTACTAGCGTTACGGCACCATACAAGTACTGGGTTACTAGTGTTACGTCACCATACAAGTACTGGGTTACTAGTGTTACGGCACCATACAAGTACTGGGTTACTAGTGTTACGCCACCATACAAGTACTGGGTTACTAGTGTTACGCCACCATACAAGTACTGGGTTACTAGTGTTACGGCACCATACAAGTACTGGGTTACTAGTGTTACGCCACCATACAAGTACTGGGTTACTACTGTTACGGCACCATACAAGTACTGGGTTACTAGTGTTACGTCACCATACAAGTACTGGGTTACTAGTGTTACGGCACCATACAAGTACTGGGTTACTAGTGTTACGGCACCATACAAGTATTGGGTTACTAGTGTTACGGCACCATACAAGTACTGGGTTACTAGTGTTACGGCACCATACAGGTATTGGGTTACTAGTGTTACGGCACCATACAAGTACTGGGTTACTACTGTTACGGCACCATACAAGTACTGGGTTACTAGTGTTACGTCACCATACAAGTACTGGGTTACTAGTGTTACGGCACCATACAAGTATTGGGTTACTAGTGTTACGGCACCATACAAGTACTGGGTTACTACTGTTACGGCACCATACAAGTACTGGGTTACTAGTGTTACTTCACCATACAAGTACTGGGTTACTAGTGTTACGTCACCATACAAGTACTGGGTTACTAGTGTTACGCCACCATACAAGTACTGGGTTACTAGTGTTACGCCACCATACAAGTACTGGGTTACTAGTGTTACGTCACCATACAAGTACTGGGTTACTAGTGTTACGTCACCATACAAGTACTGGGTTACTAGTGTTACGTCACCATACAAGTACTGGGTTACTAGTGTTACGCCACCATACAAGTACTGGGTTACTAGTGTTACGCCACCATACAAGTACTGGGTTACTAGTGTTACGTCACCATACAAGTACTGGGTTTTCTAGTGTTACGTCACCATACAAGTACTGGGTTACTAGTGTTACGGCACCATACAAGTACTGGGTTACTAGTGTTACGGCACCATACAAGTACTGGGTTACTAGTGTTACGTCACCATACAAGTACTGGGTTACTAGTGTTACGCCACCATACAAGTACTGGGTTACTAGTGTTACGCCACCATACAAGTACTGGGTTACTAGTGTTACGTCACCATACAAGTACTGGGTTACTAGTGTTACGTCACCATACAAGTACTGGGTTACTAGTGTTACGGCACCATACAAGTACTGGGTTACTAGTGTTACGGCACCATACAAGTACTGGGTTACTAGTGTTACGTCACCATACAAGTACTGGGTTACTAGTGTTACGCCACCATACAAGTACTGGGTTACTAGTGTTACGCCACCATACAAGTACTGGGTTACTAGTGTTACGTCACCATACAAGTACTGGGTTACTAGTGTTACGTCACCATACAAGTACTGGGTTACTAGTGTTACGGCACCATACAAGTACTGGGTTACTAGTGTTACGGCACCATACAAGTACTGGGTTACTAGTGGCTACTGATGACGCCTCTGCTTGTGTGATATATATTGTAAAGATCACCCAAACCTCAACAACAACAACAACAATACCAAGAACAACACAACCATCAACACCAGTTACAACAACAACAACAACAACAACAACAACAACATTAGATATGGACTCAAGATAAACAACATCTGACAATAATTGGTGATAGTCACAGTTGTTTGCTGATGACACAATACTTATTGGAGATTTTAAGAAAAATTGCCTAGGCTGGTGGAGGAGTTAGTGTGGGAGGAAGTATCAAGGATGCAAATTAAATGTGAACATAGAAAGAGAGAGAGAGAGAGAGAGATTATTATTATTATAATCAAGGGGAAGCGCTAAACCCGGAGGATTATACAGCGCCTGGGGGGGGGGGATGTGGAAGGCATTCAGGCTTAATTCGGGGAACTGGAGCACAGATCCAATTCCCTAAATCAAGAGCCCCTCACCAACATAGAGAGAGAGAGAGAGAGAGAGAGAGAGAGAGAGAGGTAAAGAGGTAACAACAATAAGATATTATGTCTTGTGTAATGAAAAACTGAAAATCAGATTAGAGTAATTGGTCTTAACTTGATGCTGAGAATATATATTTTTTTTCTTATCCTCTCCTTCATATATATATATATATATATATATATATTTATATATATATATATTTATATATTTTTATATATATATATATATATATATATATATATATATATATATATATATATATATATATGTGTGTGTGTGTGTGTGTGTGTGTGTGTGTGTGTATATATATTATTGTTACTATTTATTTATATCCCATAAAATGGGATAAAAAAACTTCATGGAGAAATATTTTAATTTCTCCTGAAGCCGTTTGGACATTGCGCTTATCCTGTCACCCATCTTGTACACATGCCTCTCGCTCCCGACATTTTAGTCACCTTCTACGACACGCAAGACTTGTGGAGGTGTCATTCTTCTGCACTCTCCCATGGAGATGACACAACACTTTACAAGGACAGGAACTCATATGAATGATTATACACACTTAGATATATGTGTGTGTGTACATTCATGTACATGCGGTTGTGTATGTACACTATACTACTATATAGAAAGCCACTTATTATGCTGAGTATTTCGGGCAAAATTAGGTCAGTGTCCCAGGATGCGACGCACACCAGTCGACTAACACCCAGGTACTCATTTACTGATGGGTGAACATAGGCAACAGGTTTAAAGAAACACGCCAAATGTTTCTACTCTGGCTGGGAATCTAACCCAGACCTTTGCCGTGTGAAGCGAAAGGTTTAGCCACCAGGCTAAACTAGGTGGTACGTAGTAGTAGAGATACACGTGTCATCTTATGTGTTCATGAGACAGAAAAGTCACCAGCAACCCTGCCATTGTGTACAACAATTACAGGTTACCGTTTGAGACTCATTCGGCAGAACAGTAGTACCTCCCGGGGTGGTTGTTGTCTACCTTGTGTGACATCATACAGTCGTTAGACAGGGAAGTGGGACCACACAGTTTTCTTTAACATTTTAACAGATATTTTTTGTTAAAGAAGTGAACGCAAGAGTTTTGGGGAGAGACGTGGGATGAAAAGATAACAAATTTCATACAAACAGAGAATTATCACAATTGGTCGTTGCCAGTGACAGGTTTTATGAGAGACTTTGATGAGAAGTTGCAAACGTTGGTAGATGCATCCCTCGGCTATCTTAAGGTGATATCACACTGAGGCATCTGTGGCGACAACCTTATCTATCTGTAGAGGCATTAAAGATGAATGTACCAGAGCATAGTTTTACGAAAACAGTTACAAGATGGCGAAGTATGGATTTTAAAGTTTTCAGCGAGAAGGAGGCAGAAGGCAGTGGAAATTTCGTGTTTGAAGTATTAACATTATACATAGAATTCGGAGGTCGGGTCGGTAACATTCAGAGGAGTCAGGAGGGGTAGCGGAGGTGGTTTGGACATTTAAAGAGAGACTCATAAGAAAAGGATGACGAGGAGGCTGCATAAATCTGGAGTGCAGGGAAGTAGGGGCAGGTATCGTCCTGGAAGGCTTGGTGGGAGGAGGTACAGGAAGTCTTGAGTGCTAGGGGCTTGTGTCAGCGTGTTGGATAGGAGTGGAGACAAGTGGTTTTTTACGACGAGGTGTTTTTGAAGTGGAGCAAGGTAATATGAAGGCATTCAGGAAAACCGGTTAGCTGAGTTTGAAGGATGGGTGCAGATGTGGCAGTTTAGACGACTATCAGAACTGTGATGTCAGCACGCTTTTAGCAAGACGGCGATTGAATGAGTGACAGTGAAAGTGTTACCTTTTTTTGTTTATATATATATATATATATATATATATATATATATATATGTATATATATATATATATATATATATATATATATATATATATATATATATATATATATACATACACACTACTGAGCGATGAAGCTGTCTGGTATAGGACACAGGTGTTGTTGTGATCCTCACATCTATGGACATACTTGTTCACGGATCATTACTAGCAGTAAGCTTGGTCTTGCTCCCGTGTACGTGTTTTGCACCTCTCACATGGTGTTTTATATTCTCCCTTACCAGTAATAGTCGTTCTTATGCTTATGAACTTCGTGTTTTTTTACGGATAACTTTGACATTCACAATGAGACTCTTGACAAACAGGAAGTTGATCACTCTGGATCCTGTCATCAAGTGTCACCAGCTACTGCAACTTCTCTCACTGATCAATAAGACACATGTGCAACACATCCTTCTTAACGAAACGTTTCGCCTGCGCAACAGGCTTCATCAGACTAATACAGAGGTATCCTACTTATCAAGATGCTAGTGTTATATAATATACATAAGAAGCAACAGTCACCGGCTTCCTCTCACCTGCGCCTCATACATGTACTTTTAATATACTTTTTTCCATTTTTAAAATTATAATGACTGTGTTCAGCATATAGAGGAATGTTTATTTTGTGATGGTATTAAATAACTCACACGCACACACACACACACACACACACACACACACACACACACATACATGTATTGTGTGTGTGTGTGTGTGTGTGTGTGTGTGTGTGTGTGTGTGTGTGTGTGTGTGTGTGTGTGTGTGTGTGTGTGTGTGTGTGTGTGTATGTATGTGTGTGTGTGTGTGTGTGTATATGTGTGTGTGTGTGTGTGTGTGGGTATGTGTGTGTGTGTGTGTGTGTGTGTGTGTGTGTATGTGCACTTCCATCTTACACACGTCTAATAATCGTCATCATCTTGTCAGTGTTGACATATCAGTTATAACTAAAAAATATAAATAACTTAACTATTTAACTGAGAAAATATAAGTAACTTAGATTAATTCATCGTAAAATAATCAAGGCAGGTTAAAGTGAGATGAGGAACATATTGAAGGTTATGTAGTGACACTAGTCAAGGTGAACCTCGAGTGAACGGAGCTAAAGCCTGGCAGGAGGCAGCAAGATGTGAGGTGAGTGAGGCAGGTAGTGAGTAAAGGTCACAGGTGAGGGTAGAGGTAGCAACAAGAATCACCACCTGTCTTACAAGTATTATAGGTGGTGGTGATAGCAACAAGCATCACCACCTGTCTTACAAGTATTATAGGTGGTGGTGATAGCAACAAGCATCACCACCTGTCTTACAAGTATCACAGGTTGTGGTGATGGTGGTGATAGAAACAAACGTGACCCACTACCTGTAAGTGGGTGGATGTTAGTGTGTGGGTAGATGTTAGTGTGTGGGTAGATGTTAGTGTGTGGGTGGATGTTAGTGTGTGGGTAGATGTTAGTGTGTGG
The DNA here is from genome assembly GCF_038502225.1 of Cherax quadricarinatus. Classification (NCBI taxonomy): domain Eukaryota; kingdom Metazoa; phylum Arthropoda; class Malacostraca; order Decapoda; family Parastacidae; genus Cherax; species Cherax quadricarinatus. Next base: position 28,643,509 of record NC_091331.1, read on the forward strand.
GTGGATGTTAGTGTGTGGGTGACTGTTAGTGTGTGGGTAGATGTTAGTGTGTGGGTGGATGTTAGTGTGTGGGTAGATGTTAGTGTGTGGGTGGATGTTAGTGTGTGGGTGGATGTTAGTGTGTGGGTAGATGTTAGTGTGTGGGTGGATGTTAGTGTGTGGGTGACTGTTAGTGTGTAGGTGGATGTCTGTGTGTGAGTGGATGTTAGTGTGTGGGTGGATGTTAGTGTGTGGGTAGATGTTAGTGTGTGGGTAGATGTTAGTGTGTGGGTGGATGTCTGTGTGTGAGTGGATGTTAGTGTGTGGGTGGATGTTAGTGTGTGGGTGGATGTTAGTGTGTGGGTGGATGTTAGTGTGTGGGTGGATGTTAGTGTGTGGGTGGACGTCTGTGTGTGAGTGGATGTTAGTGTGTGGGTGGATGTTAGTGTGTGCGTGGATGTTAGTGTGTGGGTGGATGTTAGTGTGTGGGTGGATGTCTGTGTATGAGTGGATGTTAGTGTGTGGGTGGATGTTAGTGTGTGGCTAGATGTTAGTGTGTGCGTAGATGTTAGTGTGTGGGTGGATGTTAGTGTGGGGTGGATGTTAGTGTGTGGGTAGATGTTAGTGTGTGGGTGGATGTTAGTGTGTGGGTGGATGTTAGTGTGTGGGTGGATGTTAGTGTGTGGGTGGATGTCTGTGTGTGAGTGGATGTTAGTGTGTGGGTGGATGTTAGTGTGCGGGTAGATGTTAGTGTGTGGGTAGATGTTAGTGTGTGGGTGGATGTTAGCGTGTGGGTGGATGTTAGTGTGTGGGTGGATGTCTGTGTGTGGGTGGAAGTTAGTGTGTGGGTGGATGTTAGTGTGTGGGTCGATGTTAGTGTGTGGGTGGATGTTAGTGTGTGGGTGGATGGTAGTGTGTGGGTGGATGTTAGTGTGTGGGTGGATGTTAGTGTGTGGGTGGATGTTAGTTTGTAGGTGGATGTTAATGTGTATGTGGATGTTAGTGTGTGAGGTGGATGTTAGTGTGTGAGAGGGATGTTAGTGTGTGAGGTGGATGTTAGTGTGTGGGTGGATGTTAGTGTGTGGGGTGGGTGTTAGTGTGTGGGTGGATGTTAGTGTGTGGGTGGATGTTAGTTTGTGAGGTGGATGTAAGTGTGTGGATGGATGTTAGTGTGTGGGTGGATGTTAGTGTGTGGGTGGACGTTAGTGTGTGGGTGGATGTTAGTGTGTGAGGTGGATGTTAGTGTGTGGGTGGACGTTAGTGTGTGGGGTGGATGTTAGTGTGTGGGGTGGATGTTAGTGTGTGGTGTGGATGCTAATGTGTGGGGTGGATGATAGTGTGTGGGCAAATTAGTGTGTGGGTGGATGTTAGTGTGTGAGGTGGATGTTAGTGAGTGGGTGGAGGTTAGTGTGTGGGGTGGATGTTAGTGTGTGGGTGGATGAGTGTGTGGGTGGATGTGTGGGTGCATGTTAGTGTGTGGGGTGGATGTTATGTTATGTGTTGATGTTAGTGTGTGGGTGGATGAGTGTGTGGGTATATGTTAGTGTATGGGTGGATGAGTGTGTGGGTAGAGGTTAGTGTGTGGGTGGATGTTAGTGTGGGGGTGGATGTTAGTGTGTGGGTGGATGTTAGTGTGTGGGGTGGATGTTAGTGCGTGGGTGGATGTTAGTGTGTGGGTGGATGTTAGTGTGTGGGTGGAGGTTAGTGTGTGGGGTGGATGTTAGTGTATAGGTGGATGAGTGTATGGGCGGATGAGTGTGTGGGTGGATGTTAGTGTGTGGGTGGATGTTAGTGTGTGGGTGGATGTTAGTGTGTGAGGTGGATGTTAGTGTGTGGGTGGAGGTTAGTGTGTGGAGTGGATGTTAGTGTGTGGGTTCATTAGTGAGTGGGTGGATGTGTGGGTGGATGTTAGTGTGTGGGGTGGATGTTATGTTATGTATTGATGTTAGTGTGTGAGTGGATGAGTGTGTGGGTAGATGTTAGTGTGTGGGTGGATGAGTGTGTGGGTGGATGTTAGTGTGTGGGTTGGATGTTAGTGTGTGGGGTGGATGTTAGTGTGTCCGGTGGATGTTAGTGTGTAGGGTGGATGTTAGTGTGTGGGGTAGTTGTTAGTGTGTGGGGTGGATGTTAGTGTGTGGGGTGGATGTTAGTGTGTGAGGTAGATGTTAGTGTGTGAGTGGATGTTAGTGTGTGGGGTGGATGTTAGTGTGTGGGGTGGATGTTAGTGTGTGGGTGGATGTTTGTGTGTGGGTGGATGTTAGTGTGTAGGGTGGATGTTAGTGTGTGGGTGGATGTTAGTGTGTGGGTGGATGTTAGCGTGTGAGGTGGATGTTAGAGTGTGGGTGGATGTTAGTGTGTGAGGTGGATGTTAGTGTGTGGGTGGAGGTTAGTGTGTGGGGTGGATGTTAGCGTGTGAGGTGGATGTTAGTGTGTGGGTGGATGTTAGTGTGTGGGTGTATGTTAGTGTGTGAGGTGGATGTTAGTGTGTGGGTGGAGGTTAGTGTGTGGGGTGGATGTTAGTGTGTGGGCGATGAGTGTGTGGGTGGATGAGTGTGTGGGTGGATGTTAGTGTGTGGGGTGGATGTTTGTGTGTGGGTGGATGTTAGTGTGTGGGTGTATGTTAGTGTGTGGGTGGATAAGTGTGTGGGTGGATGCTAGTGTGTGAAGTGGATGTTAGTGTGTGGGTGGATGTTAGTGTGTGGGTGGATGTTAGTGCGTGGGGTGGATGTTAGTGTGTGGGTGGATGATAGTGTGTGGGTGGATGTTAGTGTGTGTGGTGGATGTTAGTGTGTAGGTGGATGTTAGTGTGTGGGTGGATGTTAGTGTGTGTGTGGTGGATGTTAGTGTGTGGGTGGATGTTAGTGTGTGGGGTGGATGTTAGTGTCTGGGGTGGATCTTAGTGTGTGGATGGATGTTAGTGTGTGAGGTGGATGTTAGTGTGTGGGTGGAGGTTAGTATGTGGGGTGGATGTTAGTGTGTGGGTGGATGTTAGTGTGTGAAGTGGATGTTAGTGTGTGGGTGGATGTTAGTGTGTGAGGTGGATGTTAATGTGTGGGTGGAGGTTAGTGTGTGGGGTGGATGTTAGTGTGTGGGTGGATGAGTGTGTGGGTGGATGAGTGTGTGGGTGGATGTTAGTGTGTGGGGTGGATGTTTGTGGGTGGGTGGATGTTAGTGTGTGGGTGGATGTTAGCGTGTGAGGTGGATGTTAGTGTGTGGGGTAGTTGTTAGTGTGTGGGGTGGATGTTAGTGTGTGGGGTAGTTGTTAATGTGTGGGGTGGATGTTAGTGTGTGGGGTGGATGTTAGTGTGTGAGGTGGATGTTAGTGTGTGGGTGGATGTTAGTGTGTGGGCTGGATGTTAGTGTGTGGGGTGAATGTTAGTGTGTGGGTGGATGTTAGTATGTGGGTGGGTGTTAGCGTGTGAGGTAGATGTTAGTGTAAGGGTGGATGTTAGTGTGTGAGGTGGATGTTAGGGTTGTGGGTGGATGTTAGTGTGTGGGTGGATGTTAGTGTGGGTGGCGGTTAGTGTGTGGGTGGATGAGTGTGTAGGTGGATGAGTGTGTGGGTGGATGAGTGTGTGAGGTGGATGTTAGTGTGTGGGTGGATGTTAGTGTGTGAGGTGGATGTTAGTGTGTGGGTGGAGGTTAGTGTGTGGGGTGGATGTTAGCGTGTGGATGGATGTTAGTGTGTGAAGTGGATGTTAGTGTGTGGGTGGATGTTAGTGTGTGAGGTGAATGTTAGTGTGTGGGTGGATGTTAGTGTGTGGGTGGAGGTTAGTGTGTGGGGTGGATGTTAGTGCGTGGGTGGATGTTAGTGTGTGGGTGGATGTTAGTGTGAGGTGGATGTTAGCGTGTGGGTGGATGTTAGTGTATGAGGTGGATGTTAGGGTGTGGGTGGATGTTAGTGTGTGGATGGATGTTAGTGTGTGGGGTGGATGTTAGTGTGTCGGGTGGATGTTAGTGTGTGGGGTGGATGTTAGTGTGTGGGGTGGATGTTAGTGTGTGGGTGGATGTTAGTGCGTGGGTGAATGTTAGTGTGTGAGGTGGATGTTAGTGTGTGGGTGGAGGTTAGTGTGTGGGGTGGATGTTAGATGTTAGTGTGTGGGTGGATGAGTGTGTGGGTGAATGAGAGTGTGGGTGGATGTTAGTGTGTGGGTGGATGAGTGTGTGGATCGATGTTAGTGTGTGGGTAGATGTTAGTGTGTGGGTGGATGTTAGTGTGTGGGGTGGATGTTAGTGTGTGGGTGGATGTTAGTGTGTGGGGTGGATGTGAGTGTGTGGGTGGATGTTAGTGTGTGGGTGGATGTTAGTGTGTGAGGTGGATGTTAGTGTGTGGGTGGATGTTAGTGTGTGGGTGGATGTTAGTGTGTGTGGTGGATGTTAGTGTGTGGGTGGATGTTAGTGTGTGGGGTGGATGTTAGTGTGTGAGGTGGATGTTAGTGTGTGGGTGGATGTTAGTGTCTGAGGTGGATGTTAGTGTGTGGGTGGAGGTTAGTGCGTGGGGTGGATGTTAGTGTGTGGGTGGATGTTAGTGTGTGAGGTGGATGTTAGTTTGTGAGTGAATGTTACTGTGTGAGGTGGATGTTCGTGTGTGGGTGGATGTTAGTGTGTGGGTGGATGTTAGTGTGTGGGGTGGATGTTAGTGTGTGGGTGGATGTTAGTGTGTGGGGTGGATGTTAGTGTGTGGGGTGAATGTTAGTGTGTGGGTGGGTGCTAGTGTGTGGGTGGATGTTAGTGTGTGGGTGGAGGTTAGTGTGTGGGGTGGATGTTAGTGTATGGGTGGATGAGTGTATGGGCGGATGAGTGTGTGGGTGGATGTTAGTGTGTGGGGTGCATGTTTGCGTGTGGGTGGATGTTAGTGTGTGGGTGGATGAGTGTGTGGGTGGATGTTAGTGTGTGGGGTGGATGTTAGTGTGTGGGGCGGATGTTAGTTTGTGGGGTGGATGTTAGTGTGTGGGGTGGATGTTCGTGTGTGGGGTGGTTGTTAGTGTGTACGATGGATGAGTGTGTGCGATGGATGAGTGTGTGGGTGGATGAGTGTGTGGGTGAATGAGAGTGTGGGTGAATGTGTATGGCTGGATGAGTGTACAGGTGGATGACTGATTGGGTGGATGTGTGTGTAGGTGGATGAGTGTGTGGGTGGATGTTAGTGTGTGTGGTGGATGTTTGTGTGTGGGTGGATGTTAGTGTGTGGGTGGATGAGTGTGTGGGTGGATGTTAGTGTGTGAGGTGGATGTTAGTGTGTGGGTGGATGTTAGTGTGTGGGTGGAGGTTAGTGTGTGGGTGGATGTTAATGTGTGGGGTGGAGGTTAGTGTGTGGGTGGATGTTAGTGTGTGGGGTGGATATTAGTGTGTGGGTGGATGTTAGTGTGTGGGTGGATGTTAGTGTGTGAGGTGGATGTTAGTGTGTGGGTGGATGTTAGTGTGTGGGTGGATGATAGTGTGTGGGGTGGATGTTAGTGTGTGGGGTGGAGGTTAGTGTGTGGGTGGATGTTAGTGTGTGAGGTGGATCCTAGTGTGTGGGTGGAGGTTAGTGTGCGGGGTGGATGTTAGTGTGTGGGTGGATGTTAGTGTGTTAGGTGGATGTTAGTGTGTGGGTGGATGTTCGTGTGTGGGTGAATGTTAGTGTGTGGGGTGGATGTTAGTGTGTGGGTGAATGTCAGTGTGGGGTGGATGTGTGTGGGGTGTATGTTAGTGTGTGGGTGGATGTTAGTGTGTGGGTGGATGTTAGTGTGTGAGGTGGATGTTAGTGTGTGGGTGGATGTTAGTGTGTGGGGTGGATGTTAGTGTGTGGGTGAATGTTAGTGTGGGGTGGATGTTAGTGTTTGGGGTGGATGTTAGTGTGTGGGTGGATGTTAGTGTGTGGGTGGATGTTAATGTGTGAGGTGGATGTTAGTGTGTGGGTGGAGGAGGTTAGTGTGTGGGGTGGATGTTAGTGTATGGGTGGATGAGTGTGTGGGTGGATGTTAGTGTGGGTGGATGAGTGTGTGGGTGGATGAGTGTGTTGTTGGATGAGTGTGCAGGTGGATGACTGTGTGGGTGGATGAGTGTGTAGGTGGATGAGTGTATGGGTGGATGTTAGTGTGTGGGGTGGATGTTAGTGTGTGGGGTGGATGTTAGTGTGTGGGGTGGATGTTAGCGTGTGGGTGGATGAGTGTGTGGGTGAATGTTAGTGTGGGTGGATGAGTGTGTGGGTGGATGAGTGTGTGGGTGGATGTTAGTGTGGGTGGATGAGTGTGTGGGTGGATGAGTGTGTGGGTGGATGAGTGTGTGTGAATGAGTGTGTGGGTGAATGTGTGAGGCTGGATGAGTGTGCAGGTGGATGACTGTGTGGGTGGATGAGTGTGTAGGTGGATGAGTGTGTGGGTGGATGTTAGTGTGTGGGGTGGATGTTAGTGTGTGGGTGGATGTTAGTGTGTGTGGTGGATGAGTGTGTGGGTGGATGTTAGTGTGGGTGGTTGAGTGTGTGGGTGGATGAGTGTGTGGGTGAATGAGTGTGTGGGTGAATGTGTGTGGCTGGATGAGTGTGCAGGTGGATGACTGTGTGGATGGATGAGTGTGTAGGTGGATGAGTGTGTAGGTGGATGTTAGTGTGTGGGTGGATGTTAGTGTGTGGGGTGGATGTTAGTGTGTGGGGTGGATGTTAGTGTGTGCGATGGATGAGTATGTGGGTGGATGAGTGTGTGGGTGGATGAGCGTCTGGGTGAATGAGTGTGTGGGTGAATGTGTGTGGCTGGATGAGTGTGCAGGTGGATGACTGTGTGGGTGGATGAGTGTGTAGGTCGATGAGTGTGTGGGTGGATGTTAGTGTGTGGGGTGGATGTTAGTGTGTTGGGTGGATGTTAGCGTGTGGGGTGGATGTTAATATGTGAGGTGGATGAGTGTGTGCGAAGGATGTGTGTGTGGGTGGATGAGTGTGTGGCTGGATGAGTGTGTGGGTGGATGAGAACGTGAGTGGATCAATGTGTGGGGTGGATGAGTGTGTTTGTGAATATGTGTGTGTGGGTGGATGTGTGTGTGGGTGGATGAGTGTGTTTGGGGTGGATGAGAGTGTGGGTAGATGAGTGTGTGGATGGATGAGAGCGTGAGTGGATGAGTGTGTGGGTGAATGTATGTGTGGGTGGATGTGTGAGTGGGTGGATGTGTGTGTGGGTGGATGTGTGTGTGGATGGATGTGTGTTTTGGTGATTGTATGTGTGGGTGAATGTGTGTGTGGGTGGATGAGTGTGTGGGTGGATGAGTGTGTTGATGGATGAGTATGTGGGTGGATGAGTGTGTGGGTGAATGAGCGTGTGGGTGGGTGTGTGTGTTGTTGGATGTGTGGGTGGGTGAGTGTGTTGGTGGATGAGTGTGTGTGTGAATGTGTGTGGGTGGATGAGTGTGTGGGTGGATGAGTGTGTGGGTGGATGTGTGTGTGGGTGAATGAGTGTGTGGGTGGATGCGTGTGTGGGTGAATGAGTGTGTGGGTGAATGAGTGTTTGGGTAGATGTGTGTGGGTGAATGAGTGTGTGGGTGAATGAGTGTGTGGGTGAATGTGTGTGGCTGGATGAGTGTGCAGGTGGATGACTGTGTGGATGGATGAGTGTGTAGGTGGATGAGTGTGTAGGTGGATGTTAGTGTGTGGGTGGATGTTAGTGTGTGGGGTGGATGTTAGTGTGTGGGGTGGATGTTAGTATGTGAGGTGGATGTTAGTGTGTGGGGTGGATGTTAGTGTGTGCGATGGATGAGTATGTGGGTGGATGAGTGTGTGGGTGGATGAGCGTCTGGGTGAATGAGTGTGTGGGTGAATGTGTGTTCCTGGATGAGTGTGCAGGTGGATGACTGTGTGGGTGGATGAGTGTGTAGGTGGATGAGTGTGTGGGTGGATGTTAGTGTGTGGGGTGGATGTTAGTGTGTTGGGTGGATGTTAGCGTGTGGGGTGGATGTTAATATGTGAGGTGGATGAGTGTGTGCGAAGGATGTGTGTGTGGGTGGATGAGTGTGTGGCTGGATGAGTGTGTGGGTGGATGAGAACGTGAGTGGATGAATGTGTGGGGTGGATGAGTGTGTTTGTGAATATGTGTGTGTGGGTGGATGTGTGTGTGGGTGGATGAGTGTGTTTGGGGTGGATGAGAGTGTGGGTAGATGAGTGTGTGGATGGATGAGAGCGTGAGTGGATGAGTGTGTGGGTGAATGTATGTGTGGGTGGATGTGTGAGTGGGTGGATGTGTGTGTGGGTGGATGTGTGTGTGGATGGATGTGTGTTTTGGTGATTGTATGTGTGGGTGAATGTGTGTGTGGGTGGATGAGTGTGTGGGTGGATGAGTGTGTTGATGGATGAGTATGTGGGTGGATGAGTGTGTGGGTGAATGAGCGTGTGGGTGGGTGTGTGTGTTGTTGGATGTGTGGGTGGGTGAGTGTGTTGGTGGATGAGTGTGTGTGTGAATGTGTGTGGGTGGATGAGTGTGTGGGTGGATGAGTGTGTGGGTGGATGTGTGTGTGGGTGAATGAGTGTGTGGGTGGATGCGTGTGTGGGTGAATGAGTGTGTGGGTGAATGAGTGTTTGGGTAGATGTGTGTGGGTGAATGAGTGTGTGGGTGAATGAGTGTGTGGGTGGATGAGTGTGTGGGTGGATGAGTGTGTGGGTGGATGGATGTGTGGGTGGATGAGTGTGTGGGTGGATGAGTGTGTGGGTGAATGAGTGTGTGGGTGAATGAGTGTGTGGGTTTATGAGTGTGTGGGTGAATGAGTGTGTAGGTGAATGAGTGTGTGGGTGGATGAGTGTGTGGGTGGATGAGTGTGTGGGTAGATGTGTGTGTGGGTGGATGGATGTGTGGGTGGATGAGTGTGTGGGTAGATGTGTGTGTGGGTGAATGAGTGTGTGGGTGAATGAGTGTGTGGGTGGATGGATGTGTTGGTGGATGAGTGTGTGGGTAGATATGTGTGTGGGTGAATGAGTGTGTGGGTGAATGAGTGTGTGGGTGGATGAGTGTGTGGGTAAATGAGTGTGTGGGTGAATGAGTGTGTGGGTGGATGAGTGTGTGGGTGGATGAGTGTGTGGGTGGATGAGTGTGTGGGTGGATGGATGTGTGGGTAGATGAGTGTGTGGGTGGATGAGTGTGTGGGTGGATGAGTGTGTGGGTGGGTGAGTGTGTGGGTGGATGAGTGTGTGTGTGGATGAGTGTGTGGGTGGATGAGTGTGTGGGTGGATGAGTGTGTGGGTGGATGAGTGTGTGGGTGGATGAGTGTGTGGGTGGATGAGTGTGTGTGTGGATGAGTGTGTGGGTGGATGAGTGTGTGGGTGGATGAGTGTGTGGGTGGATGAGTGTGTGGGTAGATGAGTGTGTGGGTGGATGAGTGTGTGAGTGGATGAGTGTGTGGGTGGATGTGTGTGTGGGGGGATGTGTGTGTGGGTGAATGAGTGTGTGGGTGGATGAGTGTGTGGGTGGATGAGTGTGTGTGTGGATGTGTGTGTGGGTGGATGTGTGTGTGGGTGAATGAGTGTGTGGGTGAATGTGTGTGTGGGTGGATGTGTGTGTGGGTGAATGAGTGTGTGGGTGGATGAGTGTGTGGGTGGATGAGTGTGTGGGTGGATGTGTGTGTGGGTGGATGTGTGTGTGGGTGAATGAGTGTGTGGGTGAATGAATGTGTGGGTGGATGGGTGTGTGGGTGGATGAGTGTGTGGGTGGATGAGTGTGTGGGTGGATGAGTGTGTGGGTGGATGGATGTGTGGGTGGATGAGTGTGTGGGTGGATGAGTGTGTGGGTGGATGAGTGTGTGGGTGGATGTGTGTGTGGGTGGATGTGTGTGTGGGTGAATGAGTGTGTGGGTGAATGAATGTGTGTGTGGATGGGTGTGTGGGTGGATGAGTGTGTGGGTGGATGAGTGTGTGGGTGGATGAGTGTGTGGGTGGATGGATGTGTGGGTGGATGAGTGTGTGGGTGGATGAGTGTGTGGGTGGATGAGTGTGTGGGTGGATGTGTGTGTGGGTGGATGTGTGTGTGTGGGTGAATGAGTGTGTGGGTGGATGAGTGTGTGGGTGGATGAGTGTGTGTGTGGATGTGTGTGTGGGTGGATGTGTGTGTGTGGGTGAATGAGTGTGTGGGTGAATGTGTGTGTGGGTGGATGTGTGTGTGGGTGAATGAGTGTGTGGGTGGATGTGTGTGGGTGGATGTGTGTGTGGGTGGATGAGTGTGTGGGTGGATGAGTGTGTGGGTGGATGTGTGTGGGTGGATGTGTGTGTGGGTGGATGTGTGTGTGGGTGAATGAGTGTGTGGGTGGATGAGTGTGTGGGTGGATGAGTGTGTGGGTGGATGTGTGTGGGTGGATGTGTGTGTGGGTGGATGTGTGTGTGGGTGAATGAGTGTGTGGGTGGATGAATGTGTGGGTGGATGTGTGTGTGGGTGAATGAGTGTGTGGGTGGATGAGTGTGTGGGTGGATGAGTGCGTGGGTGGATGTGTGTGTGGGTGGATGTGTACTCACCTATTTGTACTCACCTATTTGTGGTTGCAGGGGTCGAGTCCTAGCTCCTGGCCCCGCCTCTTCACCGGTTGCTACTAGGCCCTCTCTCTCCCCGCTCCATGAGCTTTATCAAACCTCGTCTTAAAACTGTGTATGGTTCCTGCCTCCACTACGTCATTTTCTAGGCTATTCCACTGCCTTACAACTCTATGACTGAAGAAATACTTCCTACTATCTCTCTGACTCATTTGTGTCTTCAACTTCCAATTGTGGCCTCTTGTTTCTGTGTCCCCTCCCTGGAACATCTTGTTTTTGTCCACCTTGTCTATTCCACGCAGTATTTTATATGTCGTTATCATGTCTCCCCTGACCCTCCTGTCCTCCAGTGTCGTCAGGCCGATTTCCCTTAATCTTTCTTCATAGGACATTCCCCTTAGCTCTGGAACTAACCTTGTCGCAAACCTTTGTACTTTCTCTAGTTTCTTGACGTGCTTTATCAAGTGCGGGTTCCAAACAGGTGCTGCATACTCCAGTATGGGCCTGACATACACGGTGTACAGTGTCTTGAATGATTCCTTACTAAGGTATCGGAATGCTGTTCTCAGGTTTGCCAGGCGCCCATATGCTGCAGCAGTTATCTGATTGATGTGTGCTTCCGGAGACATGCTCGGTGTTATACTCACCCCAAGATCTTTCTCCTTGAGTGAGGTTTGCAGTCTTTGGCCACCTAGCCTATACTCTGTCTGTGGTCTTCTGTGCCCTTCCCCTATCTTCATGACTTTGCATTTGGCAGGATTAAATTCGAGAAGCCATTTGCTGGACCAGGTGTCCTGTCTGTCCAGGTCTCTTTGAAGTCCTGCCTGGTCCTCATCAGATTTAATTTTCCTCATTAACTTCACATCATCTGCAAACAGGGACACTTCTGAGTCTAACCCTTCCGTCATGTCGTTCACATATACCAAAAATAGCACTGGTCCTAGGACCGACCCCTGTGGGACCCCGCTCGTCACAGGTGCCCACTGTGATACATCATTACGTACCATGACTCGTTGTTGCCTCCCTGTCAGGTATTCTCTAATCCATTGCAGTGCCCTTCCTGTTATATGCGCCTGATGCTCTAGCTTCTGCACTAATCTCTTGTGAGGAACTGTGTCAAAGGCCTTCTTGCAGTCCAAGAAGATGCAATCAACCCACCCCTCTCTCTCGTGTCTTACTTCTGTTATTTTATCATAAAACTCCAGAAGGTTTGTGACACAGGATTTGCCTTCCGTGAATCCGTGCTGGTTGGCATTTATACTCCTGTTCCGTTCCAGGTGCTCCACCACTCTCCTCCTGATAATCTTCTCCATAATTTTGCATACTATACACGTCAATGACACAGGTCTATAGTTTAGTGCCTCTTTTCTGTCTTCGTTTTTAAAAATGGGAACTACATTTGCCGTCTTCCATACCTCAGGTAGTTGCCCAGTTTCCAGGGATGTGTTGAAGATTGTGGTAAGTGGCACGCACAACATATCTGCTCCCTCTCTAAGGACCCACGGGGAGATGTTGTCCGGTCCCATTGCCTTTGAGGTATCGATGTCCCTTAGCAGTTTCTTCACCTCCTCCTCATCTGTATGTATGTCGTCCAACTCTTGTTGGTGTATTCCTTGCTGGTGTCCCCATCTGGTCTGTGTGTGTGGGTGGATGTGTGTGTGGGTGAATGAGAGTGTGTGTGGATGAGTGTGTGGGTGGATGAGTGTGTGGGTGGAGGAGTGTGTGGGTGGATGTGTGTGTGGATGGATGTGTGTGTGGGTGAATAAGTGTGTGGGTGGATGTGTGTGTGTGGGTGAATGAGTGTGTGGGTGGATGTGTGTGTTGGTGGATGTGTGTGTGGGTGGATGTGTGTGTGGGTGGATGTGTGTGTGGGTGGATGAGTGTGTGGGTGGATGTGTGTGTGGGTATATGTGTGTGTTGGTGGATGTGTGTGTGGGTGGATGAGTGTGTGGGTGGATGAGTGTGTGGGTTATGTGTGTGTGGGTGGATGTGTGTGTGGGTATATGTGTGTGTGGGTGGATGTGTGTGTGGATGGATGAGTGTGTGGGTATATGTGTGTGTGGGTGGATGTGTGTGTGGGTATATGTGTGTGTGGGTGGATGTGTGTGTGGGTGGATGTGTGTGTGGGTATATGTGTGTGTGGCTGGATGTGTGTGTGGGTATATGTGTGTGTGGGTGGATGTGTGTGTGTGGGTGGATGAGTGTGTGGGTATATGTGTGTGTGGGTGGATGTGTGTGTGGGTATATGTGTGTGTGGGTGGATGTGTGTGTGGGTATATGTGTGTGTGGGTGGATTAGTGTGTGTGTGGATGAGTGTGTGTGTGGATGAGTGTGTGTGTGGATGAGTGTGTGTGTGGATTAGTGTGTGTGTGGATGAGTGTGTGTGTGGATGAGTGTGTGTGTGTGGATGAGTGTGTGTGTGAATGAGTGTGTGTGTGGATGAGTGTGTGTGTGGATGAGTGTGTGTGTGGATGAGTGTGTGTGTGGATGAGTGTGTGTGTGGATGAGTGTGTGTGTGGATGAGTGTGTGTGTGGATGAGTGTGTGGGTGGATGTGTGTGTTGGTGGATGTGTGTGTGGGTGGATGAGTGTGTGGGTGGATGTGTGTGTGGGTATATGTGTGTGTGGGTGGATGTGTGTTTGGGTGGATGAGTGTGTAGGTGGATGAGTGTGTGGGTATATGTGTGTGTGGGTGGATGTGTGTGTGGGTATATGTGTGTGTGGGTGGATGTGTGTGTGGGTGGATGAGTGTGTGGGTATATGTGTGTGTGGGTGGATGTGTGTGTACTCACCTAGTTGTACTCACCTAGTTGAGGTTGCGGGGGTCGAGTCCGAGCTCCTGGCCCCGCCTCTTCACTGATCGCTACTAGGTCACTCTCCCTGAGCCGTGAGCTTTATCATACCTCTGCTTAAAGCTATGTATGGATCCTGCCTCCACTACATCGCTTCCCAAACTATTCCACTTACTGACTACTCTGTGGCTGAAGAAATACTTCCTAACATCCCTGTGATTCATCTGTGTCTTCAGCTTCCAACTGTGTCCCCTTGTTACTGTGTCCAATCTCTGGAACATCCTGTCTTTGTCCACCTTGTCAATTCCTCTCAGTATTTTGTATGTCGTTATCATGTCCCCCCTATCTCTCCTGTCCTCCAGTGTCGTCAGGTTGATTTCCCTTAACTTCTCCTCGTAGGACATACCTCTTGTGTGTGTGTGTGAGTGTGTGTGTGAGTCTGTGTGTGTGTGTGTGTGTGTGTGTGTGTGTGTGTGTGTGTGTGTGTGTGTGTGTGTGAGTGTGTGTGTGTGTGTGTGTGTGTGTGTGTGTGTGTGTGTGTGTGTGTGTGTGTGTGTGTGTGTGTGGGTTTGGGTGTGGGTATGTGTGTACCCCCACCTGCCCTACCCTGTCTTGTTATCTTGGGTTACTGTGCTCGTGTGTGTGTGTGTGAGTGTGTGTGTGTGTGTGTGTGTGTGTGTGTGTGTGTGTGTGTGTGTGTGTGTGTGTGTGTGTGTGTTTGGGTGTGGATATGTGTGTACCCCCACCTGCCCTACCCTGTCTTGTTATCTTGGGTTACTGTGCTTGTGTGTGTGTGTGTGAGTGTGTGTGTGTGTGTGTGTGTGTGTGTGTGTGTGTGTGTGTGTTTGGGTGTGGATATGTGTGTACCCCCACCTGCCCTACCCTGTCTTGTTATATTGGGTTACTGTGCTTGTGTGTGTGTGTGTGTGAGTGTGTGTGTGTGAGTGTGTGTGTGTGTGTGTGTGTGTGTGTGTGTGTGTGTGTGTGTGTGTGTGTGTGTGTGTGTGTGTGTGTGTGTGTGTGTGTGTGTGTTTGGGTGTGGATATGTGTGTACCCCCACCTGCCCTACCCTGTCTTGTTATCTTGGGTTACTGTGCTTATGTGTGTGTGAGTGTGTGTGTGTGTGTGTGTGTGTGTGTGTGTGTGTGTGTGTGTGTGTGTGTGTGTGTGTGTTTGGGTGTGGATATGTGTGTACCTCCACCTGCCCTACCCTGTCTTGTTATCTTGGGTTACTGTGCTTGTGTGTGTGTGTGTGAGTGTGTGTGTGTGTGTGTGTGTGTGTGTGTGTGTGTGTGTGTGTGTGTGTGTGTGTGTGTGTGTGTGTGTGTGTGTGTGTGTGTGTGGGTTTGGGTGTGGATATGTGTGTACCCCCACCTGCCCTACCCTGTCTTGTTATCTTGGGTTACTGTGCTTGTATGTGTGTGTGTGAGTGTACTCACCTAGTTGTACTCACCTAGTTGAGGTTGCGGGGGTCGAGTCCGAGCTCCTGGCCCCGCCTCTTCACTGATCGCTACTAGGTCACTCTCCCTGAGCCGTGAGCTTTATCATACCTCTGCTTAAAGCTATGTATGGATCCTGCCTCCACTACATCGCTTCCCAAACTATTCCACTTACTGACTACTCTGTGGCTGAAGAAATACTTCCTAACATCCCTGTGATTCATCTGTGTCTTCAGCTTCCAACTGTGTCCCCTTGTTACTGTGTCCAATCTCTGGAACATCCTGTCTTTGTCCACCTTGTCAATTCCTCTCAGTATTTTGTATGTCGTTATCATGTCCCCCCTATCTCTCCTGTCCTCCAGTGTCGTCAGGTTGATTTCCCTTAACCTCTCCTCGTAGGACATACCTCTTAGCTCTGGGACTAGTCTTGTTGCAAACCTTTGCACTTTCTCTAGTTTCTTTACGTGCTTGGCTAGGTGTGGGTTCCAAACTGGTGCCGCATACTCCAATATGGGCCTAACGTATACGGTGTACAGGGTCCTGAACGATTCCTTATTAAGATGTCGGAATGCTGTTCTGAGGTTTGCTAGGCGCCCATATGCTGCAGCAGTTATTTGGTTGATGTGCGCTTCAGGAGATGTGCCTGGTGTTATACTCACCCCAAGATCTTTTTCCTTGAGTGAGGTTTGTAGTCTCTGACCCCCTAGACTGTACTCCGTCTGCGGCCTTCTTTGACCTTCCCCAATCTTCATGACTTTGCACTTGGTGGGATTGAACTCCAGGAGCCAATTGCTGGACCAGGTCTGCAGCCTGTCCAGATCCCTTTGTAGTTCTGCCTGGTCTTCGATCGAGTGTATTCTTCTCATCAACTTCACGTCATCTGCAAACAGGGACACCTCAGAGTCTATTCCTTCCGTCATGTCGTTCACAAATATCAGAAACAGCACTGGTCCTAGGACTGACCCCTGCGGGACCCCGCTGGTCACAGGTGCCCACTCTGACACCTCGCCACGTACCATGACTCGCTGCTGTCTTCCTGACAAGTATTCCCTGATCCATTGTAGTGCCTTCCCTGTTATCCCTGCTTGGTCCTCCAGTTTTTGCATCAATCTCTTGTGTGGAACTGTGTCAAACGCCTTCTTGCAGTCCAAGAAAATGCAATCCACCCACCCCTCTCTCTCTTGTCTTACTGCTGTCACCATGTCATAGAACTCCAGTAGGTTTGTGACATAGGATTTCCCGTCCCTGAAACCATGCTGGCTGCTGTTGATGCGATCATTCCTTTCTAGGTGTTCCACCAATCTTCTCCTGATAATCTTCTCCATGTGTGTGTGTGTGTGTGTGTGTGTGTGTGTGTGTGTGTGTGTGTGGGTTTGGGTGTGGATATGTGTGTACCCCCACCTGCCCTACCCTGTCTTGTTATCTTGGGTTACTGTGCTTGTGTGTGTGTGTGTGTGTGTGTGTGTGTGTGTGTGTGTGTGTGTGTGTGTGTGTGTGTGTGTGTGTGTGTGTGTGTGTGTGTGTGTGTGTGTGTTTGGGTGTGGATATGTGTGTACCCCCACCTGCCCTACCCTGTCTTGTTATCTTGGGTTACTGTGCTTGTGTGTGTGTGTGTGAGTGTGTATGTGTGTGTGTGTGTGTGTGTGTGTGTGTGTGTGTGTGTGTGTGTGTGTGTGTACTCACCTAGTTGTACTCACCTAGTTGAGGTTGCGGGGGTCGAGTCCGAGCTCCTGGCCCCGCCTCTTCACTGATCGCTACTAGGTCACTCTCCCTGAGCCGTGAGCTTTATCGTACCTCTGCTTAAAGCTATGTATGGATCCTGCCTCCACTACATCGCTTCCCAAACTATTCCACTTACTGACTACTCTGTGGCTGAAGAAATACTTCCTAACATCCCTGTGATTCATCTGTGTCTTTAGCTTCCAACTGTGTCCCCTTGTTACTGTGTCCAATCTCTGGAACATCCTGTTTTTGTCCACCTTGTCAATTCCTCTCAGTATTTTGTATGTCGTTATCATGTCCCCCCTATCTCTCCTGTCCTCCAGTGTCGTCAGGTTGATTTCCCTTAACCTCTCCTCGTAGGACATACCTCTTAGCTCTGGGACTAGTCTTGTTGCAAACCTTTGCACTTTCTCTATTTTCTTTACGTGCTTGGCTAGGTGTGGGTTCCAAACTGGTGCCGCATACTCCAATATGGGCCTAACGTATACGGTGTACAGGGTCCTGAACGATTCCTTATTAAGATGTCGGAATGCTGTTCTGAGGTTTGCTAGGCGCCCATATGCTGCAGCAGTTATTTGGTTGATGTGCGCTTCAGGAGATGTGCCTGGTGTTATACTCACCCCAAGATCTTTTTCCTTGAGTGAGGTTTGTAGTCTCTGACCCCCTAGACTGTACTCCGTTTGCGGCCTTCTTTGCCCTTCCCCAATCTTCATGACTTTGCACTTGGTGGGATTGAACTCCAGGAGCCAATTGCTGGACCAGTTCTGCAGCCTGTCCAGATCCCTTTGTAGTTCTGCCTGGTCTTCGATCGAGTGTATTCTTCTCATCAACTTCACGTCATCTGCAAACAGGGACACCTCAGAGTCTATTCCTTCCGTCATGTCGTTCACAAATACCAGAAACAGCACTGGTCCTAGGACTGACCCCTGCGGGACCCCGCTGGTCACAGGTGCCCACTCTGACACCTCGCCACGTACCATGACTCGCTGCTGTCTTCCTGACAAGTATTCCCTGATCCATTGTAGTGCCTTCCCTGTTATCCCTGCTTGGTCCTCCAGTTTTTGCACCAATCTCTTGTGTGGAACTGTGTCAAACGCCTTCTTGCAGTCCAAGAAAATGCAATCCACCCACCCCTCTCTCTCTTGTCTTACTGCTGTCACCATGTCATAGAACTCCAGTAGGTTTGTGACACAGGATTTCCCGTCCCTGAAACCATGCTGGCTGCTGTTGATGAGATCATTCCTTTCTAGGTGTTCCACCACTCTTCTCCTGATAATCTTCTCCATGATTTTGCATACTATACATGTCAGTGACACTGGTCTGTAGTTTAATGCTTCATGTCTGTCTCCTTTTTTAAAGATTGGGACTACATTTGCTGTCTTCCATGCCTCAGGCAATCTCCCTGTTTCGATAGATGTATTGAATATTGTTGTTAGGGGTACACATAGCGCCTCTGCTCCCTCTCTCAATACCCATGGGGAGATGTTATCTGGCCCCATTGCCTTTGAGGTATCTAGCTCACTCAGAAGCCTCTTCACTTCTTCCTCGGTTGTGTGCACTGTGTCCAGCACTTGGTGGTGTGCCCCACCTCTCCGTCTTTCTGGAGTCCCTTCTGTCTCCTCTGTGAACACTTCTTTGAATCTCTTGTTGAGTTCTTCACATACTTCCCGGTCATTTCCTGTTGTCTCTCCTCCTTCCTTCCTTAGCCTGATTACCTGGTCCTTGACTGTTGTTTTCCTCCTGATGTGGCTGTACAACAGTTTCGGGTCAGATTTGGCTTTCGCTGCTATGTCATTTTCATATTGTCTTTGGGCCTCCCTTCTTATCTGTGCATATTCATTTCTGGCTCTACGACTGTTCTCCTTATTCTCCTGGGTCCTTTGCCTTCTATATTTCTTCCATTCCCTAGCACACTTGGTTTTTGCCTCCCTGCACCTTTGGGTAAACCATGGGCTCATCCTGGCTTTTTCATTACTCCTGTTACCCTTGGGTACAAACCTCTCCTCAGCCTCCTTGCATTTTATTGCTACATATTCCATCATCTCATTAACTGGTTTCCCTGCCAGTTCTCTGTCCCACTGAACCCCGTTCAGGTAGTTCCTCATTCCTGTGTAGTCCCCTTTCTTGTAGTTTGGCTTCATTCGTCCTGGCCTTCCTGCTTCTCCCTCCACTTGTAGCTCTACTG
>NC_091331.1:28667098-28704598 GCF_038502225.1 Cherax quadricarinatus
TGAGTGTGTGGGTGGATGAGTGTGTGGGTGGATGAGTGTGTGGGTGGATGAGTGTGTGTGTGGATGAGTGTGTGGGTGGATGAGTGTGTGGGTGGATGAGTGTGTGGGTGGATGAGTGTGTGGGTGGATGAGTGTGTGGGTGGATGAGTGTGTGGGTGGATGAGTGTGTGGGTGGATGAGTGTGTGGGTGGATGAGTGTGTGGGTGGATGAGTGTGTGGGTGGATGAGTGTGTGGGTGGATGAGTGTGTGGGTGGATGAGTGTGTGGGTGGATGAGTGTGTGGGTGGATGAGTGTGTGGGTGGATGAGTGTGTGGGTGGATGAGTGTGTGGGTGGATGAGTGTGTGGGTGGATGAGTGTGTGGGTGGATGAGTGTGTGGGTGGATGAGTGTGTGGGTGGATGAGTGTGTGGGTGGATGAGTGTGTGGGTGGATGAGTGTGTGGGTGGATGAGTGTGTGGGTGGATGAGTGTGTGGGTGGATGAGTGTGTGGGTGGATGAGTGTGTGGGTGGATGAGTGTGTGGGTGGATGAGTGTGTGGGTGGATGAGTGTGTGGGTGGATGAGTGTGTGGGTGGATGAGTGTGTGGGTGGATGAGTGTGTGGGTGGATGAGTGTGTGGGTGGATGAGTGTGTGGGTGGATGAGTGTGTGGGTGGATGAGTGTGTGGGTGGATGAGTGTGTGGGTGGATGAGTGTGTGGGTGGATGAGTGTGTGGGTGGATGAGTGTGTGGGTGGATGAGTGTGTGGGTGGATGAGTGTGTGGGTGGATGAGTGTGTGGGTGGATGAGTGTGTGGGTGGATGAGTGTGTGGGTGGATGAGTGTGTGGGTGGATGAGTGTGTGGGTGGATGAGTGTGTGGGTGGATGAGTGTGTGGGTGGATGAGTGTGTGGGTGGATGAGTGTGTGGGTGGATGAGTGTGTGGGTGGATGAGTGTGTGGGTGGATGAGTGTGTGGGTGGATGAGTGTGTGGGTGGATGAGTGTGTGGGTGGATGAGTGTGTGGGTGGATGAGTGTGTGGGTGGATGAGTGTGTGGGTGGATGAGTGTGTGGGTGGATGAGTGTGTGGGTGGATGAGTGTGTGGGTGGATGAGTGTGTGGGTGGATGAGTGTGTGGGTGGATGAGTGTGTGGGTGGATGAGTGTGTGGGTGGATGAGTGTGTGGGTGGATGAGTGTGTGGGTGGATGAGTGTGTGGGTGGATGAGTGTGTGGGTGGATGAGTGTGTGGGTGGATGAGTGTGTGGGTGGATGAGTGTGTGGGTGGATGAGTGTGTGGGTGGATGAGTGTGTGGGTGGATGAGTGTGTGGGTGGATGAGTGTGTGGGTGGATGAGTGTGTGGGTGGATGAGTGTGTGGGTGGATGAGTGTGTGGGTGGATGAGTGTGTGGGTGGATGAGTGTGTGGGTGGATGAGTGTGGGTGGTGTGTGTGGGTGGATGAGTGTGTGGGTGGATGAGTGTGTGGGTGGATGAGTGTGTGGGTGGATGAGTGTGTGGGTGGATGAGTGTGTGGGTGGATGAGTGTGTGGGTGGATGAGTGTGTGGGTGGATGAGTGTGTGGGTGGATGAGTGTGTGGGTGGATGAGTGTGTGGGTGGATGAGTGTGTGGGTGGATGAGTGTGTGGGTGGATGAGTGTGTGGGTGGATGAGTGTGTGGGTGGATGAGTGTGTGGGTGGATGAGTGTGTGGGTGGATGAGTGTGTGGGTGGATGAGTGTGTGGGTGGATGAGTGTGTGGGTGGATGAGTGTGTGGGTGGATGAGTGTGTGGGTGGATGAGTGTGTGGGTGGATGAGTGTGTGGGTGGATGAGTGTGTGGGTGGATGAGTGTGTGGGTGGATGAGTGTGTGGGTGGATGAGTGTGTGGGTGGATGAGTGTGTGGGTGGATGAGTGTGTGGGTGGATGAGTGTGTGGGTGGATGAGTGTGTGGGTGGATGAGTGTGTGGGTGGATGAGTGTGTGGGTGGATGAGTGTGTGGGTGGATGAGTGTGTGGGTGGATGAGTGTGTGGGTGGATGAGTGTGTGGGTGGATGAGTGTGTGGGTGGATGAGTGTATATGGGTTGTGTTGTATATAAGTACTAAGATCAAGGGTGAAGGTCAGCACACAGCTGCTGTTACTGTTATTCTTGCTGCTGTTCTTGCTGTTCTTGCTGCTGTTCTTGCTGTTCTTGATGCTGTTCTTGCTGTTCTTGCTGCTGTTCTTGCTGCTGTTGCTGCTGTTCTTGTTGCTGTTGCTGCTGTTCTTACTACTGTTGCTATTGTTGCTGCTGTTCTTGCTGCTGTTCTTGCTGCTGTTCTTACTACTGTTGCTATTGTTGCTGCTGTTCTTGCTGCTGTTACTGCTGTTCTTGTTGCTGTTGCTGCTGTTCTTACTACTGTTGCTATTGTTGCTGCTGCTCTTGCTGCTGTTCTTGCTGCTGTTCTTACTACTATTGCTATTGTTGCTGCTGTTCTTGCTGCTGTTACTGCTGTTCTTGTTGCTGTTGCTGCTGTTCTTACTACTGTTGCTATTGTTGCTGCTGTTCTTGCTGCTGTTCTTGCTGCTGTTCTTACTACTATTGCTATTGTTGCTGCTGTTCTTGCTGCTGTTCTTGCTGTTGCTCTTGCTGCTGTTCTTGCTGCTGTTCTTGCTGCTGTTCTTGCTGCTGTTGCTGCTGTTCTTACTACTGTTGCTATTGTTGCTGCTGTTCTTGCTGCTGTTACTGCTGTTCTTGTTGCTGTTGCTGCTGTTCTTACTACTGTTGCTATTGTTGCTGCTGCTCTTGCTGCTGTTCTTGCTGCTGTTCTTGCTGCTGTTCTTGTTGCTATTCTTACTACTGTTGCTATTGTTGCTGCTGCTCTTGCTGCTGTTCTTGCTGCTGTTACTGCTGTTCTTGTTGCTGTTGCTGCTGTTCTTGCTATTGTTGCTGCTGTTCTTGCTGCTGCTCTTTCTGCTGTTCTTGCTGCTGTTCTTGCTGCTGTTCTTGCTGCTGTTCTTACTGCTGTTCTTGCTGCTGTTCTTGCTGCTGTTCTTGCTGCTGTTCTTGCTGTTGTTCTTGCTGCTGTTCTTGCTGCTGTTCTTGCTGCTGTTCTTGCTGCTGTTCTTGCTGCTGTTCTTGCTGCTGTTCTTACTGTTGTTCTTGCTGCTGTTCTTACTGCTGTTCTTGCTGCTGTTCTTGCTGCTGTTCTTACTACTGTTCTTGCTGCTGTTCTTGCTGCTGTTCTTGCTGCTGTTCTTGCTGCTGCTCTTGCTGCTGTTCTTGCTGCTGTTCTTGCTGCTGTTCTTGCTGCTGTTCTTACTGCTGCTCCTAACCTTTACCTAACTCTCCAAGTTAGGTAAAGTTTGTCAGGAAACAGGACAAGTGTTCTTCACATCTTGTAGCTGTGGAGAACACTTGTGGAGCCACTGGTAGAGGCACTGGAACAAGCCACTGGTAGAGGCACTGGAACAAGCCACTGGTAGAGGCACTGGAACAAGCCACTGGTAGAGGCACTGGAACAAGCCACTGGTAGAGGCACTGGAACAAGCCACTGGTAGAGGCACTGGAACAAGCCACTGGTAGAGGCACTGGAACAAGCCACTGGTAGAGGCACTGGAACAAGCCACTGGTAGAGGCACTGGAACAAGCCACTGGTAGAGGCACTGGAACAAGCCACTGGTAGAGGCACTGGAACAAGCCACTGGTAGAGGCACTGGAACAAGCCACTGGTAGAGGCAGTGGAACAAGCCACTGGTAGAGGCACTGGAACAAGCCACTGGTAGAGGCACTGGAACAAGCCACTGGTAGAGGCACTGGAACAAGCCACTGGTAGAGGCACTGGAACAAGCCACTGGTAGAGGCACTGGAACAAGCCACTGGTAGAGGCAGTGGAACAAGCCACTGCTAGAGGCACTGGAACAAGCCACTGGTAGAGGCACTAGA
Source organism: Cherax quadricarinatus (assembly GCF_038502225.1). NCBI lineage: Eukaryota > Metazoa > Arthropoda > Malacostraca > Decapoda > Parastacidae > Cherax > Cherax quadricarinatus. The sequence goes on from NC_091331.1 coordinate 28,670,998, forward strand.
ACAAGCCACTGGTAGAGGCAGTGGAACAAGCCACTGGTAGAGGCAGTGGAACAAGCCACTGGTAGAGGCAGTGGAACAAGCCACTGATAGAGGCAGTGGAACGAGACACTGGTAGAGGCAGTGGAACAAGCCACTGGTAGAGGCAATGGAACAAGCCACTGGTAGAGGCAGTGGAACAAGCCACTGGTAGAGGCAGTGGAACAAGCCACTGGTAGAGGCAGTGGAACAAGCCACTGGTAGAGGCAGTGGAACAAGCCACTGGTAGAGGCAGTGGAACAAGCCACTGGTAGAGGCAGTGGAACAAGCCACTGGTAGAGGCAGTGGAACAAGCCACTGCCTCTACCAGTGGTTTGTTCCACCTGTTTACTCGCTGAATTGTACTCTCATAGCTTTACAATCATAGTTGCACTATCATAATTGTACTCTCATAGTTGTACTATCATAGTTGTACTGGGTTATGAGAGTGTATTTACCTGTTTGTACTTATTTGTGGTTTAGGGGTCGATTCACAGCTCCTGGCTCCGCCTCTTCACTGGTTATTACTAGGTCCACTCTCTCCCTTCTCCATGAGCTTATCGTATCTCTTCTTAATATTATGTATGGATCCAGCCTCCACTACATCACACTCCTGATTGACAACTTTATGGCTGAAAAAATACTTCCTAACATCCCTGTGACTCATCTGAGTCTTTATCTTCCAGTTGTGACCCCTTGTTGTTTTGTCTAAGCTATGAAACATTCTGTCCGTATCTACCATGTCAGTTCCTCTTAGTATTTTATATATTTTTATCATGTCGTCCCTCTCTCCAGTCCTCCAGTGTCGTCAGGTTGAGTTCCCTTAATTTCTCCTCGTAGGACATGCCCCTTAGCTCTAGGACTAGTCTTGTTGCAAACATTTGCTTGGCTAGGTGTGGGTTCCAAACTGGTGTTGCATACTCTAATATAAGCCTGACGTACAAGGTGTACAGGGTCCTGAACGATTCCTTATTGCGATGTCGGAATGCTATTCTTAGGTTTGCTAGGCGACCGTATGCTGCAGCAGTTATTTGGTCGATATGCGCCTCAGGAGATGTCCCCGGTGTTATACTCACCCATAGATCCTTTTCCTTGAGTGAGGTTTGTAGTCTCTGGCCCCCTAGACTGTACTCTGTCTGCGGTCTTCTTTGCTCTTCCCCAATCTTCATGACTTTGCATTTGGTAGGGCCAGTTTCTGGATCAGGCCTTCAACCTGTCCACATCCCTTTGTAGTCCTGCCTGATCCTCGTCCGATTGAATTCTTCCCATTATCGTCACATCATCTGTAAACAGGGACACTTCTGAGTCTATTCCTTCCGTCATGTCGTTCACGTATACAAGAAACAGTACTGGTTCTAGAACTGACCCCTGTGGAACCCCGCCTGTCACAGACGCCCACTCTGACACCTCGTCATGTACCATGACTCACTGATGTCTTCCCGATAGGTGTTCCCTGATCCATTGCAGTGCCTTCCCTGTTATACCTGCCTGGTCCTCCAGGTTATGCACTAATCTCTTGTGTGGAACTGTGTCAAAAGCCTTCTTACAGTCCAAGAAAACGCAATCGCAATCTACCCACCCCTCTCTCTCTCTTGTCTTAGAACTCCAGTAGGTTTGTGACACAGGATTTTCCATCCTTGAAATCATGCTGGTTGTCACTGATAAGCTCATTCCTTTCTAGGTGCTCCACCACTCTTCTGATAATCGTCTCCATGACTGCATACTATACATGTCAGTGACACTGGTCTGTAGTTTAATGCTTCGTGTCTGTCTCCTTTTTTAAAAAATTGGGACTGCATTTGCTGTCTTCCATACCTCAAGTAGTTGCCCTATTTCGATATGTGTGTTGAAGACTGTTGTTAATGGCACACATAGTACCTCTGCTCCCTCTCTTAGGACCCATGGAGAGATGTTATTCGGCCCCATCGCTTTTGAGGCCTCTAGCTCCCTTAGCAGCCTCTTCACTTCTTCCTCGGTTGTAAGTATTATGTTCAACACTTGATGGTGTACTCCACCTCTCCGTCTTTCCGGAGTCCCTTCTGTTTCCTTTGCGAGCACTTCTTTGAATCTCGTGATGAGCTCCTCACATACCTCTCGGTCGTTTCTTGTGATCTCCCCTCCTTCCTTCCTCGGCCTGATTACCTAACCCTTGACTGTTTTCCTCCTGATGTGGATGTACAACAGCTTCGGGTCAGATTTGGCTTTCGCTGCTATGTCATTTTCGTATTATTGTTGGGCCTCCCTTCTTACCTGTGCATATTCATTTCTGGCTATACGACTGCTCTCCTTATTCTCCTGTGTCCTTTGCCTTCTATACTTCTTCCATTCCCTAGCACACTTGGTTTTGGCCTCTCTACACCTTTGAGTGAACCAAGCGCTCATCCTGGCCTTCTCGTTATTTCTTTTACCCTTGAGTACAAACTTCTCCTCAGCTTCCTTGCATATTGTTGTTACATATTCCATCTCATTGACTGACTTTCCTGCCAGTGCTCTGTCCCACTGAATCCCGTGCAGGAAATTCTTCATGCCTCTGTAGTCCCCTCTCTTTCAGCTTGGCTTCGTTCGTCCTGCCCTTTCTGCTTCGCTCTCAACTTATAACTCTACTATGTATTCGAAGCTTAGAATCACGTGGTCACTGGCCCCGAGGGTCTTTCATATGTGATGTCCTCAGTATCTGCACTACTCAAGGTAAATACTAGATCCAGTCTTGCTGGTTCATCCTCTCCCCTCTCTCTGGAAGTGTCTCTTACGTGTTGGTACATGAGGTTATACAGTACCACTTCCATCATCCTAGCCCTCCACGTTTCTGGGGCCCCATGTGACTCCAGGTTCTCCCAGTCAATTTCTTTGTGATTGAAGTGTTTGTGTGTACTCACCTAATTGTGGTTGCAGGGGTCAGTTCATAGCTCCTGGCCCCAGATCTTCACTGACCGCTACTAGATCCACTCTCTTCCTCCTCCATGAACTTTATTATGTGTGTGTGTGTGTGTGTGTGTGTGTGTGTGTGTGTGTGTGTGTGTGTGTGTGTGTGTGTGTGTGTGTGTGTGTGTGTGTGTGTGTGTGTGTGTGAGAAGAAGGGATGGAGAGAGAGAGAGAGAGAGAGAGAGAGGTAAAGCGAGGGTTGACCCCACAGTGAGGGGCGTGGTGTGGGTGAAACGGTGGGAGAGAGCATGAGTGGTGTGGGAAGGTTGTTGGGATCAAGGCAGGTAACCCCGCCTCTACCAGTAGTAGATGTGGGCCACGGCCGCTGCCAAGGTCGAGGAAGTCTGGAGAATCCTCGCTCATCAGCTGACCTTCCTATGTGCAGAGTTGACATATGATGCTGGTAGTGACATGACAGGGTATTGGTGTTCCTGGTAGTGACATGACAGGGTATTGGTGTTCCTGATAGCCCCATGACAGTTTACTAGTTTTCCTAGTAGTGACATGACAGGTTTCTGGTGTTCCTGGTATTGACATAACAGGTTACTGGTGTTCCTAATATTGACAGTACAGATTACTGATGTTTCTGGTAGTGATATGACAAGGCACTGATGTTCCCGGTAGTAACAGTACAGGTTACGGGTATTCCTGGTAGTGACAGTACAGGTTACTGGTGTTCCTGGTAGTGACATGATAAGTTACTGGCGTTCCTGGTAGTGACAGTATAGGTTACGGGTGTTCCTGGTAGTGACAGTACAGGTTACGGGTGTTTCTGGTAGTGACATGACAAGTTACTGGTGTTCCTGGTAGTGACTTGACAAGTTACTGGTGTTCCTGGTAGTGACATGACAAGTTACTGGTGTTCCTAGTAGTGACACTGCAAGTTATTGGTGTTCCTGGTAGTGACAGTACAGGTTACTGGTGTTCCTGGTAGTGACACTGCAAGTTACTGGTGTTCCTGGTAGTGACAGCACCGGTTACTGGTGTTCCTGGTAGTGACAGTACAGGTTACTGGTGTTCCTAGTAGTGACGCTGCAAGTTACTGGTGTTCCTGGTAGTGACAGTACAGGTTACTGGTGTTCCTAGTAGTGACACTGCAAGTTACTGGTGTTCCTAGTAGTGACACTGCAAGTTACTGGTGTTCGTGGTAGTGACAGTACAAGTTACTGGTGTTCCTGGTAGTGACAGTACAAGTTACTGGTGTTCCTGGTAGTGACAGCACAGGTTACTGGTGTTCCTGGTAGTGACAGTACAAGTTACTGGTGTTCCTGGTAGTGACAGCACAGGTTACTGGTGTTCCTGGTAGTGACAGTACAAGTTACTGGTGTTCTTGGTAGTGACAGTACAAGTTACTGGTGTTCCTGGTAGTGACAGTACAGGTTACTGGTGTTCCTGGTAGTGACAGTACAAGTTACTGGTGTTCCTGGTAGTGATAGTACAAGTTACTGGTGTTCCTGGTAGTGATAGTACAAATTACTGGTGTTCCTGGTAGTGACAATACAAGTTACTGGTGTTCCTGGTAGTGACAGTACAAGTTACTGGTGTTCCTGGTAGTGATAGTACAAGTTACTGGTGTTCCTGGTAGTGACAGTACAAGTTACTGGTGTTCCTGGTAGTGACAGTACAAGTTACTGGTGTTCCTGGTAGTGACAGTACAAGTTACAGGTGTTCCTGGTAGTGGCAGTACAAGTTACTGGTGTTCCTGGTAGTGACAGTACAAGTTACTGGTGTTCCTGGTAGTGACAGTACAAGTTACTGGTGTTCCTGGTAGTGACAGTACAAGTTACTGGTGTTCCTGGTAGTGACAGTACAAGTTACTGGTGTTCCTGGTAGTGACAGTACAAGTTACTGGTGTTCCTGGTAGTGACAGTACAAGTTACTGGTGTTCCTGGTAGTGACAGTACAAGTTACTGGTGTTCCTGGTAGTGACAGTACAAGTTACTGGTGTTCCTGGTAGTGAGAATACAAGTTACTGGTGTTCCTGGTAGTGACAGTACAAGTTACTGGTGTTCCTGGTAGTGAGAGTACAAGTTACTGGTGTTCCTGGTAGTGACAGTACAAGTTACTGGTGTTCCTGGTAGTGAGAATACAAGTTGCTGGTGTTCCTGGTAGTGACAGTACAAGTTACTGGTGTTCCTGGTAGTGACAGTACAAGTTACTGTTGTTCCTGGTAGTGACAGTACAAGTTACTGGTGTTCCTGGTAGTGAGAATACAAGTTACTGGTGTTCCTGGTAATAACAGGTCAGGTTACTATTGCTCTGGTACCTGGAGTTTATTGTTTTTGTAAAACTCAAAGTTAACATTGCTTGTGATATTGTCTTAAATTATTTTTTTTATTATTATCACACTGGCCGATTCCCACCAAGGCAGGGTGGCCCGAAAAAGAAAAACTTTCACCATCATTCACTCCATCACTGTCTTGCCAGAAGGGTGCTTTACACTACAGTTTTTAAACTGCAACATTAACACCCCTCCTTCAGAGTGCAGGCACTGTACTTCCCATCTCCTGGACTCAAGTCGGGCCTGCCGGTTTCCCTGAACCCCTTCATAAATGTTACTTTGCTCACACTCCAAGAGCACGTCAAGTATTAAAAACCATTTGTCTCCATTCACTCCTATCAAACACGCTCACGCATGCCTGCTGGAAGTCCAAGCCCCTCGCACACAAAACCTCCTTTACCCCCTCCCTCCAACCTTTCCTAGGCCGACCCCTACCCCGCCTTCCTTCCACTACAGACTGATGCACTCTTGAAGTCATTCTGTTTCGCTCCATTCTCTCTACATGTCCGAACCACCTCAACAGCCCTTCCTCAGCCCTCTGGACAACAGTTTTGGTAATCCCGCACCTCCTCCTAACTTCCAAACTACGAATTCTCTGCATTATATTCACACCACACATTGCCCTCAGACATGACATCTCCACTGCCTCCAGCCTTCTCCTCGCTGCAACATTCATCACCCATGCTTCACACCCATATAAGAGCGTTGGTAAAACTATACTCTAATACATCCCCTCTTTGCCTCCAAGGACAAAGTTCTTTGTCTCCACAGACTCCTAAGTGCACCGCTCACCCTTTCCCCCTCATCAATTCTATGATTCACCTCATCTTTCATAGACCCATCCGCTGACACGTCCACTCCCAAATATCTGAATACATTCACCTCCTCCATACTCTCTCCCTCCAGTCTGATATCCAATCTTTCATCACCTAATCTTTTTGTTATCCTCATAACCTAACTCTCCCCTGTATTCACTTTTAATTTTCTTCTTTTGCACACCCTACCAAATTCATCCACCAATCTCTGCAACTTCTCTTCAGAATCTCCCAAGAGCACGGTGTCATCAGCAAAGAGCAACTGTGCCAACTCCCACTTTATGTGTGATTCTTTATCTTTTAACTCCACGCCTCTTGCCAAGACCCTCGCATTCACTTCTCTTACAACCCCATCTATAAATATATTAAACAACCACGGTGACATCACACATCCTTGTCTAAGGCCTACTTTTACTGGGAAATAATCTCCCTCTTTCCTACATACTCTAACTTGAGCCTCACTATCCTCGTAAAAACTCTTCACTGCTTTCAGTAACCTACCTCCTACACCATACACTTGCAACATCTGCCACATTGCCCCCCTATCCACCCTGTCATACGCCTTTTCCAAATCCATAAATGCCACAAAGACCTCTTTAGCCTTATCTAAATACTGTTCCCTTATATGTTTCACTGTAAACACCTGGTCCACACACCCCCTACCTTTCCTAAAGCCTCCTTGTTCATCTGCTATCCTATTCTCCGTCTTACTCTTAATTCTTTCAATAATAACTCTACCATACACTTTACCAGGTATACTCAGCAGACTTATCCCCCTATAATTTTTTCACTCTCTTTTGTCCCCTTTGCCTTTATACAAAGGAACTATGCTTGCTCTCTGCCAAGCCCTAGGTACCTTACCCTCTTCCATACATTTATTAAATAATTGCACCAACTCGGTAGGTGTTTCCTACCGAGATAGTTTTATAGAGTTTAATGGAAAAATGATTGAAGAGCACAGGAGGAAGACTGCAATAACTAGATTATAAGGAAAATTCTAAAGATATCTACGCAAGACAAGACATCGCAGCAGTGAATTCAAACTGGAGTAATTTACATTTAGAGAGGATGGAGGAAAGTTCTGGTAGGGTAGTAAAATTGTGAATAAATGGTTTAGAAAACTGACAAGTTGATTAATGAGACACTTATGCAACATTCAGGTGTCTTGTTTTAGAACGTTTGGTCAGCCAGTGGCTTCCTGAGTTCACTTTACTCGGCACTGGAGTGAAGACGACACTGGCTGGCGAAACGTTTCCAGAATAAAGATACCCAAACGTTGCACAAGTATTTCATTTATCAATAGTTGTAGATGAGTGGAACTAACTCCCGAGTAGACCACTGAAATGATAACATTGGAAAGCTTTAACAAATATGATAAATAGGTACCTAATTGTGGCTGTGTGTGAGTTGAACCTGCACAGTATGGGACAGCAGGTCTGTCCCAGTGCTTCACTTATTTTTATTTACAATTAGTTGTTTTTATATGCGTGCGGTTTTGCCCACTATTTGTTGTTCATTGCTTCATTTAATTCAGGCGAGATAAAAAAAAAATCTGTTTTGAGGATACATCGTGTTCAGTTGGTGGCGACCAGAGGAAGGTAGAGGTCACAACAAAAGATGAACAACAGTGGAATGTGAGACAGTGGTAACATGGAGTCTTGATCCCCAGCAGCGTGTTTATCAGTTGGTGATCTAGTAGCCACCACTGGCTATAACCCACTCATCCACAGATGACCATCCAGCAGAGTATAAGATGTTGAACTGCAGCTAAAGTAGTGCATAGCATCATTGCAGTGGAATAGCGTGAATCAAAGTTCGAAGCGTAGGTGTCAAGAGCTTCACCGTAACCTGAGCAGTGAGTGGGTAAGACACGTTGGCAGGGGGTGAAGGTGAAGATGAAAGACAGGCTGGGATGCACTCCAACAAGTGCAAGGCCACTACGAGACTGAGTATTCATCTAGCAGAGTAGACAGGCAAGATGTGCAGACACACCTAAACTTACCACTTGCAATGACCCTAGTGACTTTCTTTTATGCCTAACAATATTGTCATTACACGTAAACTATATTTTCTGTATACTACAGAAAAAAAAAGTTATTTGTATTTGTGTGTGAAGTTAAGAGAAGGCTGCCTCCCACAATAATAGCTTTTATATCCTTTTACTCATGTACGAATTAATTGCTTTTGTCACTACCACTACTACTACTACTACTACTACCACTAGTGAACATCGGAATGGTACCTCACTAGTATTCACCTCACTCTGTGCCTTTATATACCCTCTGTGTCCATGTATTGTTTGTAATGGCTTGATAAAGCTCCTGGAGAGCGAAACGTTGCCACAATAAATGTCACATTAGTTGCACTTGTGTCCTTTTACTTTACACAATAAGATAAGTGAAGAAATGGGAGACACGTAGAATGTACTAACTACCATCTTTGTAGTCTAGGCAGCCGTTCCTCTGTTACGTCGGAGAGAAGAGGGAGAGATAACAGCATTTAGTATAAAGATATGGTAAAAATCTCACCCAGTAAGCTGAAGGACATATGAAAGTATCAATTTAAGTTAAAAGTCAAGACAGGTAATAACTGGAAAAAAATGAGTAAACACCGGAATGAAATGAATAAATCAGAGGAATGACATTTACAGGGACTCAGAGAAGCAAGAGCTGAGTGAGCACTATGGTCCCCAGGTAACCTAATTAGCCACTAGGCTAGTTCCTGGAAAGGCTGCTGATGTAACGTACCTCTGTACACGAGCGCATCCGCAGACAAGCAACTTACACTATTCGTTTACACATTTACTCTGCAATATATATGTACAAGTTTCCTCCTCCTCCCCACCTCCTCACTGGGAGGTAAAATCTAGAGGACTTTGTGCCCGCTGACCAGCTAGTTTATTGTGCAACCGCGGCACAGTGTGTGCGACACCTCAAAATACAAGAATAGAAAATCCACAGTGGGTTATGAATAAGATTCTTGTACAATACCTGTATATCTTTATTGCAGTAGATTTTATCAATAAGGACAGAATCTTTTATACTGGAATTATTTTAAGAAGTAGAAATATTCATCAATTGGAGTTCACTAGTGGAAGGTGGTCAGCCGAGCCTATAAGATGAACCTTTTATTGAGCAGTGTTGTATAAGATATTCATTACTAAAATCATATAGTGTTGCTGTATCACACAGGTATCACTAGATCAGAAATGACAAGTTCATGAAACAAAAAAACATGTTCAACACCTGGATATCATTAATGACAGACTTTTCACCCACTCAGCTGAGCTTCACTGACGTGCAGGCGACACTTCTCTCAGTACAGATACCAAGGTGTTACACATGTGTCTTGTTAATCAACTTGTAGGTATTAGCCTTTACTTTAGCAATATTTATCTGACATATCAAAACATGGATGTTATTGTGATACCAACTTCCAGAACCAAATGTCAACCAGTTAACATTTGAGACACAGAAAACACTTCCAGTAGAGCTTCTGAGAGTTTAAAACACACCAGGAAACTAATGGTCTGATGTGTTACATTGTTTCTTACTGTGTCATGGTAATGTTTATTTCTCTTCAGATATCTGTTAATAATTGTTAGTTTCCATTGATTTTTTAACATCAGTCATGTAATGTATCCAAGATTTGAGAACCAGTATAATAGTAACAACGTCAGTCCCTGACAACTGCTGAACGTTGGTCTTCCTGCGATGATGAGGTTAAGACAGTCATAATAATAACATCTACGAGGCTACTTTCATTAAATTTAAAATGGAATAAAATACCGACAAGTTGATCAGTAGGACACATGTGCAACAGTTTGGTATTTTTACTGTTGAAAAGTTTCTGCTACACAGTAGGCTTCTTCAGTCAAATACAGATGCAGTAGGTGTAGTAACGAAGTAAAGATGAGGTAATCACGTGGTCAGTCCCTCAGGGACTGACCACCTCAAATACTATTTCACCAAGACTGATTATATAATCTTTACTTCACTACTACACCTGTTGTCTCCGTATTTGACTGAAGAAGCCTACTGTGTAGGAGAAACGTTTCAACAATAAAGATTCATAACTGTTACACATGTCCTTCTCATCTACTTTCAGGAGAGTGACTGATGGTGTAGGTTGTGACTGACTGCTTCACCGTCCAGAGTGACTGATGGTGTAGGTTGTGACTGACTGCTTCACCGTCCAGAGTGACTGATGGTGTAGGTTGTGACTGACTGCTTCACCGTCCAGAGTGACTGATGGTGTAGGTTGTGACTGACTGCTTCACCGTCCAGAGTGACTGATGGTGTAGGTTGTGACTGACTGCTTCACCGTCCAGAGTGACTGATGGTGTAGGTTGTGACTGACTGCTTCACCGTCCAGAGTGACTGATGGTGTAGGTTGTGACTGACTGCTTCACCGTCCAGAGTGACTGATGGTGTAGGTTGTGACTGACTGCTTCACCGTCCAGAGTGACTGATGGTGTAGGTTGTGACTGACTGCTTCACCGTCCAGAGTGACTGATGGTGTAGGTTGTGACTGACTGCTTCACCGTCCAGAGTGACTGATGGTGTAGGTTGTGACTGACTGCTTCACCGTCCAGAGTGACTGATGGTGTAGGTTGTGACTGCTTCACCGTCCAGAGTGACTGATGGTGTAGGTTGTGACTGACTGCTTCACCGTCCAGAGTGACTGATGGTGTAGGTTGTGACTGACTGCTTCACCGTCCAGAGTGACTGATGGTGTAGGTTGTGACTGACTGCTTCACCGTCCAGAGTGACTGATGGTGTAGGTTGTGACTGACTGCTTCACCGTCCAGAGTGACTGATGGTGTAGGTTGTGACTGACTGCTTCACCGTCCAGAGTGACTGATGGTGTATGTTGTGACTGACTGCTTCACCGTCCAGAGTGACTGATGGTGTAGGTTGTGACTGACTGCTTCACCGTCCAGAGTGACTGATGGTGTAGGTTGTGACTGACTGCTTCACCGTCCAGAGTGACTGATGGTGTAGGTTGTGACTGCTTCACCGTCCAGAGTGACTGATGGTGTAGGTTGTGACTGACTGCTTCACCGTCCAGAGTGACTGATGGTGTAGGTTGTGACTGACTGCTTCACCGTCCAGAGTGACTGATGGTGTAGGTTGTGACTGACTGCTTCACCGTCCAGAGTGACTGATGGTGTAGGTTGTGACTGACTGCTTCACCGTCCAGAGTGACTGATGGTGTAGGTTGTGTCTGACTGCTTCACCGTCCAGAGTGACTGATGGTGTAGGTTGTGACTGACTGCTTCACCGTCCAGAGTGACTGATGGTGTAGGTTGTGACTGCTTCACCGTCCAGAGTGACTGATGGTGTAGGTTGTGACTGACTGCTTCACCGTCCAGAGTGACTGATGGTGTAGGTTGTGACTGACTGCTTCACCGTCCAGAGTGACTGATGGTGTAGGTTGTGACTGACTGCTTCACCGTCCAGAGTGACTGATGGTGTAGGTTGTGACTGACTGCTTCACCGTCCAGAGTGACTGATGGTGTAGGTTGTGACTGACTGCTTCACCGTCCAGAGTGACTGATGGTGTAGGTTGTGACTGACTGCTTCACCGTCCAGAGTGACTGATGGTGTAGGTTGTGACTGACTGCTTCACCGTCCAGAGTGACTGATGGTGTAGGTTGTGTCTGACTGCTTCACCGTCCAGAGTGACTGATGGTGTAGGTTGTGACTGACTGCTTCACCGTCCAGAGTGACTGATGGTGTAGGTTGTGACTGACTGCTTCACCGTCCAGAGTGACTGATGGTGTAGGTTGTGACTGACTGCTTCACCGTCCAGAGTGACTGATGGTGTAGGTTGTGACTGACTGCTTCACCGTCCAGAGTGGCTGATGGTGTAGGTTGTGACTGACTGCTTCACCGTCCAGAGTGACTGATGGTGTATGTTGTGTCTGACTGCTTCACCGTCCAGAGTGACTGATGGTGTAGGTTGTGACTGACTGCTTCACCGTCCAGAGTGACTGATGGTGTAGGTTGTGACTGACTGCTTCACCGTCCAGAGTGACTGATGGTGTAGGTTGTGACTGACTGCTTCACCGTCCAGAGTGACTGCTGGTGTAGGTTGTGACTGACTGCTTCACCGTCCAGAGTGACTGATGGTGTAGGTTGTGACTGACTGCTTCACCGTCCAGAGTGACTGATGGTGTAGGTTGTGACTGACTGCTTCACCGTCCAGAGTGACTGATGGTGTAGGTTGTGACTGACTGCTTCACCGTCCAGAGTGACTGATGGTGTAGGTTGTGACTGACTGCTTCACCGTCCAGAGTGACTGATGGTGTAGGTTGTGACTGACTGCTTCACCGTCCAGAGTGACTGATGGTGTAGGTTGTGACTGACTGCTTCACCGTCCAGAGTGACTGATGGTGTAGGTTGTGTCTGACTGCTTCACCGTCCAGAGTGACTGATGGTGTAGGTTGTGACTGACTGCTTCACCGTCCAGAGTGACTGATGGTGTAGGTTGTGACTGACTGCTTCACCGTCCAGAGTGACTGATGGTGTAGGTTGTGACTGACTGCTTCACCGTCCAGAGTGACTGATGGTGTAGGTTGTGACTGACTGCTTCACCGTCCAGAGTGACTGATGGTGTAGGTTGTGACTGACTGCTTCACCGTCCAGAGTGACTGATGGTGTAGGTTGTGACTGACTGCTTCACCGTCCATAAACTTCATCTTATTTGTTGCTCTTGAGAGTTTTTGTAAGGGAAAATCGCCTGATAAAAAAATTCAGAATTTTCCTATTGAAGACCATGACCAGATGGCACAGTGTAGCGCCTGCCCCTCCCCCCCTCCCTGCCCCCTCCCTGCCCCCTCCCTGCCCCCTCCCTGCCCCCACCCTGCCCCCTCCCTGCCCCCTCCCTGCCCCCTCCCTGCCCCTCCTTCCCCTCCCTGCCCCCTCCCTGCCCCCTCCCTGCCCCCTCCCTGCCCCCTCCCTGCCCCCTCCCTGCCCCTCCCTGTCCCCTCCCTGCCCCCTCCCTGCCCCCTCCCTGCCCCCTCCCCCCCTCCCTTCCCCCTCCCTGCCCCCTCCCTGCCCCCTCCCTGCCCCCCCCCCTCCCTGCCCCCTCCCTGCCCCTCCTTCCCCTCCCTGCCCCCTCCCTGACCCCTCCCTGCCCCCTCCCCCCCTCCCTGCCCCCTCCCTGCCCCCTCCCTGCCCCCTCCCTGCCCCTCCTTCCCCTCCCTGCCCCCTCCCTGCCCCCTCCCTGCCCCTCCTTCCCCTCCCTGCCCCCTCCCTGCCCCCTCCCCCCCTCCCTGCCCCCTCCCTGCCCCCTCCCTGCCCCCTCCCTGCCCCCCCCTCCCTGCCCCCCCCTCCCTGCCCCCCCTCCCTGCCCCCCCCCTCCCTGCCCCCTCCCTGCCCCTCCTTCCCCTCCCTGCCCCCTCCCTGCCCCCTCCCTGCCCCCTCCCTGCCCCTCCCTGCCCCCTCCCTGCCCCCTCCCTGCCCCCTCCCTGCCCCCTCCCTGCCCCCTCCCTGCCCCCTCCCTGCCCCCTCCTTCCCCTCCCTGCCCCCTCCCTGCCCCCTCCCTGCCCCCTCCCTGCCCCCTCCCTGCCCCCTCCCTGCCCCCCCCGCCTCCACATCATTGCCATCTCTCCACGTTTCTGTTTGTTCATTGACAGTTGTTCATTAGGACTTTAACTGTTACAAAAGCAACACTTTTTTAGATCAGTACAATGAGGAAATTAAAACGCGAAAGTTCCCAAGCAAGAGTATGTGTACTCACCTAATTGTGGTTGCAGGGGTCGAGACTCAGCTCCTGGCCTTGCTTCTTCACCGAGTGCTACTAGGCCCTCTCTCTCCCTGCTCCACGAGCTTTATCATACCTCATCTTAAAGCTATGTATGGTTCCTGCCTCCACTACCTCACTTGCTAGGCTATTCCACTTCCTGACTACTCTATGACTGAAGAAATATTTCCTAACATCCCTTTAACTCATCTGAGTCTTCAACTTCCAATTGTGACCCCTTGTTTCTGTGTCCCCTCCCTGGAACATCCTGTCTCTGTCCACCTTGTCTATTCCACCCAGTATTTTGTATGTCGTTATCATGTCTCCCCTGACCCTCCTGCCCTCCATTGTCGTCAGGCCGATTTCCCTTAACCTCTCTACGTAGGACATTCCCCTTAGCTCTGAAACTAACCTTGTCGCAAACCTTTGCACTTTCTCTAATTTCCTGACGTGCTTGATCAATTGTGGTTTCCAAACAGGTGCTGTGTGTGTGTGTGTGTGTGTGTGTGTGTGTGTGTGTGTGTGTGTGTGTGTGTGTGTGTGTGTGTGTTATATGTGTTATACGTGTGCGTGATGAAGGGTATGTCAATTATAGACAAGAAAACGGCAATTTAAAACAAATGTATAATTCGACTCCTGACCGGAGTCCTCGTCAACAGTATGATACTACTGATGAAGACTCCAGTTGAGAGTCGAAATACACAGTTCTTTTTCACAAAACAATTCTGGGATTGGCCGAGACTCGAACCCGAGACTTTAGGCAGCCTCCCTGGAAGCCAGCTAAATTCTCGAGACTAGACTTCCACACGACTATGACAGATAACACTGGATACATTCTCCATAACGCCCGCCGTGGTGTCTTAGGCCCAGAAGTTGCCTCATAACTCCCAGGGCCCCAGTATTTATGTCTTTAATTAAAACCGAAATTTCACCCTTTCGTAAATGTAAAATGTAAGGGATGAAAATATATGGGCATTGCAGTGCCGACTCCCTGGGAGTAATGTGAGGCGTTACGCTCACACAACGATCTGCTGAAATATCTGCATGTACCTATATGTTTATTTTCTTTATTCATTTATGAGCTTGTACAAGTCAGAGGATTAATGTTGTTATATGTTGCAGGTTGTGTAGACGAAATGACAATGGAGGGAGGCAACTGTGGGTCTACGATTGTCACCGGAGAGGAGGGAGTCAGACCAACATTCGGCACCAGACACATTCTTGTATTCATGGGCTTCTTGGGCTTTCTAAACATCTACATGCTTCAGCTTAACTTTCTGGTGGCGCTGCCGGTGATGGTGAACCACACAGCCATTGAGGGTCAGGACTATGCTCTCTCCAGCATGGGCATCCAACCAGTGATAAAAGAAGGCCCTTTCATACACCAGGGGAATGACCCGCCTGACCAAGGTGGGCCAGCCTCTGGGGGCAACCCCATCCCTACCCGCTCGGTACTGGGTCATGGAGATGTCATTGGTCCTATAAGAGTAGGCAGTGAAGCAGGCCTATACAAAAGGGTGCCAGGGACGACCAAAGTGAAAGCTGGCAACGTACATGAAGCTGATGGCCTAGTTGTTATCTTACCACGAAATGCTACATATGGCGAGACTTCGCACTTGATGCTGATGGCTGGTCGAGATCAGTCTTCAACTCACGGCACCACGTCAACCATATCAGATAAGGAAAAAATGGTGACACTTGCATCCTACGTGACGGATACTACCACTCTTGATGGTGAACTCTTATACACCACCACCATCAACGATGACACTGTCACACAGTCTTCCACACAAACTGATGAACATTTCGACAAATTCACTCAATTTGCTGAACTCTTAAATGTAGATGAAGTCCCTACAAATTTTCCTGAGCTTGGAACGATGGTAACTGGTGACCCTAGTGGGAAGACTTTCGTTATACTTAATAATAATAGCTCCCTACCAACAACACCTACGATACCAAAAACCTCTGAAAATATAATAATAACTACCACTACTCTTGAAGTCACCACAACACTGCCTCCCGCTATCAAACGTGACTTCCCGACAACACCATCGCTGCCTTTCCTGAGGGTAACACTTCCAGAGCAACATTCGTCTACTACACCTATATCCAAAATAAAAGTAACGAAGCTCTCTTCAGAATCTACAGTGACTGCAGCTGCCGTTACTCCCAGTGACATAAAGTACGCTGAAAAACAAGCTGATCATCAAAATTCTTTTGTCCCAGCTCTTCTTTCCCAAAGAACCTCAACTGAGGTAGTGACTTATACTTCCACTAGATCTGAGATTCCTACTTCTGCCAACATTCCTTACACTACTGACATTCCTGGGACTACTACAACCGACACAGATATCATCCCTACAAATCCTACCAGTGGCGAGCCAGATATCACGGTACCAATGAACAAAAAATCTGTCACAAGTTCTACTGACGCTAAAGATGCCATGAAGCACAACAAGAAAAGATCGGTGGAAGACAAACATCTGAATTCTACGAACAACAGCGACGAGCACAACATTGTTTTCTGCCCACCCACTGAAAACTGCGAGTCAGGAAAAATCAAGAATGTCACAAAGAAAGCAAAAGAGCCCGAAGAATATGATGAAGAGGAAATCATGGAAGATAATGATGACATTACTGTCGAACTGAGTGACAATACAAACCGGACCCTGAGCTGGCTCCTCAGTGATGGCTGGGATGTGACAGACACGACCAACTCATCTGAAAGTAACTCATCCTCTAGCTCGTCGTCCAGTGAGTCGATGAGTAATGAGACTAGCTCCGTAAGCAGCGATTCCAGCGAGTCTTATGAGTACGGAGAGAGAAATGACGATGGCAACAGCAGTAATGAAGGAAGAGAGTACAGCTCGGCCGAGCTGGACGACCTGCACTTCTTCACTAATGGCTCCAGGAAGTACGTCGACGGCCACTACAAGACACGACACAACGACACGTTTATCTACGACGAGAACTATTCCAGCGACAGCGACGAGTCTCTTTACAACGATGACGAGGACGACGACGACGACGAGGATGATGACGAAGATGATGACGATGAGGATGAAGAGGATGATGAGGATAAAAAGGGCGACAGTGACGCCGAAGATTCAGAAGACGATGAAAATCAGTCGACGGTGAGTAACTACATTTCAGTTTTTAATTCATCACACATATAATGAAACAGCATCACTGAAGTGAAAAAAAAATAAACATTCCTGCATGTTACAGTAAACTCACGTAAGGGTGAACTAAAACATCGATGGTAGTATAAATTTTGTTCAACAATCCTCCTCACCAGGTATTTCGAGCTCCCTCTTAATTTTCTATTTAAACCTCTCTTTTCTTCAGAACTTTAGTCCCCACAAAGTGACTAGAATAGAATAAGATAGTTACATACTGTGGATGTGCTCGGTGTTCCAAAATAAGATTTGGCCTTGAGGATCCAGTTTGTTGGTCAGCGTCACTCATCCTGTGAGTGAACATACTACCATAATGACAATACTGAGTAGTGTCACTCATCGAAAAACCAATAATAACTGAACACAAAGCGACAGTGTGAACGATCAAACAACACATTCCCTCACACTTCGAAAGCTTAAACTTACTAAATATACATAACATTCACTCAAACTACCGTACATACTATATATATAGGACAGTCAGTTCAAATATGAACCCTGCTCTGAAACTCTTACTGGATAACTGCAACAGAACTCATAGGCATCATACAAGATACAAAAATCTTTTTGATTTCTCTTGTGAGGCTCAACACAGTGAAAACATACTTGTGTTAAGCCGGACAAGAGCCCTAAAATCTGGAACTGTCTGCCTGAAGATTCTTCCAACCGCTTCAAAGAGTTAATTAAAAACACCACCTAACGTTAATGTTATCGTGACAACAATATACTCTGATAAACAAATCCTGAAGCCTAATGTTTTCTTCCTAACCTAATCCTTACTGTACTTGGTTCAGCAGCTGCCAACTCCCATATATTGTAAGATAGGCTTCTCTCCCTTCTTTCACACTTGTAAAAATAATTCCCACATAAGATATACACTATCAATATACTTTTTATTGCAGTTTAAGTACGACTGACGCTTCTAAGCTAGACAATTATTTTTATCGTCATATATTATGAATTAATTTGTCACTTGTATCTATTTTAAAGTTGCAATTATTACTATCTATCAGACCCTTAGAAAAAATATATAAAACTCTTTAAATATGAATTACAGTATAAAGTAAGTTTTGCTGGAGATGTTGTTCATTTTTTGTTCCTTCAGATTATTGTTCGTCCTGTGCAGTAATACTTAAATATATATTATTATATATATGAATAACATGTGTAATAACCAATACAAACTTTATTAAAAATTGTTTAACAAAGAAAATTACAAAAATATGCCGTAATAAACCAGTGTTAATATCAAAGATTGTAAACTTTAACATTCTTGTTAACTAACTTAATCATCCAGAAGTTAAAAGTTAGTTTTAAAGTTGACAGGAATTAATGTATCACCAGGGGCCGTCTCTCAAGTCTGACAATAATATCAACAAATCTTTTTAATACACTTTTTTTAGAAATAAAGATTATTATTATTATTATTATTATTATTATTATTATTATTATTATTATTATTATTATTATTATTATAAAAGCACTGGTCAGTGTCACTCATCTTGTGAGTAAACATTCTACAACAAACATGTCGTTGATGTCACCACTGGTGACATCAACTACGTCCTTGTCTATTTCAACATGTTGGTTATCACATAAAGAACAAAAATGCGCAATACCATGACTGGAACAATACACAAATAACCCGCACATAGGAGATGGTGACTTTGTAAATGGTCCGACTTGGACCATTTACAAAGTCACAAGTCGGACCGAAACGTCATCATAAGCTCCTCTCTCCTCTGTGCTGGTTACTTACGTATTGGTTATCACATGCTTGTATTTGCCTAAGATACTGCTGGTAAAAACTAAAAATCATGAACTAATAGGGAAATGTTTGTCATTTGCGCGTGTATCCTACCCATAGTGACGATGTTTCACATCTGTGCTTGTCTCCTATCACAGGAGTACATGAAGAACGCCAACGGCGAGATCACTCTGGCTGGACAGAAGTTCCCATCCACTGTGTGCTTTGAACCTCGCATGATCCAGCGTCCACCTGAACCCCCACAGGTAACTATTTCTCTTACGTCAGGTGAGCTGTCTCCATGTTGCTGCATCCATGTTGCTGCATCATGCTGCTGCCTACATGTTGCTGCCTCCATGTTGCTGCCTCCATGTTGCTGCCTTCATGTTGCTGCCTCCATGTTGCTGCCTTCACGTTGCTGCCTCCATGTTGCTGCCTCCATGTTGCTGCACCATGTTGCTGACTCCATGTTGCTGCACCATGTTGCTGACTCCATGTTGCTGCATCCATGTTGCTGCATCATGCTGCTGCCTACATGTTGCTGCCTCCATGTTGCTGCCTCCATGTTGCTGCCTTCATGTTGCTGCCTCCATGTTGCTGCCTCCATGTTGCTGCCTCCATGTTGCTGCCTTCATGTTGCTGCCTCCATGTTGCTGCCTCCATGTTGCTGCATCATGTTGCTGACTCCATGTTGCTGCCTCTATGTTTCTGCATCATGTTGCTGCCTCCATGTTGCTGCATCATGTTGCTGCCTACATGTTGCTGCCTCCATGTTGCTACCTCCATGATGTTGCCTACATGTTGCTGCATCATTTTGCTGCCTACATGTTGTTGCCTCCATGTTGCTACCTCCATGATGCTGCCTACATGTCGTGGCCTACATGTTCCTGCCTCCGGTGTTGCTGCCATCAGCGCTGGTGAAATTAATGTTGGTGTCATCAATGTTGGTGTTATCATGGATGGTGCCATTAATGGTAGTTCCATCAATTCTGATGTCATCTGTGCTGGTATCATCAATAATGTTGCTATCAATATCATTAGCATCAATGCTGGAGCCATCAGTGCTGGTGTCTGTTGTGGATGTCACACAGTGCTCTCGTATGTGTGGGTGTCTCTCAGTGGATGGTCTTGTGGGTGTGTCTCAGTGGGTGGTTGTGTGAGTGTGTCTCAGTGGGTGGTTGCGTGGATGTGTCTCAGTGGGTGGTTGTGTGGGTGTGTCTCAATGGATGGTTGTGTGGGTGTGTCTCAATGGTTGGTTGTGTGGGTGTGCCTTAATGGGTGGTTGTGTGGGTGTGTCTCATTGGGTAGTTGTGTGGGTGTGTCTCAGTGGGTGGTTGTGTGGGTGTGTCTCAGTGGGTAGTTGTGTGGGTGTCTCAGTGGCTGCTTGTGTGGGCGTGTCTCAGTGGGTGGTTGTGTGGATGTCTAATGGGTCATTGTGTGGGTGTCTCAGTGGGTGGTTGTGTTCTGCAGGACGGTGAGTTCGTGTGGGCAGCCGACCTTCAAGAGCGTCTCCGGGCGGCTTTCTCCTGGGGCTTCATCCTGACGCAGCTGGCCGGTGGGCGGCTTGTCAGCGTCATGGGTGGAAAGATGCTACTACTGATGGGCGTGTTACTGGCCGCCCTCCTCACTGTTCTTACGCCCACGGCCGCTGTCATGGGACCATACTGGCTGCTGGCCGCCCGTATCATGGTGGGCGCAGCTGAAGTAAGCATTCTGGAAACACTACCTCCAAGCGTTCTATAAACAAACAGTATAGTTATTTTAACGATTACTCTTGTATGTATTCAACTTTGTAAGCTTCTTCATGAAGGCAGATAAAGACCTGAGTGTTGTCTCAGGAAGATTATTGTTTATTTTTATGCAGGATAGCGCAACACTCTAGGAAGTACAGTGTTGATCAGTAGTGGAAAAAACACAAAATGCATTTACTGAGACGTGTTTATTGGAAACGTTTCAGTCCTGAGACCTCGGTCATTCCAAATGTATATGAAGGGAAAGAAAACATCAGTTTATATAGTTAGGGAAGGCACATGAGAAGTGAGGTTTAATGGCATTGTCACCTACTGTAGAATTTGGTGGTGGGCGAGGTGAAGCTTGTTTGATGGCAGGGCCTCAGTAATCATATGGTTTCCTGCTTTGTGTGACTTTTGTTGCAATAAGGAAGACTTCTAAACAACGGCGTCTGTCGAGATTAGGTTCGGTGAAGATCATGCATGTTTTTGGTGAAGTCCATCAAATGTCTGTCTGTGTCCCCGTGAAGCACTAAGTCATTGTTGAGATCGTCTCTGTTGCCAACACTTTTGTGCTCCTTAATTCTAGTGGATAAATTTCTGTCCGTTTCTCCTACACAGTTCTTTTGAGAGTGACTACATAGACTGTGTAGACTCTGGCAGTAGATGTAGGCTGCTATGTCGTGGTAAGACCTCTGACCTCTGATAGATGTCAGTGCTTCATGTGCAACGTGATGCTGCTGACATCCAGGACAAGTGCCGTGTTGTTGACTACACTGTTACGGGACAGAACTAAAGAATTCTTGGTGGTGAGCTTTGTTGTTGTTGAATCAAGGATGCCTTTCAATCCGTCTTCAATCTTGAATTAAAAAGACCGGGAATTGTAGCTGGTGAATGTATGGAGTATACAGGTGCATTCATCCTTAAAAAAAATAGGATTACAAATGCGGTAATTCCGCAAAAAAAGAAACCAATGACTACCCTTCGTTTGGTAATGTATTGTGGTGAGTAGTAGTAGTAGTAGTAGTAGTAGTAGTAGTAGCAGTATTGTATCAGATCGCCTGTATTTGTAGGCTTTCTCTGTACTTTAAAAGTAAGCTTGTTGACGTACTGGGATCTGCATAGAAGGACGTCGAGGAAGGGAAGCTGTACTTCCTTCTTGAATTCTAGGTCAACCTTAATGGTGGGTTTTACTGCGTTGATTTGAACGAGGTAGTAGCATATGTTGAGTCATCTTGGGTATTACCAGATTGTTGCTCATGTACAATACTACGGATGATGAACTGAAACCGTTCTGTCTCAAAATGATCCTTATAGATGATAGCTAACACGGCTGAGTGGACTCCTTATTACTAACCCAAAGCATTGTTGGAAAGGCCTGTTTTCATATTGAAAACGGTTAAAATTTATGCATAGATCAAAAAATAAAAAAAAAAACCTCCTGGTGTGGGAAAGGGACTTTAGTATCACTTAACAAAGATTGTGCTTCACAGGGACTCAGAAGAACATTTGATGAACTTCACCAAAGCATTCATAATCTTAGCTAAAACCTAATCTCAACAGAATGTTGTTTAGAAGTCCACCTTATTGCAGCAACAAACACGGTCACACTAAGAGCAGGAAACTGTAGAACTGCTGACACCCTGACATGAATGATCATTAAACAAGCTTCGCCCTGCCCAACGCTAGACACGGCAGCCAGATGGCATGCCAGCAAATCTCACTTCTCAGGTACCTTTTATGCTATATACATTTAGAGTGACCGATATCCCAGGAAAGAAACGTTTCCAATAATCATGTTCTAGTGATTACATTGTGTGTCTCCATTATCGTCGATATCATATACTTTTATGGCCATAATGTAGATTAGCTGAACTTTGGGTATACATAAAGAAAGACGTTTCTCACTGTGTAGCATGTACACTGAGAGTTCGCTCTCATATCTATTATTAGGGATTCAAACATTCTTGATGTTGATGTATACATGTAGCCGTAACCCCCATCCCTTTAAGGGAGGTTCCTTTATACCGGTGAATAACTCATTATCTACGAGATAGGAATTACAATTACCTCCCCTTCTTTGAATCAAGTTTGAATGCGTCTCATTCCCCAGGCTCTACATAACCCCTGCTTAATGTTTCCCTTGATCAAAATCAGTCAATAAATAAATGTACCCTTAATGACCCACGTGTAGTTGATAGTCTTTAAACCTAACAAACTAACGAGTGGTGAGTGTTGTAATGTGTTGTGTTGCAGGGTGTATGTGTACCCGTCATGCAGGCAGTCTTGTGAGTGTTGTAATGTGTTGTGTTGCAGGGTGTGTGTGTACCCGCCATGCAGGCAGTCTTGGCACAGTGGGCTCCTCCCCTCGACCGTACCTTCATGGTCGCCTGCACCTACTCCGGTGAGTCTACTTCCCACAGTCAGAATAAGCACCATTGGACATAAACAGTAACTGGATGGGTGACCACTTCGAAATATACTCGCCATTGCCTGGATTAGGAAAACCTGGACATGCCTCGGACTTCCTCCCTACAATAATATAATTCATTAATTTTAGGAAAGTTTGTAATGTTTATATAGAGTTAATGTGAAATATTTGACATAAAAAGATTTAACAGTTGTGTTGGCTGCTGCTGCTCATTCCTCAGTTGTAGCAGTAGAAGCAAAAATTACATTACGATTATTGGACGTTTCTGGACTTTGTATCTTACAGTCCTTGACTTTCTTAAGTTATTCTGGATTCATATCCCTCAGGGGTTAATAATCCCAAGAAAGTATGTCTTCTTCACTGTCCTCTAATGTTGCACAGTAAAGTGTCTTCAACCTATAATGATTTTAAAGTACGTGTAAATCCTATCTGGTTGTTTTTGTTTGCCAGTTGTTTAATGCAGGTTTTCGAAGATATTGAGAGTAACTTGTTTAATAAAACCTGTTGCATGAGGACGAGCTGCATCTGGAGCATTTTTGATTAAATACGTTAAATATGCACACGGGTGTGCTTCATGGGAATCTAGATGTCAGAATTGTTGTTGAGGAGCAGTGTTATGTAATGTGATGTGTTTTGCAGGTTTGGCAGTAGGTGCAGCTCTGGGAGGACCTCTGTCAGAGTGGCTGGTGATGCTGGTTGGGTGGCGTGGTCTCTTCTACAGCCAGGGAGTGATAACCTTTGTCTGGTGCATCATGTGGCAGTTCTTAGTGGCAGAAAACCCCTCCAAGCACCCGAGGATCTCACAGCAGGAGAAAAACCACATCATGTCGTCCATCGGTGCCCAGCACGCATGGCGAGGACTTCCGGTACCCTGGTTCCACGTCTTCAGGTACCGGACTCGACATGTTCAACAAATATAGTTCCTGTATTTCTTTTACATATCACTGCACCAACAGTCACTATAATTCATGGAAAAGCACTAAACCCGTAGGGGTCATACAGCATCATGGGGGGAAATGGAAGGTATTCAAGTTCAGCATAAAGAAGGAAAGTGCAGTCCACTTCCGTTATCTATCATAAGTCATCAACGCAAATATGTACATTTTTCATGCACACACACACACACACACACACACACACACAGGTGTGTGTATGTGTGTATGTGTGTGTGTGTGTGTGTGTGTGTGTGTGTGTGTGTGTATGGGTGCGTGTCGGTGGACAAAGACTACAGACCTCACTCAGGGAGAAAGACCTTGGGGTGACCATAACACCGAGCACATCACCGGAGGCACACATCAACCAAATAACTGCTGCAGCATATGGGCGCCTGGCAAACCTGAGAATAGCGTTCCGATACCTTAATAAGGAATCGTTCAAGACACTGTACACTGTGTATGTTAGGCCCATACTGGAGTATGCAGCACCAGTCTGGAACCCACACCTGGTCAAGCACGTCAAGAAGTTAGAGAAAGTACAAAGGTTTGCAACAAGGCTAGTCCCAGAGCTCAGGGGAATGTCGTACGATGAAAGGTTGAGGGAAATCGGACTGACGACACTGGAGGACAGAAGGGTCAGGGGAGACATGATAACGACATACAAGATACTGCGAGGAATAGACAAGGTGGACAGAGATAGGATGTTCCAGAGAGGGGACACAGAAGCAAGGGGTCACAACTGGAAGCGGAAGACTCAGACGAGTCACAGGGACGTTAGGAAGTATTTCTTCAGTCATAGAGTCGTCAGGAAGTGGAATAGCCTAGCAAGTGAAGTAGTGGAGGCAGGAACCATACATAGTTTTAAGAAGAGGTATGACAAAGCTCAGGAAGCAGAGAGGGAGAGGACCTAGTAGCGATCAGTGAAGAGACGGGGTCAGGAGCTGAGTCTCGACCCCTGCAACCACAATTAGGGGTGAGTACAATTAGGTGAGCACACACACACACACACACACACACACACACACACACACACACACACACACACACACACACACACACACACACACACACACACACACACACACACACACACACACGTACATACAGGAGAGCTGGAATGAATACACTGAACAACTTTTTCAAGAACATAAAATAAGGGTTTAAAACAGACTGACTTACGTTATCATAGCATTGTACATGCTATGATAACTGTACATGCTATGATAACAGTACATGCTATGATAACAGTGCATGCTATGATAACAGTGCATGCTATGATAACAGTACATGCTATGATAATTCATGCTATGATAACTGTACATGCTATGATAACAGTGCATGCTATGATAACAGTACATGCTATGATAACAGTACATGCTATGATAACAGTATATGCTATGATAACAGTACATGCTATGATAACAGTGCATGCTATGATAACAGTACATGCTATGATAACAGTACATGCTATGATAACAGTACATGCTATGGTAACAATACATGCTATGATAACAGTGCATGCTATGATAACAGTACATGCTATGATAACAGTACATGCTATGGTAACAGTACATGCTATGATAACAGTGCATGCTATGATAACAGTACATGCTATGATAACAGTACATGCTATGATAACAGTACATGCTATGATAACAGTACATGCTATGATAACAGTGCATGCTATGATAACAGTACATGCTATGATAACAGTACATGCTATGATAACAGTACATGCTATGATAACAGTACATGCTATGATAACAGTGCATGCTATGATAGTGCATGCTATGATAACAGTACATGCTATGATAACAGTACATGCTATGATAACAGTACATGCTATGATAACAGTACATGCTATGATAACAGAACATGCTATGATAACAGTACATGCTATGATAACAGTACATGTTATGATAACAGTGCATGCTATGATAACAGTACATGCTATGATAACACTACATGCTATGATAACAGTACATGCTATGATAACAGTACATGCTATGATAACAGTGCATGCTATGATAACAGTACATGCTATGATAACAGTACATGCTATGATAACAGTACATGCTATGATAACAGTACATGCTATGATAACAGTACATGCTATGATAACAGTACATGCTATGATAACAGTGCATGCTATGATAACAATACATGCTATGATAACAGTACATGCTATGATAACAGTACATGCTATGATAACAGTACATGCTATGATAACAGTACATGCTATGATAACAGTACATGCTATGATAACAGTACATGCTATGATAACAGTACATGCTATGATAACAGTACATGCTGTGATAACAGTACATGCTATGATAACAGTACATGCTATGATAACAGTACATGCTATGATAACAGTACATGCTATGATAACAGCACATGCTATGATAACAGTACATGCTATGATAACGGTACATGCTATGATAACAGTACATGCTATGATAACAGTACATGCTATGATAACAGTACATGCTATGATAACAGTACATGCTATGATAACAGTACATACTATGATAACAGTGCATGTTATGATAACAGTACATGCTATGATAACCGTACATGCTATGATAACAGTGCATGTTATGATAACAGTGCATGCTATGATAACAGTACATGCTATGATAACAGTACATGCTATGATAACAGTACATGCTATGATAACAGTACATGTTATGATAACAGTATATGCTATGATAACAGTACATGCTATGATAACAGTACATGCTATGATAACAGTACATGCTATGATAACAGTACATGCTATGATAACAGTACATGCTATGATAACAGTACATGCTATGATAACAGTACATGCTATGATAACAGTACATGCTATTATAACAGTGCATGCTATGATAACAGTACATGCTATGATAACAGTACATGCTATGATAACAGTACATGCTATGATAACAGTACATGCTATGATAACAGTACATGCTATGATAACAGCACATGCTATGATAACAGTGCATGCTATGATAACAGTACATGCTAGGATAACAGTACATGCTATGATAACAGTACATGCTATGATAACAGTACATGCTATAACAGTGCATGCTATGATAACAGTACATGCTATGATAACAGTACATGCTATGATAACAGTACATGCTATGATAACAGTACATGCTATGATAACAGTACATGCTATGATAACAGTACATGCTATGATAACAGCACATGCTATGATAACAGTACATGCTATGATAACAGTACGTGCTATGATAACAGTGCATGCTATGATAACAGTACATGCTATGATAACAGTACATGCTATGATAACAGTACATGCTATGATAACAGTACATGCTATGATAACAGTGCATGCTGTGATAACAGTGCATGCTACGATAACAGTGCATTCTATGATAACAGTACATGCTATGATAACAGTGCATGCTATGATAACAGTACATGCTATGATAACAGTACATGCTGTGATAACAGTACATGCTATGATAACAGTACATGCTATGATAACAGTGCATGCTATGATAACAGTACATGCTATGATAACAGTACATGCTATGATAACAGTACATGCTATGATAACAGTACATGCTATAACAGTACATGCTATGATAACAGTACATCCTATGATAACAGTACATGCTATGATAACAGTACATGCTATGATAACAGTACATGCTATGATAACAGCACATGCTATGATAACAGTACATGCTATGATAACAGTACATGCTATGATAACAGTGCATGCTATGATAACAGTACATGCTATGATAACAGTACATGCTATGATAACAGTGCATGTTATGATAACAGTACATGCTATGATAACAGTGCATGCTGTGATAACAGTACATGCTATGATAACAGAGCATGCTTTGATAACAGTACATGCTATGATAACAGTGCATGCTATGATAACAGTACATGCTATGATAACAGTACATGCTATGATAACAGTACATGCTATGATAACAGAACATGCTATGATAACAGTACATGCTATGATAACAGTACATGTTATGATAACAGTGCATGCTATGATAACAGTACATGCTATGATAACACTACATGCTATGATAACAGTACATGCTATGATAACAGTACATGCTATGATAACAGTGCATGCTATGATAACAGTACATGCTATGATAACAGTACATGCTATGATAACAGTACATGCTATGATAACAGTACATGCTATGATAACAGTACATGCTATGATAACAGTACATGCTATGATAACAGTGCATGCTATGATAACAATACATGCTATGATAACAGTACATGCTATGATAACAGTACATGCTATGATAACAGTGCATGCTATGATAACAGTACATGCTATGATAACAGTACATGCTATGATAACAGTACATGCTATGATAACAGTACATGCTATGATAACAGTACATGCTATGATAACAGTACATGCTATGATAACAGTACATGCTATGATAACAGTACATGCTGTGATAACAGTACATGCTATGATAACAGTACATGCTATGATAACAGTACATGCTATGATAACAGTACATGCTATGATAACAGCACATGCTATAATAACAGTACATGCTATGATAACGGTACATGCTATGATAACAGTACATGCTATGATAACAGTACATGCTATGATAACAGTACATGCTATGATAACAGTACATGCTATGATAACAGTACATGCTATGATAACAGTGCATGTTATGATAACAGTACATGCTATGATAACCGTACATGCTATGATAACAGTGCATGTTATGATAACAGTGCATGCTATGATAACAGTACATGCTATGATAACAGTACATGCTATGATAACAGTACATGCTATGATAACAGTACATGTTATGATAACAGTATATGCTATGATAACAGTACATGCTATGATAACAGTACATGCTATGATAACAGTACATGCTATGATAACAGTACATGCTATGATAACAGTACATGCTATGATAACAGTACATGCTATGATAACAGTACATGCTATGATAACAGTACATGCTATTATAACAGTGCATGCTATGATAACAGTACATGCTATGATAACAGTACATGCTATGATAACAGTACATGCTATGATAACAGTACATGCTATGATAACAGTACATGCTATGATAACAGCACATGCTATGATAACAGTGCATGCTATGATAACAGTACATGCTAGGATAACAGTACATGCTATGATAACAGTACATGCTATGATAACAGTACATGCTATAACAGTGCATGCTATGATAACAGTACATGCTATGATAACAGTACATGCTATGATAACAGTACATGCTATGATAACAGTACATGCTATGATAACAGTACATGCTATGATAACAGTACATGCTATGATAACAGCACATGCTATGATAACAGTACATGCTATGATAACAGTACGTGCTATGATAACAGTGCATGCTATGATAACAGTACATGCTATGATAACAGTACATGCTATGATAACAGTACATGCTATGATAACAGTACATGCTATGATAACAGTGCATGCTGTGATAACAGTGCATGCTACGATAACAGTGCATTCTATGATAACAGTACATGCTATGATAACAGTGCATGCTATGATAACAGTACATGCTATGATAACAGTACATGCTGTGATAACAGTACATGCTATGATAACAGTACATGCTATGATAACAGTGCATGCTATGATAACAGTACATGCTATGATAACAGTACATGCTATGATAACAGTACATGCTATGATAACAGTACATGCTATAACAGTACATGCTATGATAACAGTACATGCTATGATAACAGTTCATGCTATGATAACAGTACATGCTATGATAACAGTACATGCTATGATAACAGCACATGCTATGATAACAGTACATGCTATGATAACAGTACATGCTATGATAACAGTGCATGCTATGATAACAGTACATGCTATGATAACAGTACATGCTATGATAACAGTGCATGTTATGATAACAGTACATGCTATGATAACAGTGCATGCTGTGATAACAGTACATGCTGTGATAACAGAGCATGCTTTGATAACAGTACATGCTATGATAACAGTGCATGCTATGATAACAGTACATGCTATGATAACAGTACATGCTATGATAACAGTACATGCTATGATAACAGTACATGCTATGATAACAGTGCATGCTATGATAACAGTACATGCTATGATAACAGTACATGCTATGATAACAGTACATGCTATGATAACAGTACATGCTATGATAACAGCACATGCTATGATAACAGCACATGCTATCATAACAGTACATGCTATGATAACAGCACATGCTATGATAACAGTACATGCTATCATAACAGTACATGCTATCATAACGGTACATGCTATGATAACAGTACATGCTATGATAACAGTACATGCTATGATAACAGTACATGCTATCATAACGGTACATGCTATGATAACAGTACATGCTATGATAACAGTACATGCTATGATAACAGTACATGCTATAATAACAGTACATGCTATGATAACAGTACATGCTATGATAACAGTGCATGCTATGAAAACAGCACATGCTATGATAACGGTACATGCTATGATAACGGTACATGCTATGATAACAGTACATGCTATGATAACAGTACATGCTATGATAACAGTACATGCTATGATAACAGTACATACTATGATAACAGTACATGTTATGATAACAGTACATGCTATGATAACAGTACATGCTATGATAACAGTGCATGTTATAACAGTGCATGCTATGATAACAGTACATGCTATGATAACAGTACATGCTATGATAACAGTACATGCTATGATAACAGTACATGCTATAATAACAGTACATGCTATGATAACAGTACATGCTATGATAACAGTACATGCTATGATAACAGTACATGCTATGATAACAGTACATGCTATGATAACAGTACATGCTATGATAACAGTACATACTATGATAACAGTACATGTTATGATAACAGTACATGCTATGATAACAGTACATGCTATGATAACAGTGCATGTTATAACAGTGCATGCTATGATAACAGTACATGCTATGATAACAGTACATGCTGTGATAACAGTACATGCTATGATAACAGTACATGTTATGATAACAGTACATGCTATGATAACAGTACATGCTATGATAACAGTACATGCTATGATAACAGTACATGCTATGATGACAGTACATGCTATGATAACAGGACATGCTATGATAACAGTACATGCTATGATAACAGTACATGCTATGATAACAGTACATGCTATGATAACAGTGCATGCTATAACAGTACATGCTATGATAACAGTACATGCTATGATAACAGTACATGCTATGATAACAGTACATGCTATGATAACAGTACATGCTATGATAACAGCACATGCTATGATAACAGTACATGCTATGATAACAGTACTCGCTATGATAACAGTGCATGCTATGATAACAGTACATGCTATGATAACAGTACATGCTATGATAACAGTACATGTTATGATAACAGTACATGCTATGATAACAGTGCATGCTGTGATAACAGTACATGCTATGATAACAGAGCATGCTTTGATAACAGTACATGCTGTGATAACAGTGCATGCTATGATAGCAGTACATGCTATGATAACAGTACATGCTATGATAACAGTGCATGCTATGATAACAGTACATGCTATGATAACAGTACATGCTATGATAACAGTACATGCTATGATAACAGTACATGCTATGATAACAGCACATGCTATGATAACAGCACATGCTATGATAACAGCACATGCTATGATAACAGCACATGCTATCATAACAGTACATGCTATGATAACAGCACATGCTATGATAACAGTACATGCTATTATAACAGTACATGCTATCATAACGGTACATGCTATGATAACAGTACATGCTATGATAACAGTACATGCTATGATAACAGTACATGCTATCATAACGGTACATGCTATGATAACAGTACATGCTATGATAACAGTACATGCTATGATAACAGTACATGCTATGATAACAGTACATGCTATGATAACAGTACATGCTATGATAACAGTGCATGCTATGATAACAGCACATGCTATGATAACATTACATGCTATGATAACGGTACATGCTATGATAACAGTACATGCTATGATAACAGTACATGCTGTGATAACAGTACATGCTATGATAACAGTACATGCTATGATAACAGTACATGCTATGATAACAGTACATGCTATGATAACGGTACATGCTATGACAACAGTACATGCTATGATAACAGTACATGCTATGATAACGGTACATGCTATGATAACAGTACATGCTATGATAACAGTACATGCTATGATAACAGTACATGCTTTGATAACAGTACATGCTATGATAACGGTACATGCTATGACAACAGTACATGCTATGATAACAGTACATGCTATGATAACAGTACTTGCTATGATAACAGTACATGCTATGATAACGGTACACGCTGTGATAACAGTACATGCTGTGATAACGGTACATGCTATGATAACGGTACACGCTATGAAAACAGTACATGCTATGATAACAGTACATGCTATGATAACAGTACATGCTATGATAACTGCACATGCTATGATAGCAGTACATGCTATGATAACAGTACATGCTATGATAACAATACGTGCTATGATAACAGTACATGCTATGATAACAGTACATGCTATGATAACAGTACATGCTATGATAACAGTACATGCTATGATAAAAGTACATGCTATGATAACAGTACATGCTATAATAACAGTACATGCTATGATAACAGTACATGCTATGATAACAGTACATGCTATGATAACAGTACATGCTATGATAACAGTACATGCTATGATAACGGTATATGCTATGATAACAGTACATGCTATGATAACAGTACATGCTATGATAACAGTACATGCTATGGTAATAGTACATGCTATGATAACGGTACACGCTATGATAACAGTACATGCTATGATAACGGTACATGCTATGATAACGGTACACGCTATGATAACAGTACATGCTATGATAATAGTACATGCTATGATAACAGTACATGCTATGATAACTGTACATGCTATGATAACAGTACATGCTATGATAACAGTACATGCTATGATAACAATACATGCTATAATAACAGTACATGCTATGATAACAGTACATGCTATGATAACAGTACATGCTATGATAACAGTACATGCTATGATAACAGTACATGCTATGATAACAGTACATGCTATAATAACAGTACATGCTATGATAACAGTACATGCTATGATAACAGTACATGCTATGATAACAGTACATGCTATGATAACAGTACATGCTATGATAACAGTACATGCTATGATAACGGTACAAGCTATGATAACAGTACATGGTATGATAACGGTAAATGCTATGATAACAGTACATGCTATGATAACGGTACACGCTATGATAACAGTACATGCTATGATAACTGTACATGCTATGATAACAGTACATGCTATGATAACAGTACATGCTATGATAACAGTACATGCTATGATAACAGTACATGCTATGATAACGGTACATGCTATGATAACAGTACATGTTATGATAACAGTACATGCTATGATAACAGTACATGCTATGATAACGGTACATGCTATGATAACAGTACATGCTATGATAACAGTACATGATATGATAACGGTACATGCTATGATAACAGTACATGCTATGATAACAGTACATGCTATGATAACAGTACATGCTATGATAACAGTGCATGCTATGATAACGGTACAC
>NC_091331.1:28709598-28957889 GCF_038502225.1 Cherax quadricarinatus
AGTATATCAAAGTTTTGAAGGCACAGGCAGAAGCTTTGGGTTCATCCTCAATCCCTCCTAGTGTGAAATCATCAAAACAAACCAGGAAGTAATCATTACTATGCGAACAATCCTCCCTGTAGTCATTGCTACCACTCCATCCAAGAGCACCCTCTTGGGAGCACCACTGGGTAACTAGGCCATCAACACAGTTCTCAAGGACAAAGTGAATGACCTGAAGAGAATGGAGGAAAGAATACGAGATCTCGATGCCCTTGATGCCCCGTATCTCCTCACAAGGTGTCTTACTCTGCCAAGACTCACTTCCTGAGGTGCACACCCACTTTTGACAACCCAACACTCAACAAATATGACTCACTCCTGAAATCAGTCTTTAAGAAGGCACTGAATCTGTCACTGGAAGATCAGTAATGGGATCAGGTAACCCTCCTAGTGCCACTGGGAGGTGTAGGGGTGCGCAAAGCAATGCAGGCAGCTCTACCTGCATTTTTGCCTTCATGTTTGACTTCCAGTGGATTAGTCAAGGATACTGTCCCCGAGTGATTGAGAGATGAGGTAGGAGTTCAAGATCCCAGGTTCATTGAAGCAGCCATTGGGTGGGACACCCTTGCCGACTCTTCCAGTAGACCAGCTCCTCCCAGAGAGCACAAACAGTCCCACTGGGACAAACCAATCTTGGTAAAAATTGCCAACACAATGCTCACCAAAGCTTCAGGAAAAGACAAAGCTCGTCTCCTAGCAGTAAAGGCACCATATTTGGGAGATTTTCCTCTAGTTGTTCCCAATTCCTCTCTGGGCACTCGGCTCGAACCACAGGCCATTTGGATTGGTGTTGCTCTTGCCTAGCCGCCCCCATACTCACCGAACATAGGTGTATTTGCGGAAAGGCGACAGCTGAACAGTTCCGACTTCATGGTCTCGTGTGTCACACACCAGAAGGGAAGTATGGTAGACAGGAGGAGGTGTATGTGTGTGTGTGTGTGTGTGTGTGTGTGTGTGTGTGTGTGTGTGTGTTTGTGTGTGTATGTGTGTTTGTGTGTGTATGTGTGTTTGTGTGTGTGTGTGTGTGTGTGTGTATGTATGTGTGTGTGTGTGTGTGTGTGTGTGTGTGCGTGTGTATGTGTGTGTGTGTGTGTGTGGGTGTGTGTGTGTGTGTGTGTGTGTGTGTGTGTGGGTGTGTGTGTGTGTGTGTGTGTGTTTGTGTGTGTGTGTGTGTGTGTGTTTGTGTGTGTATGTGTGTTTGTGTGTGTGTGTGTGTGTGTGTATGTGTGTTTGTGTGTGTGTGTGTATGTGTGTATGTGTGTGTGTGTGTGTGTGTGTGTTTGTGTGTGTATGTGTGTTTGTGTGTGTGTGTGTGTGTGTGTGTGTGTGTGTTCGTTTATATATTAGGTAATTTATTTGTGAAATTTGATATTCCATAACAAAACGTTTCAGGTGGAAATTTTCAAATATCTATGAAATTTGAGGCCACAAATTGAGTCAGATCAGACGTTGATAATTCTTACTGTTTTACTGAAATAAATATTTCCTGTAGTTACATTCCTTCTGTATCGCCATTATCAGAATTTCTTAGTTTGTATTAAGAAAAGAAAGTAATATAATTTATATAAAATAATTGATAGCTTGAACAAGAAAACAGACGTGTAAACACTTCAGACTTTTTAAAATTAAGTGATTCAGTCTTGACACATTGTTGACTTCAGTGACACATATTGTACATTGAAACAATATATATAGCTGAGTGAACAGGTGAGGTAAGAGAGTTTAGTTCATTTATAAGCAATTTCAGACCTGGTTTAAGCAGATATCAGATCAAATTTAAGCCTCGTGGAAGCGAGGTTACCTAATCACTGTGTTTTAGTGTGGGCGTGATAAAGGTTCACGTGGGCTAGTGTTGGAGATGCTGTCTATTTAATAGTGTCAGAAACGGCAATGAAAGAGAGAGGGAGAGAGAGAGAGAGAGTCTTGTGAGTATCGACATCTTAATTCGGGTTCAGTAACGACTCATTGATCGTCTCACGAGTTGGTAGCACTGACACACGAGTTGGTAGCACTGACTCACAAGTTGGTAACACTGACTCACAAGTTGGTAGCACTGACTCACGAGTTGGTAGCACTGACTCACAAGTTGGTAGCACTGACTCACAAGTTGGTAGCACTGACTCACAAGTTAGTAACACTGACTCACAAGTTGGTAGCACTGACTCACAAGTTGGTAACACTGACTCACAAGTTGGTAGCACTGACTCACGAGTTGGTAGCACTGACTCACAAGTTGGTAGCACTGACTCACGAGTTGGTAGCACTGACTCACAAGTTAGTAACACTGACTCACAAGTTGGTAACACTGACTCACAAGTTGGTAGCACTGACTCACAAGTTGGTAGCACTGACTCACGAGTTGGTAGCACTGACTCACAAGTTGGTAGCACTGACTCACAAGTTGGTAACACTGACTCACAAGTTGGTAGCACTGACTCACAAGTTGGTAGCACTGACTCACGAGTTGGTAGCACTGACTCACAAGTTGGTAGCACTGACTCACAAGTTGGTAGCACTGACTCACAAGTTAGTAACACTGACTCTCAAGTTGGTAGCACTGACTCACAAGTTGGTAACACTGACTCACAAGTTGGTAGCACTGACTCACGAGTTGGTAGCACTGACTCACAAGTTGGTAGCACTGACTCACGAGTTGGTAGCACTGAATCACAAGTTAGTAACACTGACTCACAAGTTGGTAACACTGACTCACAAGTTGGTAGCACTGACTCACAAGTTGGTAACACTGACTCACAAATTGGTAACACTGACTCACAAGTTGGTAGCACTGACTCACAAGTTGGTAGCACTGACTCACAAGTTGGTAGCACTGACTCACAAGTTGGTAGCACTGGCTCACAAGTTGGTAACACTGACTCACAAGTTGGTAGCACTGATTCACAAGTTGGTAGCACTGACTCACAAGTTGGTAGCACTGACTCACAAGTTGGTAGCACTGACTCACAAGTTGGTAGCACTAACTCACAAGTTGGTAGCACTGACTCACAAGTTGGTAGCACTGACTCACAAGTTGGTAACACTGACTCACAAGTTGGTAGCACTGACTCACAAGTTGGTAGCACTAACTCACAAGTTGGTAGCACTGACTCACAAGTTGGTAACACTGACTCACAAGTTGGTAGCACTGACTCACAAGTTGGTAGCACTGACTCACAAGTTGGTAACACTGACTCACAAGTTGGTAGCACTGACTCACGAGTTGGTAACAGTGATTCACAAGTTAGTAACACTGACTCACAAGTTGGTAGCACTGACTCACAAGTTGGTAGCACTGACTCACAAGTTGGTAACACTGACTCACAAGTTGGTAGCACTGACTCACAAGTTGGTAGCACTGACTCACAAGTTGGTAGCACTGACTCACAAGTTGGTAACACTGACTCACAAGTTGGTAGCACTGACTCACAAGTTGGTAGCACTGACTCACAAGTTGGTAGCACTGACTCACAAGTTGGTAGCACTGACTCACAAGTTAGTAACACTGACTCACAAGTTGGTAGCACTGACTCACAAGTTGGTAGCACTGACTCACGAGTTAGTAACACTGACTCACAAGTTGGTAGCACTGACTCACAAGTTGGTAGCACTGACTCACAAGTTGGTAGCACTGACTCACAAGTTGGTAGCACTGACTCACAAGTTGGTAACACTGACTCACAAGTTAGTAACACTGACTCACAAGTTGGTAGCACTGACTCACAAGTTAGTAACACTGACTCACAAGTTGGTAGCACTGACTCACAAGTTGGTAGCACTGACTCACAAGTTGGTAACACTGACTCACAAGTTGGTAGCACTGACTCACAAGTTGGTAGCACTGACTCACAAGTTGGTAGCACTGACTCACAAGTTGGTAGCACTGACTCACAAGTTGGTAACACTGACTCACAAGTTGGTAGCACTGACTCACAAGTTGGTAACACTGACTCACAAGTTGGTAGCACTGACTCACAAGTTGGTAGCACTGACTCACAAGTTGGTAGCACTGACTCACAAGTTGGTAGCACTGACTCACAAGTGGTATTAGATTCTTTATACAGTAGGTGGTTGATAAAGCGAATATTTACATTTACCTCAGGCCAGTTTAACTGTCCAGTTATTGTAGAATATAGAGATAGTATAAGCTATGTGACATGTCAAGGTACCTTATTAATGAAAATTTAATACCAGATATATTAAGCAAATTTCCTAAATTTGCTTGTAACAGATAAGTGAACTGTAGATATAAATCCAGATGTATTCCTGTAAACCTTCTTGGGATCTAGTTCCTAGGCTTTTTGTGTATCCATATGTTCTTGCGCTACCCTCCACAGATGGATATGGGGTGCACAATAAACTAGCCACATTGGTGACAAAATCTAATTTAAATCTAGGCCAGAGGAGACTCGAACCTACGAACTTTGGTCCGTAGTTTGCTGGGTGCCAGAGTTATGTGTGGTCTGGCTTCATGTTGTATGTACTACTTCCCAAAGTTTGTATTTTTGTACCTCCTCTGGCTTGAGATTATTTTTTTATAAATATTTCTCTTGTTCTGCGCATTATAAACAGTGAACAAGGCACTGGACCGAAACTCTTCCTTTTAAAATGCCTTAAATGTTTCCTCATGTGTATTTTTCTTCAACTAGTCGGTTTTAATATACCTAATTGCTTCCATATTTCATACAGCTGTGTGAATTGTCTTCCATATTTACAAGTTAACTTTTCAACATTTGCACAAGATATTTTAAATACAGTTCGACTGTATTTAACATATACTAACATTATATTTTTTTTTAATGCTTACCACACAAATCTGAAAATGTCCTAGACGACAAACCCTGGAGACGAGACACGATCACACTGGTGGATGACAACCTGATAAAACATTACTCAGTCACACTGAATCGAGAGTATGCGAGGCCTTGTGGGTTATTTGTTTAACCTGGTATATCCATTCTACTCCGCTATCAGAACCATCAGTGAGCCAACACACCCACGAGTATTATCTTTCACACAACACGGCCACACACGCCTGCATAAACATAGGTTGTAAAAGCAACATTAGAATATACAAGCATGTGCATAATGAGAGAACATAGTTGGCTAGGAGCAGTATAGTAACATATTGAGGTATTGCAGATCTCGTCATGTGGTAGCGTTGATCCTGGCAGAACTAGGCTTCTCCTGGGCATGGTTCACCTTGCTGCATCACGCACGAGAGTATTCCGTCACAGTCCTCCACGTTCCTCCACACCAGGTGAGTGTATCCTCCTCCATGTAGCACCTTCTGTGTTACTACATTAATCAGATTAAAACAGGAGAGATAAAACTCTTCTCATATTTACGTTAACTAAGGGAGGAGCAGCTCTCTACCTCAACGTTTGTGTACATGCAGGTGTTCATCCCCTTGTATTGCCAGTACATGTGCATTAATGCAGAACTAGCAAGGATAATACTAGCAAATATAAAGTCCATTAGCATAGATCATACCCACTGAAAGGAATAATACCCACTGAGTAACCTGAGTAAGATAGAAAACAAAGGAGCCTTATATAATAGTCTGGGATAGGTAACATGTACCAGAGTTTGATGGGCATGTCACAAAAAGTGGATATAACTTGACATCTTAATATGGGTAATAATCTGTTGGCTAAGAATTTGGAAACACTGAAGCTGCCGGGTTATCGTAGGACTGTGTCGGTGGTAGCAATTAAAGCAGGTTCCATGCACTTCTGCTTCCGTTAATCACATATGCCTAACTGAGCTTTATTCCATCAGGTTTCCACAATCGTCCTTGTGTTGCATTCAGGCTTTGTTACAGTCGTCCTAGCAGCGGGCGTATTCGTGTTCGTGATTTCCAATTTCCAGTGATATAGCAGGTTCTCCTACGTAATTTTTATTGCATCCACATATATTAGGGCCTACAATGTATATTGCTGCCGTAGTAGTAAAATCACTCTTATCTTCCTGCAACAAGTTTTTGATTATGATGAAGAGTTAGTTTATATTTTAACAAGTTGATTATTATTAAATAGGTTAGCCACATTAGATGCCACGTTGCTGACCGGCAAAACTATATATCTGGCAGCTTCTTCTACTGATGGATTAATGGTAGTGCTGTGGCATATGTTTTGTACTCTTATATAATATGTACAGGAATTGTAGCAGACTGAATGTGTCGGTGATACACGAGCATTCCTCCTCCAATAGCTGTGGACTGGAGATTCTGAAGTCCCTGATGATGATGACTATGGCTACACCTCGGTTTTTGTGTTGATGTCATAGTGGCATTGGAAGTGTAATAAATAATCTCGCATGCAGGTTTTAGGTAAACCTTAAATTATCGCGCTGCACAACCTGGCAGGACTTCTAACTAAGCTTGAGAATGTTCCTTGCGACAACTAGTTAAGCGCACCTAAAACACTCGGGCGACCTCATGAGTGTGTTTGAGTTAAGAATCTAGCAAATTTCAACGTTATGACCTTATTTTTTAAAATGTCACTGGACCTGGTAACTGACCCTGTGTGCAGAGTGATCACCGTGGATGCAAACTGTACTCTGCTTTGCAGAGATTTTGTTGATATGATTGAGCTTTGCTTTCATTATAGATGCTTCAGCTCTGAAAGTAAACAAACGTATTAGCCACGGGCTTACACCTCAGCATGGCTCAGACCAACCTGTATATGAAGAACTTAGAATCAAGCCTCATCCTGTCATTCCCGGGTCAATCAGATGGCTGTGGTATGTGGACGATGTTTTGGTCATTGTGACCGGTGTGCATGATATCCTTGACTGCATCAGCAATTTTGAACCTAACAAATTCACAATGGAAAGGAAAGGGCTAACCATGTACTATTTCTAAATATACTTCCACACACAGGTGAATACAAACTGCCATTTAAGGTATACTGACAGCCTACAGTAGCCGATTTAGAGGTCCAAGGGCCTTAAACTATTGCACTAGTGCAAATTAAATTTCAGTATTAGAGCGAGACGAATGATTGTACTGCCGCTGGCCCGCTGTCAATGTTGTCACACAAATGGATTTTTTTTTTTTCAAAAATTATTATTCAACAAATATAAGAACAGCTTAAAAATGCGTTTTCATTTCAGAATCGAAACAGTATGCATAATATGCAAATAAATATTTGTTGTCGCGCAGGAATCCACACGACCATAAGCCAAATGTTCCAGAGAGGAACTCTACTCACGAAGGATTAAGCAGCTGTTTAGTTCATTTATCGTTAAATCAGCCACTGAAAACCCATATTAAACTTCTACTCCCACCACATCAGAACAAAGACGGGTGTAATCATTGGGTTCTTCCTCGGAGCCTTCTGAATCTCCAGTCCACAGTTCCTGGAGGAGGAATACATGTACATCACACGTGAACTAAGGTTGATACATTTATCCAACACTTCA
Organism: Cherax quadricarinatus; assembly: GCF_038502225.1. Taxonomy (NCBI): domain Eukaryota; kingdom Metazoa; phylum Arthropoda; class Malacostraca; order Decapoda; family Parastacidae; genus Cherax; species Cherax quadricarinatus. Next base: position 28,717,063 of record NC_091331.1, read on the forward strand.
GAGGAGAGTGAAGGAAGCGTGACACACTAACAAGTAGAAGAAACTGTAAGATACACCGTTATGCCGCTTAGCAACGTCATATCTACCTTAGCTACTTAACCAACTCGTTAAAATATCCCCAATTTTTCGTAATATATCGAAAACTTGGTAGAGAAATATATGAACTACTCTACTACCAGTGAAGGAATATACATTATACACTGAGAGGAAGGAAATAAAATGTATGTAGCGGAACTGCTAGATCACTGGCAGTTATATATAGCAGAAACTGCTACATCATTGGCAATTATATGTAGCAGAAACTGCTAGATCATTGGCAATTATATGTAGCAGAAACTGCTAGATCATTGGCAATTATATGTAGCAGAAACTGTTAGATCATTGGCAATTATATGTAGCAGAAACTGCTAGATCATTGGCAATTATATGTAGCAGAAACTGCTAGATCATTGGCAATTATATGTAGCAGAAACTGCTAGATCATTGGCAGTTATACGTAGCAGAAACTGCTAGATCATTGGCAGTTATATATACCAGAAACTGCTAAATCATTGGCAGTTAGACTTCTAGAACACAAATATGCATGCAACTTGGATGAACATTACAATGCCTGCGTGCATTGGAATGAGGGCTGGTTAATCGACCATAAAAGTGACCAATGAAAAAGGAAGTGCATGGAGGCTGCTTAATTACCACCATCAACACAATCCACAAAAGTCAGGGAGCCTCGCTCTTTCCAAACTCTTAGCAAACAGACTTTTTTACCCATATTAGGATCGCTGTACTTACTGCAACCTGCCTCACTAGAGCCTCGTTATATGTCACCTGTCCAAGACTCTTATATTAGACACTATTATAGCTTACTAGTTATTAGGACTGAAGAAGCCATTTGCAACAAAACTTGATATATGTCTTTATATACACACTAAGTGTTGACGAGTAGTTGTGTGGGTGATGGTGCTAGTGACTGGTACACTCTCTGAGTGTTGAATATTGACAGGTTCGTGTAGCCTGGGGTACAGCACTGATGGCTATGTGGGTGACGGTGCTGGTTTATGCTACACTCTGCGACTGGGCACGACGCACCAACCGCTGCTCCACTGTGGTCGTGCGACGCATTGCTAACACCATCTGTGAGTACCACACACCACCTCTCTGTCCTTATTCATATATCAGTAATCATGTCTTACTAACCATATCACATTAATTATGTCTGACTGAAGGAGGAAGTTCAGCGAGGCTGGTACCTAACATTACAGTGTTTGTAAACATATCTTGTGAAGACCAGTCCAGAGTTCGACAACTCTGTGAAGATAAACTTTTTTTAACATCCTTTTGGTAGCTCTATTTATGGCAGTTGTTATGCCAGTTGATGTGGCTATTAAATCTCTGTCAGTTGTTTCGTAATCTTTAACAATTTAAAATGGATCCATCATGTCTGCTCTACTAGTCTTATCTTCCTGTCCGCCAAAGATGATCATCTTCAGTTTACCTGGAGTTTACCTGGAGAGAGTTCCGGGGGTCAACGCCCCCGCGGCCCGGTCTGTGACCAGGCCTCCTTAGGTCAGTGTCCCAGGATGCGACCCACACCAGTCGACTAACACCCAGGTACCCATTTTACTGATGGGGAACATAGACAACAGGTTGAAAGAAACACGTCCAATGTTTCTACTCTGGCTGGGAATCGAACCCAGGCTCTCACCGTGTGAAGCGAGAGCGTTAACCACTCATATTTTTTTTTACCATAAGGAACCATAAGGATCGTCTTTTTTCAAAATTTCTGATTTTTTTTTTAAGTGGTGGGCACAATACCACCAGCCCTGTATGTTCCAGTTTTCATCATACATATATTGTGAACAGCGTTTCAGTATTTCCCCGTCCATGTATCTAAATGTTGGTTTAATGTTGACCAGTGTCATATACACGTTCCTCATTATTTCATTTATAGGATTCTTTCATGGCGATTATTTGGTCTGTGATGGCGCCTTGATCCTCGTATACATATTTTATTAACTTTTTTTTATACAATTTATATTTTTTTGTGACCTGTTTTTTTTCAAATATTTCTATTACAACATATTTAGTCACATTAAATTTAATCTTGCATCTCTTACTCCACTTGCTTGACCTCTCCAGGTCACTCCACTTGCTTGACCTCTCCAGGTCACTCCACTTGCTTGACCTCTCCAGGTCACTCCACTTGCTTGACCTCTCCAGGTCACTCCACTTGCTTGACCTCTCCAGGTCACTCCACTTGCTTGACCTCTCCAGGTCACTCCACTTGCTTGACCTCTCCAGGTCACTCCACTTGCTTGACCTCTCCAGGTCACTCCACTTGCTTGACCTCTCCAGGTCACTCCACTTGCTTGACCTCTCCAGGTCAGGCCACTTGCTTGACCTCTCCAGGTCACTCCACTTGCTTGACCTCTCCAGGTCACTCCACTTGCTTGACCTCTCCAGGTCACTCCACTTGCTTGACCTCTCCAGGTCACTCCACTTGCTTGACCTCTCCAGGTCACTCCACTTGCTTGACCTCTCCAGGTCACTCCACTTGCTTGACCTCTCCAGGTCACTCCACTTGCTTGACCTCTCCAGGTCACTCCACTTGCTTGACCTCTCCAGGTCACTCCACTTGCTTGACCTCTCCAGGTCACTCCACTTGCTTGACCTCTCCAGGTCACTCCACTTGCTTGACCTCTCCAGGTCACTCCACTTGCTTGACCTCTCCAGGTCACTCCACTTGCTTGACCTCTCCAGGTCACTCCACTTGCTTGACCTCTCCAGGTCACTCCACTTGCTTGACCTCTCCAGGTCACTCCACTTGCTTGATCTCTCCAGGTCACTCCACTTGCTTGACCTCTCCAGGTCACTCCACTTGCTTGACCTCTCCAGATCGCTCCACTTGCTTGACCTCTCCAGGTCACTCCACTTGCTTGACCTCTCCAGGTCACTCCACTTGCTTGACCTCTCCAGGTCACTCCACTTGCTTGACCTCTCCAGGTCACTCCACTTGCTTGACCTCTCCAGGTCACTCCACTTGCTTGACCTCTCCAGGTCACTCCACTTGCTTGACCTCTCCAGATCGCTCCACTTGCTTGACCTCTCCAGGTCACTCCACTTGCTTGACCTCTCCAGGTCACTCCACTTGCTTGACCTCTCCAGGTCACTCCACTTGCTTGACCTCTCCAGGTCACTCCACTTGCTTGACCTCTCCAGGTCACTCCACTTGCTTGATCTCTCCAGGTCACTCCACTTGCTTGACCTCTCCAGGTCACTCCACTTGCTTGACCTCTCCAGATCGCTCCACTTGCTTGACCTCTCCAGGTCACTCCACTTGCTTGACCTCTCCAGGTCACTCCACTTGCTTGACCTCTCCATGTCACTCCACTTGTTTGACTTCTCCAGGTCACTCCACTTGCTTGACCTCTCCAGGTCACTCCACTTGCTTGACCTCTCCAGGTTACTCCACTTGCTTCACTTCTCCAGGCCACTCCACTTGCTTGACCTCTCCAGGTCACTCCACTTGCTTGACCTCTCCAGGTCTTTCTGAGAGGATATGCAAGTGCGTTAACCACTGGACCGGTTGGCTCTAATAGGTATATTTCTACTAGGTATATTTCTGTACACCATAGGGAGGTTAGCATGGGCCATCACTGTGACCATAAATTTAGGTTTTTACAGATGAATCCCACATCATCGTGGCTGTGGCGAACTCTAGCTCAAGTCCCTTCAAAGTCGCCATCATGACCTACGAAATCGTAATAACACGACTGCATAAGTTTTTTTTTCTTCCTTCTAGCAAATTATTTATATAAATCATAAAAATATCGAAGGCATCAATGTTCCTCGTGGAAACACACTGGTCACAGTTCTCACTGGGAATGTTTTACCTTGTATAGTTATTCGAATTTTTTTTTCAAATAGGAAATATTTAGTCGATGGAGAATAGCAAGTCCAGCCTCAGGTGATTTTTTTCTTGACAAATACGTTAACGACATTCATTCACTGTCATAGTTTGTCCTTTAGTGTTGCTGTGTTATCTAGTTTCGTGATGAAATATTTGTAACTTCAGGTGCTCTGGTGGCTGCGGGTTGTCTGATTGGGGTGGCTCAGTCTAGTTGCTCCCAGGTGGCAGTGATGGTGTGGTGCTCCATGGCACTAGTGCTGGGACTCTCTGCAGCATTCTCCACCTTCCGTGTCAACGGCATTGAGCTGGCACCCAATCATGCAGCTGCTATTGCTGGCTTGAGCGGCACCATCAGCGCCTCCGTCAAGGTGCTCTCCCCGCTCTACGTCGCTTATCTTACCAATGGACAGGTGAGGCACATATTGTCTACCGTGTTTTTTGTGTGTGCTGCGAGTAAATATTATCTTTGTTGAAGTTGTACGGATGTTTATGTATGTTCAGTCACTTAAAATCTATATTTAATTACTTTTATTTCATCTTGTGAATGTTACGTGATTGTTAGATGTTGTTCAGTGTTGCTTGCTGAGTGCAACACCTGGCTACCAACACTGTAACACCTCCAGCTTAAAATCATAATATTACGGTATTTGGCAAAATTATACTTGTAAATATTCTAATTCGAACTAAATTTGAGGACTGACACAGTATATATATATATATATATATATATATATATATATATATATATATATATATATATATATATATATATATATATATATATATATATATATATATATAGTTCAATCCAGGTTCAGTATCTCACACCCTTTCAGAGTTTCTTGAGTTGTATTTGTTTTGGCTTCACATTTATATGAAGAATGATTTAAGTGAATCGATTCTAATATTCTCTTTGTCTTTTTTCCGGCTAAAACATGAATTTCGTTATTACCTGATATATTCAGCTACTTGCTCTGTATATTTAGAAATTAAAACAAGTATTGTCATAATTTGTTTACAGGCAACGCTGGAGCGGTGGCGGATGATCTGGTACACAGGAGCGATAATCCTCACACTTACCAACTGCCTCAGCTTCCTGATGGCCTCGTCGAAGGAGCAGTTATGGAACAGACCTGTCTCGGTGCCAGTGTACCCCAAGAGGGAGGCCAATAACCTAGCACAGAGGCGGACGCGGGTGCCCCGGCCGCCTCAGCATACCCAGCTCAGGGGCAACAAAAATCCGGCTTATGTTTTCACTGAGCAGCTGTAGGAGCCGCCTTGGAAGGACAGTGTTGCCTAATAATATAATTACTTCCTTGGTAATCGTATTCATCAGTGTCAGTACCTGAGAGAGGTCACGATGTGATGATTCCTGAGTAAGGAACAGCAATCAGGCAGTATCAGATATTGCTGCATGGGGCTAAGTTACCACCAATCTTATTCTCACTTCTCCCGGTGTTTCCTTTATTCTCACTAATACTCGCACCACTGGCAATAAAATGGACAGTTGTCAACTTCAGGGTTGAAACTTTAAAGGTTGTAACTGTGATGGTGATAATACTTATTATATTCTTCTAAATAACACTGCAGCGTTCACATCAGTACACCAGTTGTAGATACAATAAGGTGCTTTACGCGTTCTGTGATCTATTTTCTGGGGAACACGAACGTTTGCATTGTGTGAAGTGACCTGGTGAGTGTGAGGCCCTGTGTCCGGCTTGCTTACTGTGAGACCATCATCCATCACACGACTGTGTCTAGACCTGTGACCTGGTGTGTGTCTCAGACTCTCCTACTGTGACACCATCCTCATACATCACACGACTGTGTTTTAGTCCTGTGACCTGGTGAGTGTGAGACTTACGTACTGTGACACACCATCCTCATCCATCACACAACTGTGTCAAGACATGCACCACCGTAGATAAGAATATTGTTCGTTAGCTGAGTGAGTCGCTGAATCAGAACAGGTGGAGGAAGACGTGTGAATGTTCTCACCCAGCCAAGATCCACTAGTCACATATGACACTCTGCTGGACACTAGCTCACAGATGACGGTCTTCTTGTCACTGGCTCACTGGTGGCGCCCTGCTGGTCACTGGCTCACAAGTGACGCCCTGCTGGTCACTGGCTCAAAAGTGACGCCCTGCTGGTCACTGGCTCAAAAGTGACGCCCTGCTGGTCACTGGCTTACAAGTGACATTCTGCTGGTCTCTGGTTCACAAGTGACATTCTGCTGGTCACTGGCTCACGGGTGACACTCTGCTGGTCACAGACTTGAACATGTACATAGTATGATATAATTAAAGATCTGTTGATCACTAATTTTATAAACGACTCTGAACATACACTCTGTGATGTATATTAATAAATCACTCAGTAATAAGGGAATAACAGTGATTGTTGCTGTTCTTCACACAGTACTAATGTTTGGTTCAAAGTATTTATATATTTTACCACCAATGTTAAATCATATTTTAATTAAAAGTCGTATTCTGAAAATACTTATATTTTTTATTTTAATTCCTTATGCAGTCGTAATACGACAGTATATCCCTGGATACTGTATCCCTGGTCTATCCTTGATGGTATGTCCCCGTAAACTAACTGATGATAATATACTCTAACTTAGCTAGGTGCGATGACTGTGTCCACATATTAATATTTTTTTTAACTTTACGTTGTGAAAAACTTTTTTTTTTTTTAATTCTGGTTACTTGTGCTTCTTTTCCTCAGTCTCCGTATCACCTAAATTTGTCTTCCATTCTAAAAGTTGTGATGAATGGTTTGGAAAACCGACAAGTTGAAGATTGAGACACTTATGCAGCATATGGGAATCTTTATACAGGAAACGTTTCGCCACACAGTGGCTTCATCAGTCCAATACAAAGAGGAAGGCGTAAGGAGAGGAGGAGTGTGAGGTAATCAGTCCCTTAGCCTGGAGTCGATGTGTTCAGTCCATCACTCTTGTAGATGGACTGAACACATCGACTCCAGGCTGAGGGACTGATTACCTCACACTCCTCCTCTCCTTACGCCTTCCTCTTTGTATTGGACTGATGAAGCCACTGTGTGGCGAAACGTTTCCTGTATAAAGATTCCCATATGCTGCATAAGTGTCTCAATCTTCATTCTAAAAGTTGACAACGGAAAGATCTTTCCACCGTTGAACGTCCTGCTACAGGGAGAAGCAGTGATGGTAGTGGAGAGGTGAGTCAGGGAGGAGCAGTGATGGTAGTGGAGAGGTGAGTCAGGGAGGAGCAGTGAGGGTAGTGGAGAGAGTCAGGGAGGAGCAGTGAGGGTAATGGAGAGAGTCAGGGAGGAGCAGTGAGGGTAGTAGAGAGAGTCAGGGAGGAGCAGTGAGGGTAGTGGAGGTGAGTCAGGGAGGAGCAGTGAGGGTAGTGGAGAGGTGAGTCAGGGAGGAGCAGTGAGGGTAGTGGAGAGGTGAGTCAGGGAGGAGCAGTGATGGTAGTGGAGAGGTGAGTCAGGGAGGAGCAGTGAGGGTAGTGGAGAGGTGAGTCAGGGAGGAGCAGTGATGGTAGTGGAGAGGTGAGTCAGGGAGGAGCAGTGAGGGTAGTGGAGAGGTGAGTCAGGGAGGAGCAGTGAGGGTAGTGGAGAGGTGAGTCAGGGAGGAGCAGTGAGGGTAGTGGAGAGGTGAGTCAGGGAGGAGCAGTGAGGGTAGTGGAGAGGTGAGTCAGGGAGGAGCAGTGAGGGTAGTGGAGAGGTGAGTCAGGGAGGAGCAGTGAGGGTAGTGGAGAGGTGAGTCAGGGAGGAGCAGTGATGGTAGTGGAGAGGTGAGTCAGGAAGGAGCAGTGATGGTAGTGGAGAGAGTCAGGGAGGAGCAGTGATAGTAGTGGAGAGGTGAGTCAGGGAGGAGCAGTGAGGGTAGTGGAGAGGTGAGTCAGGGAGGAGCAGTGAGGGTAGTGGAGAGAGTCAGGGAGGAGCAGTGAGGGTAGCGGAGAGGTGAGTCAGGGAGGAGCAGTGAGGGTAGTGGAGAGGTGAGTCAGGGAGGAGCAGTGACAGTAGTGGAGAGGTGAGTCAGGGAGGAGCAGTGAGGGTAGTGGAGAGGTGAGTCAGGGAGGAGCAGCGAGGGTAGTGGAGAGAGTCAGGGAGGAGCAGTGAAGGTAGTGAAGAGAGTCAGGGAGGAGCAGTGAGGGTAGTGGAGAGAGTCAGGGAGGAGCAGTGAGAGTAGTAGAGAGGCGAGTCAGGGAGGAGTAGTGATGGTAGTTGAGAGGTGAGTCAAGGGGGAGCAGTGATGGTAGTGGAGAGGTGAGTCAGGGAGGAGCAGTGAGGGTAGTGGAGTCAGGGAGGAGCAGTGATAGTAGTGGAGAGGTGAGTCAGGGAGGAACAGTGATGGTAGTGGAGAGAGTCAGGGAGGAGCAGTGAGGGTAGTGGAGAGGGTCAAGGAGGAGCAGTGAGGGTAGTGGAGAGAGTCAGGGAGGAGCAGTGAGGGTAGTGGAGAGAGTCAGGGAGGAGCAGTGAGGATAGTGGAGAGGTGAGTCAGGGAGGAGCAGTGATGGTAGTTTAGAGAGCCAGGGAGGAGCAGTGAGGGTAGTGGAGAGAGTCAGGGAGGAGCAGTGAGGGTAGTGGAGAGGTGAATCAGGGAGGAGCAGTGATGGTAGTGGAGAGGTGAGTCAGGGAGGAGCAGTGAGGGTAGTGGAGAGGTGAGTCAGGGAGGAGCAGTGATGGTAGTGGAGAGAGTCAGGGAGGAGCAGTGATAGTAGTGGAGAGGTGAGTCAGGGAGTGTTACAAAAAACGCGATTCTAAAAGCTTAGAGATCTCCAGTGAATACTAGAAAGGACTGCCCTTCTAGCATCCAGCCTGTTACTGGGTTTTCGTAACAAGTAGTCAGTATCCTTGTCCAATTATCCATTAAAATTCAGTATTATTCAATAGTGCTTCAGGATTACAACTGGTAGGCTACTAACTAGAGAAATTAAAATTTAATAAATTTATTAATCATTAAGTTGTCTAGAGGTATATTATCAAATTAAATTAAACAGCAATCAAAATAAAATCAATCTCTCGAGTTCAATATTATTGTGCTGAAAGCACATATCACATTTATAATTCTTAAGTACCGTCTGGTACATTAACATTTAATAAGATATTACAAATATGTACAAATAAGTTTGTGTATGCGTTTAAGTGCTCTAAGTAGTTCACTATGTCTCACGACTCGACTAGACTTAAGCAAGTGACTGACAAAGTCCTCAAATAAAATAACTTCTTGACCGACTGGCAACCCGAACAGTCTGCTTGAACAACAAAGAATGCTAAGCCCAATAGCAATGCAATATGCGACTGCGACACAGAATCAGGAACAGGGAGATAATATAACGACACTAAGTAGGGACCATCAGCAGATCCTCCACAAAAGTTACAAAACTCACATACTACTGAATCTAAGTTCAGCATAGGAAAATACTCGACTGTGATAATACACAGCAACCAGTACAAAATTAGGTCAGAAGCTATAGCTAAGGACCTGAGATACTCAGAGTGTCTATGTGACACACAACCTCAGTACAACGTCGAAAATCACGAAGTCTATACAATGTTCTGTGAACAGAGTTCTACAGAACTAACAAGAATAATGAGACAGACAATCTGTCCAACCACCAAGAGAGTCTAGAGCATTATTATTATTACAATCAAGGGGGAAGCGCTAAACCCGGAGGATTATACAGCGCCTGGGGGGGATGTGGAAGGCATTCAGGCTTAATTCGGGGAACTGGAGCATAGATCCAATTCCCTAAATCAAGAGCCCCTCACCAACATCAAGGAACCTTCCTTGAGGGGAGAGTCTAGAGCAGACTGAATACTTCACGAGAGGTGAGGACACCCCCCCTCGATCACGTGATAGCCCCGTGGACAGCACAGCTCAGAAGCCGGCAGTATAACGAGCGACAAGCGATAATTACAGTAGTTTGACAATCAAGACTTGAACTGAGCACTTAATATGTACATCCTAACAACATAAGTCAAATAAGAATATAAAGCAATATATTTACGATTTAGCTATTATCGCAAATATAAGCAATATAAAATTATATGAAAAGATAATATACATTATATATATACATAATAATCATTGTAACCCATTCAGGGGTTGCAACAGGGAGGAACAGTGATGGTAGTGGAGAGAGTCAGGGAGGAGCAGTGAGGGTAGTGGAGAGAGTCAGGGAGGAGCAGTGAGGAGAGTGGAGAGGTGAGTCAGGGAGGAGCAGTGATGGTAGTGTAGAGAGCCAGGGAGGAGCAGTGAGGGTAGTGGAGAGAGTCAGGGAGGAGCAGTGAGGGTAGTGGAGAGGTGAGTCAGGGAGGAGCAGTGATAGTAGTGGAGAGGTGAGTCAGGGAGGAGCAGTGAGGGTAGTGGAGAGGTGAGTCAGGGAGGAGCAGTGAGGGTAGTGGAGAGAGTCAGGGAGGAGCAGTGAAGGTAGTGAAGAGAGTCAGGGAGGAGCAGTGAGGGTAGTGGAGAGAGTCAGGGAGGAGCAATGAGAGTAGTAGAGAGGCGAGTCAGGGAGGAGCAGTGAGGGTAGTGGAGAGGTGAGTCAGGGAGGAGCAGTGAGGGTAGTGGAGAGGTGAGTCAGGGAGTAGTGATGGTAGTGGAGAGGTGAGTCAAGGGGGAGCAGTGATGGTAGTGGAGAGGTGAGTCAGGGAGGAGCAGTGAGGGTAGTGGAGAGAGTCAGGGAGGAGCAGTGAGGGTAGTGGAGAGGTGAGTCAGGGAGGAGCAGTGGTGGTAGTGGAGAGGTGAGTCAGGGAGGAGCAGTGATGGTAGTGGAGAGGTGAGTCAGGGAGGAGCAGTGAGGGTAGAGGAGAGGTGAGTCAGGGAGGAGCAGTGATGGTAGTGGAGAGAGTCAGGGAGGAGAAGTGATAGTAGTGGAGAGTTGAGTCAGGGAGGAACAGTGATGGTAGTGGAGAGAGTCAGGGAGGAGCAGTGAGGGTAGTGGAGAGAGTCAGGGAGGAGCAGTGAGGGTAGTGGAGAGAGTCAGGGAGGAGCAGTGAGGGTAGTGCAGAGAGTCAGGGAGGAGCAGTGAGGATATTGGAGAGGTGAGTCAGGGAGGAGCAGTGATGGTAGTGTAGAGAGCCAGGGAGGAGCAGTGAGGGTAGTGGAGAGAATCAGGTAGGAGCAGTGAGGGTAGTGGAGAGGTGAATCAGGGAGTAGTGATGGTAGTGGAGAGGTGAGTCAGGGAGGAGCAGTGAGGGTAGTGGAGAGGTGAGTCAGGGAGGAACAGTGATGGTAGTGGAGAGAGTCAGGGAGGAGCAGTGAGGGTAGTGGAGAGAGTCAGGGAGGAGCAGTGAGGATAATGGAGAGGTGAGTCAGGAAGGAGCAGTGATGGTAGTGTAGAGAGCCAGGGAGGAGAAGTGAGGGTAGTGGAGAGAGTCAGGGAGGAGCAGTGAGGGTAGTGGAGAGGTGAGTCAGGGAGGAGCAGTGATGGTAGTGGAGAGGTGAGTCAGGGAGGAGCAGTGAGGGTAATGGAGAGGTGAGTCAGGGAGGAGCAGTGATGGTAGTGGAGAGGTGAGTCAGGGAGGAGCAGTGAGAGTAGTGGAGAGGTGAGTCAGGGAGGAGCAGTGAGGGTAGTGGAGAGAGTCAGGGAGGAGCAGTGAGGGTTGTGGAGAGAGTCAGGGAGGAGCAGTGATGGTAGTGGAGAGGTGAGTCAGGGAGGAGCAGTGATGGTAGTGGAGAGAGTCAGGGAGGAGCAGTGAGGGTAGTGGAGAGAGTCAGGGAGGAGCAGTGATGGTAGTGGAGAGGTGAGTCAGGGAGGAGCAGTGATGGTAGTGGAGAGGTGAGAGAGTCAGGGAGGAGCAGTGATGGAAGTGGAGAGGTGAGTCAGGGAGGAGCAGTAATGGTAGTGGAGAGAGGGAGGAGCAGTGAGGGTAGTGGAGAGGTGAGTCAGGGAGGAGCAGTGAGGGTAGTGGAGAGAGTCAGGGAGGAGCAGTGAGGGTAGTGGAGAGGTGAGTCAGGGAGGAGCAGTGAGGGTAGTGGAGAGGTGAGTCAGGGAGGAATAGTGAGGGTAGTGGAGAGGTGAGTCAGGGAGGAGCAGTGATGGTAGTATAGAGGTGAGTCAAGGAGGAGCAGTGATAGTAGTGGAGAGGTGAGTCAGGGAGGAGCAGCGATGGTAGTGGAGAGTTGAGTCAGGGAGGAGCAGTGATGGTAGTGGAGAGGTGAGTCAGGGAGGAGCAGTGGTGGTAGTGGAGTGAGTCAGGGAGGAGCAGTGAGGGTAGTGTAGAGGTGAGTCAGGGTGTGAAAAATTGTGTGGACTGCCTCCAAGTGAGTCGCCTACCCTGGCAAACTCTGTTGACACCGAGCTCTGAGGTGGGTACCTCAGCCTCACAAGTGGCTTATAGGACAGATTTTCACAAATGATTGATGTTGCAAGAAACTCGCCTGCATGCACGTATAAAGGACTAACTTACTTGGTGTTGCAGCATATATCCTGATCTTCAACTTCCCTAAGCTTAGCCTTAGCCCCTTTGGACTTCCCCTCAGAGACCATGTGCAACCGGGAGCCTTAATTCCTGCAATATTCAATCGTTATTAGTGACCTGCCTGCACCTCAGAAATTCCTATATCCAAGAGGGTATGTATCCCCTAGTATAACTATGCAGACACGGACACTAGCTTCCAAACTGACAAGAGACACTGGTACTTACTGGGCATGGACTGCCAGCTGCAACACAGGCCCACAGATCAAACTCACTCACAATTCTCCCCAGACACTGGCCAGAAATTTACGAGATAAAGTGGAGGTCTTGTCTAACTGTATGGGCCTGACGGAGGTCATCTACGGTACATCGAGGTGCCGCTACCAGATTTCCCTAGGTCTCAAATGTGAAGACACGTGGGGGGCGCCGTCTGCTGATCACAGCACGTCTTGTCCAGTTGGTGTCTGTCTTAAGAAGAACGAGCTGGTCTCTTTTCCAGACCCTCGTCTCTTCGTTCAAACTAGGGCTGCCAGTTCTCCCTAGCTAACTTATCCTAGTGTTTGCCTACATTATCGGCCTATTACTACCTATGTTAATGTCTTAGGTCTACATTATTATTATCTACAGTTGCCTTAGTAAACCTAATATTAATATACTAACAGTAAAACTACCTACTCCTTCCCTGAAGGGTAAATCTATAAATTAAATAAGCTTACCAACAATCCACGCCAACTCGAGAGAGTGCTTTGTTTTGGGTGGGGTATAAGGGCCACCCAGCTCAGCCGTTCCATTACGGCCATGCTGGATCTGTCCTGTGGAACTTTAGGGACCAAATAAATTTCCACACAGGGAGAAACAGTGATGGTAGTGGAGAGGTGAGAGAGTCAGAGAGGAGCAGTGATGGTAGTGGAGAGGTGAGTCAGGGAAGAGCAGTAATGGTAGTGGAGAGGTGAGTCAGGGAAGAGCAGTAATGGTAGTGGAGAGGTGAGAGAGTCAGTGTGAGGAAGGTGACAACTCTGCGCTCCCCAGAGACAGAGGAAGTGTATGTTATTACATTATGTAATAGCCTGCCATTGTGATTTGGGAGTTCCTCTACAGGATTTATTGTCCAGATTTGATTTTGCTACTATCGAGAACTCATGGTAATTCATCAGTGAGCTGTCACTGCTATGGTACATATGTCCGCCAAAATATTTACAGTGTAAAAGAAACATTATAAAGGAATCTTTGTGCTTCTATATTTAAATGTAAACATTTTGACGCTGTTGTTGATGAGACTCTTACTGCAACAACAGTCACATTAAGAGCAGGAAACTATGATTGCTGAGGCTCTGACACATCATCTTCAAACATGCTTCATTCGGTGGTAAAGAACACTTGTTTACAGTTTAGGACACTAAATAAATGTCCTGAACTGTACACAAGTGTCCTGAACTGTACACAAGTATCCTTTTTCACAATTTGTCGGTATCACCAGATCATATATAAGCTTCGCCTCGCTCACCTCCAGATACTGCAGGCAGATGACATGCCACCAAACCTCACTTCTCAGGTGCCTTTCCTGACTATTTAAGTTTTCTTACCATTTTCTATGCTACCTAATGAATAAGCTTTGATAACCCTGTTAACTCGTGTTATGCAAGTTCCATGCAAAGCCACCCCCTCCCCTCACTAATGTAATTCTTCTTCTTCTATACAGCAGACCAAGCAAAGACATTACTCAGTGCAAACAATAACATAACCATTATGATGACCTCACAGCATTACTCAATTCCCTTCATTCCAATATATCAATCATCACACTCACAGAAACCTGGCTTAACTTGACTCACGAAATCGTAATGACACGATTGCAAACAAACCATACCACGGGCCGGATTGAACCCGCGGTCAGAGAGTCTCAAAACTCCAGACCGTCGCGTTAGCCACTAGACCAGCTAGCCACAATAAGATTCGTCCAACTAGGTATATTTCTACACCATAGGAAGGTTAGCATAAGCACCACTGTGATCACAAATGCAAGTTTTTACAGACGAATCTCCAGCTAGCGTGGCCGTGACGAACTGTAGCTCAAGTCCCCTCAGTGCCTATGATAACCTTCCTATGGTGTAGAAATATACCTAGTTGGACGAATCTTATTGTGGCTAGCTGGTCCAGTGGCTAACACGACGGTCTGGAGTTTTGAGACTCTCTGACCGCGGGTTCAATCCCGCCCGTGGTATGGTTTGTTTACCTGGCTTAAGCCTGATATTACAGATGTCTATACCATTCCTGGCTACATGGCCATACACAACTGTAGAACAGACCAGCAAGGGGGAGGAACAGCTATATACTACTCAAATCAACTCGAATGTATCAATAAATCTTGCACAATGACAAACATGGAGAATATATCATAGCCAAATTTAAATCAAAAGACCTGCAAAAAACCCTCACAGTTATAAACATCTACAGAGTACCACAGTCAAACATTTACCACTTTAGTGAAAAACTAGGAAACATGATTGATGCACACATGAATAAACACCTACTACTAACATGAGATTTCAACATAAACATACTACACGACCAGAACCCACAAGTAACCGAGTTCACAAACACAATGAGTAACTGCCTGTTGCTACCAACAATATCTAAACCTACAAGAATCACCGAGACAAGCATCTCCTTAATAGACCACATCTGGACAAACACCATATCCCCTTTAAAATCAGGCATAGTCACAGACAACACTACAGACCACTACCCAACCTTTCTCGTAACTAATCTGGGTAAACTGCCACAAGACATTACTAAAGTAACCTTCAGACTACATAACGAGACAACAGTTAACAACTTCATAGCAGCTATGAATAACATCAGTTGGCAAAATAAGCTCGAAACATATACAGATGTGAATGAATGTATAAATAATTTTCTAAAAAAAAGCCCAATGCCTCTATAACAAACATTGCCCCCAAAAAACTAAACAGATCACAGCAAAGAGACTGAATAATCCCTGGCTAACACCAAGCATCCTCAAATCCATTAACACAAAGCACAAATGTGAAAAACAGTATAGAATGGGTCAAATAACTAGAGAACAATCTAAACGTTACATGTCAGCACTTACCAGCCTGATAAGAAGATCTAAAAAATTGTATTATGAAAATAGACTACATAACATCAAAGGTGATATGAAAAAAACCTGGAAAACTCTATCTGAAATTCTTGGAACTAAAAAGTTATCCAAAAACAAAACAATCAAACTAACAAAATCAGATGAACCCCTCCTCACACCTACTGAAACAGTGAACAGACTCAATGTTTTCTTCTTCACTATAGGAAAAAATCTAGCAAACAAAATACCACGCGCAAACACCCGTCCATCAGACTACCTCATAGGTACCTACCCAAATACGCTATTCCTAGCTCCAAACAACCCCATAGAAGTTACGCTCATCATAAACACCCTTAACAACAAGACAGGAGACATAAACAACTTGCCTGCTTTTATGTACAAAAAAGCTTCTCAAGTCTTGTCACCAATTATTGCAACACTCTTTAACAAATCCAGCTGTATAGTCCTTGTGGCTTAGCGCTTCTTTTTGATTATAATAATAATTTAACAAATCCATTGAATCATCTACCTTCCCAACAATCCTCAAAATAGATTTCTAATGTTATGTATTAATTTAGTCTTTCTACGCTGAATGTTTTCTAGCGAATTTATGTCCATTCTGTAATATGGAGACCAGAACTGACCTGCATAATCGAGGTGAGGCCTTACTAATTAATGATGTATAAAGCTGCAGTATAACCTCTGGATTTCTATTGCTTACACCTCTTGATATAAATCCCAGTGATCTGTTTGCCTTATTACGTACTCTTAGGCATTGCTGTAGTTTGTCTAAATCCTCCTGAAGTTCTCTGATATCTACGTTTGAATCAATTATCCTAGCTATTTTTGTGTCATCGGCGAATTTGCTCATTTCACTAGTAATTCCCTCATCAAGATCATTGATATATATTATAAACAACAACGGGCCCAAGACTGATCCCTGTGGAACGCCACTTGTTACAGATCCCCACTCGGATTTAACCCCATTTATGGACACTCTCTGCTTCCTGTCTGTGAGCCATGACTCGATCCACGAGAGCACTTTTCCCCCAATGCCATGAGCTGCCACTTTCTTTAACAGTCTTTGGTGCGGAACTCTATCAAAAGCCTTACTAAAATCTAAGTAAATAATATCAAATTCTTTATCGTGATCAACAGCCTCAAAAGCTTTACTGAAGAAAGTTAATAAATTAGTTAGACAAGAACGGCCTCTCGTGAATCCATGCTGAGTATCATTAATCAAGCTATGCTTATCGAGATGGCTTCTTATAATCTCAGCTATAATTGACTAGTAATTTGCCTACAATTGAGGTCAGGCTTATTGGGCGGTAATTTAATGGTAACGACTTGTCCCCTGCTTTAAAAATAGGAATTACATTAGGCATCTTCCACATATCAGACACTACACCTGTTTGAAGAGATAAATTAAAAATATTAGTTAATGGTTTACAGAGTTCCATTTTGCATTCCTTAAGAACACTTGAAAAAACCTCATCAGGACCCTGTGACTTATTTTGCTTCAGTCGGTCTATCTGCTTCACAACCATTTCACTAGCGACTGTGATGTTACATAGTTTATCTTCTTCTGGCCCACTGTAAAAATTAATTACTGGAATATTGTTAGTGTCTTCCTGTGTAAAAACCAAGAAAAAATAATTATTTAAAATCGAGAATATTGTTAGTGTCTTCCTGTGTAAAAACCGAGAAAAAATAATTATTTAAAATCGAGCACATTTCATTCTCTTTGTCAGTAAGATGCCCATAGTTATTTTTAAGGGGACCTATCTTATCTCTAACTTTTGTTCTATAGACCTGGAAAAAACTTTTTGGGTTAGTTTTCGAATCCCTAGCAACTTTAATTTCATAGTCCCTTTTAGCTTTTCTTATCCCCTTTTTAATGTCCCTCTTAATGTCAATATACTGATTCATAAGGTGACCCTCACCTCTTTTGATACGCCTATAAATTCCTTTCTTATGCCCTAGTAGATATTTCAGCCTATTATTCATCCATTTTGGGTCATTTCTATTTGATCTAATTTCTTTATACGGGATAAACGTTCTTTGAGCAGCATGTATAGTGTTCAGAAAACTGTCATATTGATAGCTCTCTTCGTTACCCCAGTCAACAGATGATAAGTGTTCTGTTACTGTTACTGTTACTGAGTTGTCCCTACTATCATTCTTCCATTCTATGCTAAAGGTAATTGATTTGTGATCGCTTGTGCCGAGTTCCTCATTAATTTCTAAATTATTAACAAGGCTTTCCTTGTTCGCCAGAGCCAAATCAAGAAGTTTATTTCCCGTTGTAGGTTCTGTCACAAACTTCTTCAAAAAACATTCCTGAACTACTTCTAAGAAGTCATTTGATTCTAAATTCCCAGCCAAGAAATTCCAAACAATGTGACTGAAGTTAAAGTCCCCTAGAATGACTACATTATCGTGCCTTGAGGCCTTAACAATTTCCTCCCACAGTAATTTCCCTTGGTCCCTATCTAAGTTTGGGGGACGGTATATCACTCCTAGAATCAATTTTTTATGCCTCTCTGAAAATTCTATCCAAACAGACTCTGTATGTGTTACCACAGACTTAATACCCGTTTTTATGCAACAGTTCAAGTGATCACGGACATACAGTGCCACCCCACCTCCCTTACCGATATTTCTATCTACTTGGAACAATTTAAAACCTTGAATTTGACATTCCGAAGGCATGTCCCGACTTTTGGAATTAAACCATGTCTCAGTGAATGCAAATACATCAATGTTACCTGCACTAGCAACTAATCTCAACTCATCCATCTTATTCCTAGCACTACGGCTATTAGCATAATATAATTTTTCACTAAACCTATTACTGTCCTTGTCGCCTAGTGCCATTGGCTTTCCAATATCCGCCTCATTCTGCCTATTACTAGTTCCCCTAGAACTCATGGTATTACTACACTGGGACTTCACTGTATTCTCGCCAAAACCCATACCACTATCTATTCCTAGTTTAAAGCCCCAACAGCTCCCTCCACTGCCGTTGCCAGTGCTACCACTCCAGACCTAGATAAGTGAACCCCATCCCTGGCATACATGTCATTTCTGCCATAGAAGAGGTCCCAGTTGTCAATGAATGTTACCGCATTTTCCTTACAGTATTTGTCCAGCCAGCAATTGACACCAATTGCCCTGGACAACCATTCGTTTCCAACTCCTCTCCTTGGCAAAATACCACATATGACAGGGTTCCCACCCTTCTTCCTAATTATCTCTATTGCTGACCTGTACTTGCTAATCAGATCCTCACTCCTACATCTGCCAACATCGTTGCCTCCCACACTGACACAGATAATAGGATTGCTCCCATTACCTTTCATGATGTCGTCCAGACGGCTAACAATATCCCCCATCCCAGCCCCAGGAAAGCATACCCTGAGCCTCCTCTTCCTGTCCCTAAGACAAAAGGCCCTATCCATAAACTTAACCTGACTGTCTCCAACTAAAACGATGTTCTTACCTTCATTTGTGGAATTTGTCGTGACGTTCTTGATGGTCTTCACTGGGGTATCAAGGGATGTCTCACTCACGTCTGCCAATGCTCCCTTGGTGCTCGTTGTGACGTTCCCAGTAGACAACCCACATTCGTCTGGTAACATCGAAAATGGGTTGGAAGTCTCCACAGCAATCTTCTGGATCTTCATTGTTTTCGCCACTCCAACAGACTTCTTGATTTTCAGCTTTGTTCCATGTTGGCAGGCCACTGACCAAGTTCCTCTCTTGACCTGAGGACTCACAACAGGAGAATGACTTGGAATCCTCTTGTTTTCCTCCGTCAGTCGCCGTATCTCAAGCTTAGCAACCCTAAGCCCCTCCTTCAGCTGCAGGTACAGTTGCTCAAGAGAGGACATCTTGTGCAGATTCACGGAGAACACACTGGACAGAACTTAACAGAGCTAAGTACACGTCACCACTTATAAGGGTTACAATGTGGGGTTTACAGGTTTTGGGTATTGTGTGGTTTACATGTTATAAAATACTAATTACAGAGGGGGCTACTAGGACACCTAGCATGGCTAGGCATTTCGAGCAGACTCAGATTAATTCTTAACATTAAATCCTTACAGATTATGGTATTAAGACTAAGTGATTACATCATAATTTGTGAGTTTAGCAATGTGAATGCTTTTGTTTTGGCACAATACAAGGTGTCTATATTGGAGTATCATAGGAAACTTATGACTAGTTAGGATTTATTATTTTAAGATTAATATTAGTATTTCTGGGTTTATAGCCAGTGGGTGAGTGAGTGTAATTGTGAACCACCAGGTGGTTATCATGTAGTTAGTTGTCGGCCTCTAAATGAGGCCTAACCAAGGATATATAGAGTTGAACAACCTGTGGACTTCTATTATTTATACTTCTAGATACGAAGCCAAGAATTCTGTTAGCTTTATTGCGAACACTAATGCACTGTTGTCTTGGTTTTAGATTACTGCTAACCAAAACTTCTAAATCCTTTTCGCAATCAGTAGTATTAAGATCTACATTATTTAGTTTATATGTGGCATGGTTATTTACCTGTCCAATATTTAGAACTTTGCATTTGCCAGTATTAAACTGCATCTGTCACTTCTCCTTGATGATATGCTCACTTAGAGTCAGATGGGATGGGTCCATGTAGAGAGGGTATCCAAAGATTATGGTACTGACCCATTTTTTAAAGTGGTGAGTGTCAGATGGAGGTCGGAGCAGCTTAATTATCCCCATAAGGTGTATTAAGTAGATCGTTGATCAGTTCTTCATTCTGTTCCACCAACATAAAGTTGTGTGGGCTTTTTCTAAATTGGATCCTTGACTTAGGATGTTTCTTTACAGCTTCCGTTAGCCATACACACTTAGCAGGCATCAGGGTGTTGTCATGCACACTTAGCAGGCATCAGGGTGTTGTCATACACACTTAGCAGGCATCAGGGTGTTGTCATACACACTTAGCAGGCATCAGGGTGCTGTCATACACACTTAGCAGGCATCAGGGTGTTGTCATGCACACTTAGCAGGCATCAGGGTGTTGTCATGCACACTTAGCAGGCATCAGGGTGTTGTCATGCACACTTAGCAGGCATCAGGGTGTTGTCATGCACACTTAGCAGGCATCAGGGTGTTGTCATGCACACTTAGCAGGCATCAGGGTGTTGTCATGCACACTTAGCAGGCATCAGGGTGTTGTCATGCACACTTAGCAGGCATCAGGGTGTTGTCATGCACACTTAGCAGGCATCAGGGTGTTGTCATGCACACTTAGCAGGCATCAGGGTGTTGTCATGCACACTTAGCAGGCAGCAGGGTGTTGTCAGGGAAGTTCAACTTAACACATTCTTCCTTTGAAGAAAGACTTCTTGCAACCTGTGTGCACCAAGGACTTTTAGTTTCACATTGACTACGAGTCAAGTGAGTCTGACTACGACGGCGCTTTAGCCCTTTCTCACTTTTTCTCCTATGCTTACTTTTAAAAGTCTGGAAGCTATCATCAATTCCATCAGCTGCAGAAACATGTTCCTCTCTGACAGTTGCCATGTTTGCAGGTGATGACATCTCGTGTAAGACTCACAACGCAAGAATTGCTCGCTTTCCTTCCCCTTATAGCTTATGCAAGAGGAAATATTTACTATAAAGTTAGAAGTCTAAAACAGATCGTATGACACAATGGTTCAAGTTCAGTGAACACTTCCAATTATATTTAACTCAGGTCACTACTACTTAATACGATACACACCTCACTAAAAGCTCATTCAGAGACTTCTTGTACGGGTGTTAATAGTATGGTATATATAATGGATGGTACAGACGAGATCTTACACCTAATCACAAATTACAAAGATGAAAAGAGAGAGAGATAGAGAGAGAGAGAGTAGGTAATATTGATCATAAAATTAGAATTCTGACATACATCACATTAAACAAGAGGTGCAAATTCAATGATGAGTTCCACTTGAGTCAGTTCAGGTTACTGCCACTTAATATGATACCTCACTGAAATAATAATATTGCAGACATCACAATGAATGGTGGCGACAACCTCTTACACCCAACCACAAATTATAAAGAGAACCACTTTAGAGAGAGAGAAAAAAAACCTGCTAACTAGCTATGTTGCAATGACAATGACACATATCACTCTGGCTGACTTCCTTGGGCCATCCTAGGTAGCCCACACGTTACTATGTATGTTATGTATGCTTGCAAGCACGGGTGTTTGTGCAGCTGTACGTAAATGAACCAGTACCCAAAGTCACTTACATGTTACCATGTATGATAAGTGTTATCACGTACACCAAGTGCACACACCACACATGTTACCACAGAGATTCGAGGTGGTGTAATATTTATGTCATTTCCTGCCAATTTCTTTTCTTACCACTAAAAAATCTCTTTCTCTGGAGTGGTTGTAACTACCCAGGTTTGTCTACCAAAGTCTATGTAATTTGTAACTTCTTGTCCCTTTTAAATGGTCTGCCCGACAGTATGTGTTGTAACATTTTCTTTCACGGACTGAAGAATAACACATTTCAGGATGAAATAGCCTACTCCTTTGGTCATGTGGTCGCAGCAATTTTTTTTTTTTTTTTTTGGGGGGGGGGGGGGGGGGGGAATGGTTAAAATTGCACGTCTCACCTGTTTTTCCAGAGATTCCACACCTACAGATACCAAGGCATAGAATTCGCACAGATTTCAATTATGTTTGGCAGGATTTTTTTGTGGTTGGGTTCCCTAGTGGAGTTTTTCCTGCCCCCCCCCCCATCTGCAGTACCTGTACCATCATCAGTACCACTACCAGTTGTTACTGGTGCTGTATCAAGATCATTCCCTGTTTGTTTTCCAACTCCAGCAGTTCTGCTGTTTTGTATTTCTGGATTTTCTATGTCTTGGTCATTTCCTGTTACTACAGTGCTAGCGCTCCACCTGCATCTGGTGCACTATCTTGAATTTGACGTGCTGATTGCTTGTGATGTGGTAGTGGCTCGTGGCCTGGTAGGCAAAGCTCTCGCTTCACACGCTGAGGTCCGGGTTCGATTCCCAGCAAGGGTGTGAGTCGCATCCTGGGACAAAATTTACCTAATTTGCCCGAAATTAGGTCAATTTGTATGTCAGTTGGGACTGTATACCTTGTACATGTACTTGTAGAAATAATGGAAATTATATTTGTTTTATTGCACAGTACTTGCCCCCATCCTATTCCTCATCCTCATATCAGACATAGACAGAGATATACACCACAGCACCGTATCATCTTTTGCGGATGATACTAGGATCTGCATGAGGCTGTCATCTGCTGAGGACGCGGTTGACCTCCAAGAAGATATAAACAAAGTTTTCCAGTGGGCAACGGAAAACAATATGATGTTCAATGAGGACAAATTCCAGCTACTCCGTTATGGAAAACTGGAGGAGATAATAACTAGAACAGAGTATACTACTGACTCCGGCCATACAATAGAGCGGATAAATAATGTAAGAGACCTGGGAGTAGTAATGTCTGAGGATCTCACTTTCAAGGATCACAACAGTGCCACGATCACAAGAGCAAAGAAAATGTTAGGATGGATAATGAGAACGTTCAAAACGAGAGATGCCAAGCTAATGATGATCCTTTTCAAATCACTTGTTCTCTTTAGGCTGGAATACTGCTGTACATTAACATCTTTATTCAAAGCAAGTGAAATCGCAGATCTAGAGAGTGTACAGAGATCCTTTACTGCACGTGTAAGTTCTGTCAAGCACCTTAACTACTGGGAACGCTTGGAAGCACTTGACTTGTACTCGTTGGAATGCAGGAGGAAGTAGTAGAATTAGCTCAAACACATATGAGAATTCATACAGGTCATGAGTGTATATTTACCGACTAATAGGCATATGAGTATAATGCAGGAGGGAGAGATATATCATAATCTACACTTGGAAAATTCTGGAAGGAATGGTTCCGAATCTACACACAGAAATCACTCCCTACGAAAGTAAACGACTGGGTAGGCGATGCAAAATACCCCCAATTAAAAGTAGGGGAGCCATTGGTACACTAAGAGAAAACACCATAAGTGTCCGGGGCGCAAGACTGTTCAACAGCCTCCCATCAAGCATTAGGGGAATTACCAATAAACCCCTGGCTGCCTTCAAGAGAGAGCTGGACAGATACCTAAAGTCAGTGCCGGATCAGCCGGGCTGTGGTACGCACGTTGGAATGCCAGAAGTAACAGCCTGGTTGATCAGACCCTGATCCACCTGGAGGCCTGGTCGTGGACCGGGCCGCGGGGGCGTTGATCCCCGGAATAACCTCCAGGTAACACGAAAGGCCTAGAGCTATTATTCACTTCTCCCAGTGGTTGCTTTGCATATATATATATATATATATATATATATATATATATATATATATATATATATATATATATATATATATATATATATATATATATATATATATATGCAAAACAACCACTCTAAAAGAATAGAGAAATTCCAAGCACTTTCGTGACTACTCACATTATCAAGGAACTATGAAAGTAAAGCATCCAAGGAAGGTATATAAGGGGTCTGGCCAACACCTCACTATCAGATCCCACAACGGTTAAACACCTGACGCACGCCGGCCCAACTGGACAGGTTCTTTGCGCAACTCACCAACAAACTATTCTACCCAAGAAAATTTAAAAATTATTATTTGTCCAGTGTATTACTAAAAATAATAATTTTTAAATTTTCTTGGGTAGAATAGTTTGTTGGTGGGTTGTGCAAAGGACTTGTCCAGTTGGGTCGGCGCACGTCAGGTGTTTAACCGTTGTGGGATCTGATAGTGAGGTGTTGGCCAGACCCCTTATATAGCTTCCTTGGATGCTTTACTTTCATAGTTCCTTGATAATGTGAGTAGTCACGAAAGCGCTTGGAATTTCTCTATTCTTTCAGAGTGGTTGTTTTGCATATTCTGAAATCACCTGTTTACTGTGATCTTATTGCATATATATATATAAATATATAATGTATATATATATATATATATATATATATATATATATATATATATATATATATATATATATATATATATATATATATATATATATATATATATATATATATATATATATATATATATATATATATATATATATATATATATATATATATATATATATATATATATATATATATATATATATATATATATATATATATATATATATATATATATATATATTATATATATATATATATATATATATATATATATATATATATATATATATATATATATATATATATATATATATATATATATATATATATATATATATATATATATATATATATTATATATATGTCGTGCCGAATAGGTAAAACTTGCGATTTTGGCTTAAATAGCAATGCTCTTCTTGCCAAATAAGGCAAGCGAAAATTTGTGTTTACCTGGAGTTTACCTGGAGAGAGTTCCGGGGGTCAACGCCCCCGCGGCCCGGTCTGTGACCAGGCCTCCTGGTGGATCAGAGCCTGATCAACCAGGCTGTTACTGCTGGCTGCACGCAAACCAACGTACGAGCCACAGCCCGGCTGGTCAGGAACCGACTTTAGGTGCTTGTCCAGTGCCAGCTTGAAGACTGCCAAGGGTCTGTTGGTAATCCTTCTTATGTATGCTGGGAGGCAGTTGAACAGTCTCGGGCCCCTGACACTTATTGTATGGTCTCTTAACGTGCTAGTGACACCCCTGCTTTTCATTGGGGGGATATTGCATCGTCTGCCAAGTCTTTTGCTTTCGTAGCGAGTGATTTTCGTGTGCAAGTTCGGTACTAGTCCCTCTAGGATTTTCCAGGTGTATATAATCATGTATCTCTCCCTCCTGCGTTCCAGGGAATACAGGTTTAGGAACCTCAAGCACTCCCAGTAATTGAGGTGTTTTATCTCCGTTATGCGCGCCGTGAAGGTTCTCTGTACATTTTCTAGGTCAGCAATTTCACCTGAAAGGTGCTGTTAGTGTGCAGCAATATTCCAGCCTAGATAGAACAAGTGACCTGAAGAGTGTCATCATGGGCTTGGCCTCCCTAGTTTTGAAGGTTCTCATTATCCATCCTGTCATTTTTCTAGCAGATGCAATCGATACAATGTTATGGTCCTTGAAGGTGAGATCCTCCGACATGATCACTCCCAGGTCTTTGACGTTGGTGTTTCGCTCTATTTTGTGGACAGAATTTGTTTTGTACTCTGATGAAGATTTAATTTCCTTGTGTTTACCATATCTGAGTAATTGAAATTTCTCATCGTTGAACTTCATATTGTTTTCTGCAGCCCACTGAAAGATTTGGTTGATGTCCGCCTGGAGCCTTGCAGTGTCTGCAATGGAAGA
The DNA here is from genome assembly GCF_038502225.1 of Cherax quadricarinatus. Taxonomy (NCBI): domain Eukaryota; kingdom Metazoa; phylum Arthropoda; class Malacostraca; order Decapoda; family Parastacidae; genus Cherax; species Cherax quadricarinatus. Next base: position 28,742,872 of record NC_091331.1, read on the forward strand.
CACTGTCATGCAGATTCTGGTGTCATCTTCAAAGGAAGACACGGTGCTGTGGCTGACATCCTTGTCTATGTCGGATATGAGGATGAGGAACAAGATGGGAGCGAGTACTGTGCCTTGTGGAACAGAGCTTTTCACCGTAGCTGCTTCGGACTTGACTCTGTTGACGACTACTCTCTGTGTTCTGTTAGTGAGGAAATTATAGATCCATCGACCGACTTTTCCTGTTATTCCTTTAGCACGCATTTTGTGCGCTATTACGCCATGGTCACACTTGTCGAAGGCTTTTGCAAAGTCTGTATATATTACATCTGCATTCTTTTTGTCTTGTAGTGCATCTAGGACCTTGTCGTAGTGATCCAATAGTTGAGACAGACAGGAGCGACCTGTTCTAAACCCATGTTGCCCTGGGTTGTGTAACTGATGGGTTTCTAGATGGGTGGTGATCTTGCTTCTTAGGACCCTTTCTTTTTAAAGATTTTTTATGATATGGGATGTTAGTGCTATCGGTCTGTAGTTCTTTGCTGTTGCTTTACTGCCCCCTTTGTGGAGTGGGGCTATGTCTGTTGTTTTTAGTAACTGTGGGACGACCCCCGTGTCCATGCTCCCTCTCCATAGGATGGAAAAGGCTCGTGATAGGGGCTTCTTGCAGTTCTTGATGAACACGGAGTTCCATGAGTCTGGCCCTGGGTTAGTTAGTTTAATATGTTTATTATGCACCCCATACCCATCCTGTGGTCGGTAGTCAAAAGATTACAGAGGTACATAATTGGTCCAGGGACTGGACTCCAAAGTTTTGATAGCTGAGCAAGTTACAGAGGTAATGAACTCACAATTTACAAAGGTAATGAACTCACAATTTACAAAGGTAATGAACTCACAATTTACAAAGGTAATGAACTCACAATTTACAAAGGTAATGAACTCCAGGTAGGTCTGGTCACAATCATGACAAGTTACAAAGACCCTGGGCAGAGTGCATGGGCATGTCATTTATCGCCTGTTCGAAGTAATTTGGCGTCAGGATAACATCGGATAGGCTTGTGTTAACCAAATTCTGTGGCTCTCTCATAAAAAATTCATTTTGATCTTCGACTCTCAGTCTGGTTAGCGGCTTGCTAAAAACTGAGTCATATTGGGACTTGAGATAAGATAAGATAAGATTTCGTTCGGATTTTTAACCCCGGAGGGTTAGCCACCCAGGAAAGTCAGTGTGTCATCGAGGACTGTCTAACTTATTTCCATTGGGGTCCTTAATCTTGTCCCCCAGGATGCGACCCACACCAGTCGACTAACACCCAGGTACCTATTTGCTGCTAGGTGAACAGGACAATAGGTGTAAGGAAACGTGTCGAAATGTTTCCACCCGCCGGGAATCGAACCCGGGCCCTCCGTGTGTGAAGCGGGAGCTTTAGCCACCAGGCCACCGGGCTCAATCATTTCCTTGCTGTCATCTGTGTAGGACCCATCTTGTTTAAGTAGGGGCCCAATACTGGACGTTGTTCTCGACTTTGATTTGGCATAGGAGAAGAAATACTTTGGGTTTCTTTCGATTTCATTTATGGCTTTTAGTTCTTCCCGCGATTCCTGACTCCTATAAGATTCCTTTAGCTTAAGTTCGATGATTGCTATTTCTCTGATCAGTGTCTCCCTACGCATTTCAGATATACTGACCTCTTTTAGCCGCTCTGTTATTCTTTTCCGTCGCCTGTAAAGGGAGCGCCTGTCTCTTTCTATTTTACATGTACTCCTCCTTTTTCTTAGAGGAATAAGCCTTGTGCATACATCGAGTGCCACCAAGTTAATCTGTTCTAGGCATAAGTTGGGGTCTGTGTTGCTTATTATATATTCCCAGCTTATATCGGTTAGGACTTGGTTTACTTGGTCCCACTTTATGTTTTTGTTATTGAAGTTTAATTTGGTGAATGCTCCCTCGTGACTAATCTCATTATGTCGGTCTGGGGCTCCACGCATACATGTCTGAACCTCAATTATGTTGTGATCTGAGTATATTGTTTTTGATATGGTGACATTTCTTATCAGATCATCATTGTTAGTGAAGATGAGGTCTAGTGTATTCTCCAGTCTAGTAGGCTCTATTATTTGCTGGTTTAAATTGAATTTTGTGCAGAGATTTAAAAGCTCATGTGAGTGTGAGTTTTCATCAGAGCTGCCTCCTGGTGTTATTACTGCAACAATATTATTTCCTATATTCCTCCATTTTAGGTGCCTTAAGTTGAAATCCCCCAGGAGCAAGATGTTGGGCGCAGGAGCTGGAAGATTTTCCAGACAGTGGTCAATTTTTAACAGCTGTTCCTGGAATTGCTGGGATGTTGCATCCGGAGGCTTGTAGACTACCACAATGACTAGGTTTTGGTTTTCGGCCTTTACTGCTAAAACTTCCACTACATCATTTGAGGCATTAAGCAGTTCCGTGCAAACAAGTGACTCTGCAATGTACAGGCCAACCCCCCCCTTTTGCCTGTTCACTCTGTCACATCTGTATAGGTTGTAACCTGGGATCCATATTTCGTTGTCCAAGTGATCCTTTATGTGGGTCTCAGTGAAAGCCGCGAACATTGCCTTTGCCTCTGCAAGCAGTCCACGGATGAAAGGTATTTTGTTGTTTGTTGCTGGCTTTAGACCCTGTATATTTGCAAAGAAGAATGTTATCGGACTGGTGGTATTGTTGGTACTGGGGGGGGGGATTTTTTTTCCAGCATTAGTATCTGTATCTGTTGGTTTGGAGTGGAGGCCATCGACTGTGGTTCCACTCCAGGAATGACTGGATTTGGAGTACGATTTCTGCCATTTCCTGCCAGGTTTTTTTCCTTCCTGGCACTAAAAAACCTCTCCCTCTTGAGTGGCTGTGGCTACTCAGGTTTTTCCATGGCCTGGATGTTTTGTATCTTTTTGTCCCCTTTAGATGGTGTGCCTGGCAATTTAAGTTATAGCACAGTCTTTCCTGTACTGAAGAGGTACACAGTTCAGGGTGAAAAAGCTTACAGGAAGGGAGTTTGCATTTTCCTGTTGTCATATGGGCATGGCATTTTCTAGGGTGGTCATAGTTGCACGTCCCGTCTGTTTTTCCAGATTTCCCATGTCTGCATAGTATGTGCACAGGCTTGGTTTCCGTTTGCCTTGGGTTTCTGTGACTGTATTCCCTGTTGGTGCATGTTTCCCTGTCTTATTCCTATCTTCCCTAGCACCAACAATGGAGCTCCCACCAGTTGTTTTTGGTAATATATTCTCACTATTGCTAGTGAAGTCCTCTTGTTTGCTATTTCCTGTGGTATTTCTAGTTTGCAATATTGGTTTTATCTTATCTTTGACTACACTTGATTCCCCACTACGGCTCCTGTCTCCCATGAGGTCATTTATATGCATTCCTTCCTGCGTATAATTCCCGACTACCTGGACAAAATCTCTAGCTTCACCATTACTGTCTCCCAGGACAGCACCTCCAGCTTCACCATTACTGTCTCCCAGGACAGCACCTCCAGCTTCACCATTACTGTCTCCCAGGACAGCACCTCCAGCTTCACCATTACTGTCTCCCAGGACAGCACCTCCAGCTTCACCATTACTGTCTCCCAGGGCAGCACTATCAGCCCCACATTTACTGACTACCAGGACATCACCTCCAGCCTTACAGTTTCTGACTACATGGCCAGTATCAAGGGCAGTACCATTCAGCCCAGACTTTTTATGTTCCCATCTGTTGTAGAAAGCTTCCAGGTTTTCTATGAAAGCAGCTTTGATGTTATCCTCTTTTAATACCCTTGTGATTTTAGTCCACAGATTTATCTCATTTGGGCATACCCAAAAACACTTCCCTGTTTTAATACTGCTTGTAGCTAGTTCTTGGATATCTGCACAAGGGGCGTGACGCCAATTTCCACAAAAATGACAATTTATCCATGTGAAAGCCCGTTTGTTTGATTGACTGCAGACTACACAGAGCTTCATAATGATTTGAATGGTTGATTTACTGTAATTCTACTAGCAACCTCTTGAATACTCTATTAATAACCTCCTTAAATGAAGCTCTAGCTATCTGTATTCTCACTATTGCTAGTGAAGTCCTCTTGTTTGCTATTTCCTGTGGTATTTCTAGTTTGCAATATTGGTTTTATCTTATCTTTGACTACACTTGATTCCCCACTACGGCTCCTGTCTCCCATGAGGTCATTTATATGCATTCCTTCCTGCGTATAATTCCCGACTACCTGGACAAAATCTCTAGCTTCACCATTACTGTCTCCCAGGACAGCACCTCCAGCTTCACCATTACTGTCTCCCAGGACAGCACCTCCAGCTTCACCATTACTGTCTCCCAGGACAGCACCTCCAGCTTCACCATTACTGTCTCCCAGGACAGCACCTCCAGCTTCACCATTACTGTCTCCCAGGGCAGCACTATCAGCCCCACATTTACTGACTACCAGGACATCACCTCCAGCCTTACAGTTTCTGACTACATGGCCAGTATCAAGGGCAGTACCATTCAGCCCAGACTTTTTATGTTCCCATCTGTTGTAGAAAGCTTCCAGGTTTTCTATGAAAGCAGCTTTGATGTTATCCTCTTTTAATACCCTTGTGATTTTAGTCCACAGATTTATCTCATTTGGGCATACCCAAAAACACTTCCCTGTTTTAATACTGCTTGTAGCTAGTTCTTGGATATCTGCACAAGGGGCGTGATGCCAATTTCCACAAAAATGACAATTTATCCATGTGGAAGCCCGTTTGTTTGATTGACTGCAGACTACACAGAGCTTCATAATGATTTGAATGGTTGATTTACTGTAATTCTACTAGCAACCTCTTGAATACTCTATTAATAACCTCCTTAAATGAAGCTCTAGCTATCTGTATTTCTGTTTCTAAATGTACTTGTATATTGGACAGCTTACCGTGTACGTTCCTGATTTATGTTTATTGTTTGTGTTTGATAAGGGCGCCTACAACCCCATCCGTTTACAGTCTGCTTTATTGTCCAACGAATCCGTTTGAAACCAGTCAAGGGTTCGGACCAGTCAAGGGTTCAGACCAGTCGAGGGTTCGGACCAGTCGAGGGTTCGAACCAGTCGAGGGTTCGGACCAGTCGAGGGTTCGGAACCAGTCTGATCTGATCAATGGGTCACTTATTTAAAACATACTGGTCGGTGATTTGGGCTAACACATGAAGGATCTACTGGAAATTATCTACCCAAGTAATATGTGATTTGATTGATACAAAAGTATAACTTGCGTGTTGATTGCTGGCAGCTCCTACAGTGACGAACGGTCGAGCCTCAACCCTTGTTTATCAATCGCTGTATCTAGCTTTTCTAGTTTTTTTTCGTCTCCACCACAATAAATGCTATATTATCACTATAGTTGACTGGTGGAAATTTTGGAGGAAGGACGCTTTTTCTGTAGTAATAATTGCTTCTCGTTGTGTATATTGCGACCGCTGGTAACTACAGGTTATGTGAGATTCATAGTATACGTCTGGTATTTCAAGAAAAAAGAAACTAATGAAAGTCACTCCGCTCCACTAAGTACCATTATAATACTGGTTAGTTGCTATTACAACACTGTATTCTGCTATTCACTGGTATCACTAGATTATATGTGTGTACACTAGCAGGCCAGGAAGATTATTAAAACAGCTGACCTCTGTGGTAAGTTTCTGGCGACTTCTGGCACCTGCCTCTATAGGCTTATCACTTCATTTACAAATTCACCTGTTTTCAAATGACACCTACTTTAATGACATGTACTTTAATTGTGAATTTTATTTTGGCAATTTAAATCTAGTTATACTCTTGATCTTGTCAACAACATATACCAGACTCTAGTGCAATTGCAAGTACCATTTCAATTTGTATTTTTATATTATAAGTTTATATTATAATTCCTACTCTAAGATTGTTTTCATATCTTAGTGACTATATTGTGTGTGCAATTAGTGTATATTTCAATTATATTATTGTTCAAGATCCTTAACTATCTTTTGCTAACTAGTACCAACTACCTCATATATATTTTTTTTCTACTTTTTTTATTCTTTTGCTACCTTAACTTGTATATTTTATCTTGTCAATTTAAATCTAGTTATACTCTAATTCTTGTAAACAACTTATATAACACCTTAGTGCAATTACAATTGAGAGTCTTGTGCCTTTTTTATATTATTAGATTAAACTCAGTTGTACTATAGTCAATACCAAATTCATTATATTAGACCATAATGTAATTACTAGTGAGAGACTGGTGCTATTTTTAATTTGTATTTTTATATTATTAGATTAAATCTAGTTGTACTATAGCTCATTCTAGCTCAAAACATAGACTCCACAAAAGTCATTATATTAGACCTTAGTGCAATTACAAGTGAGTCTTGTTCTATTTTAAATTTGTATTTTTATATTACTAGTTTATACCTAGTTGTACTTTAGTTCATTCCAGCACAACACATAGACAACATCAACTTCATTATGTGTAGTAGTGACTATACTCTATATGACCAAAATACTCTAGCTATATACTTGTCCAAGCTTTCCACCACTACAGATATCAGTACTAGAACTCAACACATAACTCAGGATATAAATAACCATAATTTAAACCTAGAAGATGATTACACAAATAACCCGCACATAAAAGAGAGAAGCTTACGACGACGTTTCGGTCCGACTTGGGCCATTGACAAAGTCGGATCGAAACGTCGTCGTAAGCTTCTCTCTTTTATGTGCGGGTTATTTGTGTATCGTTCCAGTCACGGTATTGTGCCTTTTTGTTATTTATTTCTAGAAGATGATTGATCACGTTGACCCTGATCTAAACCTCCATAATCTGACACCCAATCAAAACCTATTGGAAAGTAACTGCCTTTATTACACAGCATCACAAGCCAGCACTATCCTAAACAATGCTAAAAGTCTATCAGTACTTAACTATAACATCAGGTCCTTAAGCAAACACTATGATGACCTCCTAGCACTCCTTGAATCACTAAAGACACCCTTCTCCTGCATTATTCTTACTGAGACCTGGCTTAAACAGGACACAATAGATATCTACCCTCTACCAGGATACACAGCAATTCACAACTGCAGACCAAACCAAGTTGGGGGTGGTATTGCAATCTATTACTCTAACCAATTATCTTGTATTAGCACCACTTGCTTTAGTGATGAATATGGGGAATACATTTTTGCTAATTTTACTGTAAAAAACCTTAAGACACCTATAACAATCGGTGCCATTTACCGGATACCTCACACAAACATCCCAAATTTCAGTGAGAAATTAAAGTCACTAATAACAAACAGACAAATGAATAAGCACCACCTTCTCTTAGCTGGAGACTTCAACATCAACCTTGGCTTACTAGATGATCAGCCTGTAACTGATTTCATCAACAATATGAGCAACACACTTCTCATACCCACAATAACTAAACCAACCAGGCTCACTGAGACAAGTGCAACCATAATAGACCACATATGGACCAATATACTAGCCCCCCTTAAATCAGGGATAATCACAGATAGCACTACAGACCACTACCCTACCTTCCTCCTGACAAACATTAATAAACCACCACTTGAATACAACAAAGTCTCATTTAGACTCCATGACGAGGCCTCAATAAGGAAGTTCACAACTGACCTAGAGATTGTTGACTGGCCTACAGAATTCTCCAAGGCCAATGGTATTGATGACTGGACAGACATTTTTCTTAACAAATTACTTAGACTATACAACAAACATTGTCCTATAAAAAACGAAACAGATCACAAACAAACGGTTTGGTTGCCCATGGCTAACCAGCACCATTCTGAAATCCATTGACAAGAAACACCAATATGAAAAGCAATATAGACAGGGCTTAATACACAAAGATATTCTTAAACACTATTCATCAGTTCTCACCAAAGTAATAAAGAAAGCCAAACAACTATACTACTCCAGTAGATTCACAGACACTAGAGGAGACATAAAAAAGACCTGGAAAACACTCTCTCAGATTCTAGGGACCCACAAACTGAAAAAAAACAAGAATATTGTCCTAACTAAACCTAATGAAACACCACTACATCCCTCTGACACAGCTAACAAGATAAACGACTTCTTCTCAACCATAGGATCTAATCTCGCCAATAAAATCCCACATACTAATGCCCATGCTGGGGACTACCTAGATGGGAATTTCCCAAATTCCTTCTATCTTGCACCAATTGAGCCCTCGGAAGTCACCGAGATTATAGTCACTTAAAAACAACTCAGGGAATCTGTCTAATGTCCCACCATTACTGTACAAGCGAGTGGCCCATTTCCTTTCACATGCTATTTCATTACTTTTTAACAAGTCACTAGAAACTAGCACCTTCCCGAAACTACTCAAGATGGCAAGGGTTACACCAATACATAAAGGTGATGACCCTACAGACTTAAACAACTATAGGCCAATATCAAACTTACCATTGCTATCCAAAATCTTTGAGAAACTCGTGCACAGGAGACTATATTCATTTATAACAGCACGAAACATACTCAACCCCTGCCAATTTGGATTTAGGAAAAATAAAAGCACTAATGATGCAATCATAAAAACGTTAGATCTGCTTTACACAGCATTGGAAAATAAGGAATATCCACTAGGAATTTTTATTGACCTAAGAAAAGCTTTTGACACAGTAGACCACGACATCCTACTCCACAAACTTGACCATTACGGTATAAGAGGCCATGCGCTTGCTTATTTCAAATCTTACCTTACTAATAGGTATCAGTATGTTAATATTAAAGACACAGCATCAACAACACGGCCACTTGATACTGGAGTTCCGCAGGGAAGTGTCCTTGGTCCCCTGCTCTTCCTCATATACATCAATGATCTTCCAAACGTATCCCAACACCTGAAACCCATTCTCTTTGCTGACGACACGACTTATGTCATCTCTCACCCTAATCTTGCCACCCTCAACACCATTGTTAACGAGGAGCTGATCAAAATATCGACTTGGATGACAGCCAATAAACTTACGCTTAACACTGACAAAACCTACTATATTATGTTTGGTAGCAGAGCAGGAGATGCACAAATTAACATTAAGATCGACAACACTCTAATTACCAGACATAATGAGGGCAAATTCCTAGGCCTATACCTTGACAACAACCTGAATTTCAGCACCCATATCCAACACATAACCAAAAAAGTATCCAAAACAGTTGGGATCCTCTCCAAGATACGATACTACGTGCCGCAAAATGCCCTTCTCACACTATACCACTCACTTATTTATCCATACCTCACCTATGCTATTTGTGCTTGGGGATCAACTGCAGCAACACACCTAAAGCCAATAATAACCCAACAAAAAGCTGCAGTAAGAATAATCACTAAATCCCATCCCTGGCAACACACCCCCCCACTCTTCATAGATCTAAACCTACTCCCTGTTCAGTACATCCACACTTACTACTGTGCAATCTACATCTACAGGACCTTAAACTCCAATATCAACCTTGACCTAAAATGCCTTCTTGATAGTTGTGACAGAACCCACAGGCATAACACCAGACACAAACATCTCTACGACATTCCCCATGTCCGACTAAACCTTTACAAAAATTCAATGTATGTCAAAGGCCCTAAAATCTGGAACACCCTATCTGAGAACTCTACAACTGCAGACACATTCATCACCTTCAAAACTACCATTAGAAAACATCTTATCTCCCTGATAAACCCCATCAACTAACTACACGAATACCACCTGGTGGTTCACACTTACACTCACTCACCCATTTGACCATAAACAGAAATATTAATCTCAATCTTAAAATAATGAATCCTATGATACTCCAATACTGAAACTATGTACTGTGCCAAAACAAAAGCATTCACATTGCTAAACTCACAAACTAGTATTTAGTCACTTAGCCATAATACCAACTTACCTCATAATTTGTAATATTTTAAAATAAAGAATTAAACTAAGTATGCCCGAAATGCCTAGCCATGCTAGGCGTTCTAGTGGTACACTCTGTAATCATTATTTAACTACATGTAAACCACACAACAACCAAATTCTGTAACTTCAACATTGTAATCTTTATAGAGAATAAACTTTGAAAGAGTGATCTGTGCCTTGTGTTATGGTCATGTGTTCTGTTGAGGTTGGTAAGGAGAAGTTTGAGGGGAGGGTTTATATCCGACAAAAGTGTTCTATGTATGTAGTAGGTAACCTGGAGTTTACCTGGAGAGAGTTTCGGGGGTCAACGCCCCCGCGGCCCGGTCTGTGACCAGGCCTCCTGGTGGATCAGCCCCTGATCAACCAGGCTGTTGCTGCTGGCTGCACGCAAACCAACGTACGAGCCACAGCCCGGCTGATCAGGAACTGACTTTAGGTGCTTGTCCAGTGCCAGCTTGACAACGGAACAATGCTCTTCTCCAGACTGAGGGACTGACCACCTCAAAACTTTAAGGGTGATGGACTGATTACATCGTCTTCAAGTATCTTCTGCTTCTATCAACTTTTCTGTACTCGACTGAAGAAGCCTACTGTGTAGGCGAAACGTTTCGAAATAAAGATACCTAACTGTTGCATATGTGTCTTACCTAACAATCTGTCGGTATTTTATACCATTTTAATGTTCATCAAGTTATGCTCTTCAAGGTGACTTCTGATAATGTCAGCTATAATTGATTCTAATAACTTGCCCACTATAGATGTCTGAAGATAAATCATGTTTATAAAATTGCTCACAAACAGTGTCCAGAATATCTTGCTGCCAGTTTTGTCAAGGTTGGGAACCAAAGCAATCATAGTACTAGGGGGAGAGAGCACAACTTTGTAGTACCCACAGTCATTGGCCAGGCTTCAAACACCTTTTATTGTACAGCAATAAAGGAATGGAACAGACTACCCGCACATGTCAAAGCCAGTCATAGCATGAACCACTTCAAGAAGAGTGCCAAAAGGTGTCTGATGAATGTAGCTACAGAAAGGGAGGGGAATGATTATCTATTTTTTAGCTAACATACGTGTAAATTTTACCTTATTCCTAGTAATGACCCTCGTATTGTAGATAGTCTTAATGACCCTCGTGTAGTAGATAGTCTTTTTAGTATGATAATAAGATGTTATCTTCATTGTAGAATAATAAGAAAATATTATAACCTTTATATTATAATAATAAGGTAAAAGGACCCCAGTGGAAATAAGTCACTCTGTCTGACTTTTTTGGGTTATCCTAGGTTCTCTACACATATGCTGCTATGTATGATAATTCTATGTAACTGTATTTGTGTATACCTGAATAAACATGCTTACTTACTTACTTACTTAGTCACTGACGTGTATAGTATGTACAGTCATGGAGAAGATTATCAGGAGGAGAGTGGTGGAGCACCTGGAACGGAACAAGAGTATAAACGTCAACCAGCACGGATTCATGGAACGCAAATCCTGTGTCACAAACCTTCTGGAGTTTTATGATAAAGTAACAGAAGTAAGACACAAGAGAGATGGGTGGGTTGATTGCATCTTCTTGGACTGCAAGAAGGCCTTTGACACAGTTCCTCACAAGAGATTAGTGCAGAAGCTAGAGGATCAGGCGCATATAACAGGAAGGGCACTGCAATGGATCAGAGAATACCTGACAGGGAGGAAACAACGAGTCATGGTACGTGATGAGGTATGACATTGGGCACCTTTGACGAGCGGGGTCCCACAGGGGTCAGTCCTAGGACCAGTGCTATTTTTGGTATATGTGAATGACATGAGGGAAGGGTTAGACTCAGAAGTGTTCCTGTTCGCAGATGATGTGAAGTTAATGAGGAGAATTAAATCAGATGAGGATCAAGCAGGACTTCAAAGAGACCTGGACAGACTGGACACCTGGTCCAGCAACTGGCTTCTCGAATTTAACCCCTCCAAATGCAAAGTCATGAAGATTGGGGAAGGGCAAAGAAGACCGCAGATGGAGTATAGGCTAGGTGGCCAAAGACTGCAAACCTCGCTCAAGGAGAAAGATCTTGGGGTGAGTAAAACACCGAGCACGTCTCTGGAAGCACACATTAACCAAATAACTGCTGCAGTATATGGGCGCCTGGCAAACCTGAGAATAGCGTTCCATACCTTAGTAAGGAATCGTTCAAGACACTGTATACCGTGTACGTCAGGCCCATACTGGAGTATGCAGCACCAGTTTGGAACCCACACTTGATCAAGAACGTCAAGAAATTAGAGAAAGTGCAAAGGTTTGCGACAAGGTTAGTTCCAGAGCTAAGAGGAATTTCCTACGAAGAAAGGTTAAGGGAAATCTGCCTGACGACACTGGAGGACAGGAGGGTCAGGGGAGACATGATAACGACATACAAAATACTGCGTGGAATAGACAAACTGGACAGAGACATGATGTTCCAGAGTTGGAACACGGAAACAAGTAGTCACAATTTAAAGTCGAAGACCCAGATGAGTCAGAGGGATGTTAGGAAGTATTTCTTCAGTCATAAGATAAGATTTCGTTCGGATTTTTAACCCCGGAGGGTTAGCCACCCAGGATAACCCAAGAAAGTCAGTGCGTCATCGAGGACTGTCTAACTTATTTCCATTGGGGTCCTTAATCTTGTCCCCCAGGATGCGACCCACACCAGTCGACTAACACCCAGGTACCTATTTGCTGCTAGGTGAACAGGACAACAGGTGTAAGGAAACGTGTCGAAATGTTTCCACCCGCCGGGAATCGAACCCGGGCCCTCCGTGTGTGAAGCGGGAGCTTTAGCCACCAGGCCACCGGGCCAGGAAGTGGAATAGCCTAGCAAGTGAGGTAGTGAAGCAGGAACCATACATAGCTTTAAGATGAAGTATGATAAAGCTCATGGAGAAGGGAGAGGACCTAGTAGCACTCGGTGAAGAGGCGGGGCCTGGAGCTGAGTCCCGACCCCTGCAACCACAGTTGGGTGAGTACATACATAAAACAAACAATTGCAATATAAACCCTTCTCTGAGACTTTCCCTTGATAGTTGTAACAGAACACAGTCATAACACAAGACTGTGACATCTCTCGTGTCTGACTCATCCTGTGTTAAACCTCAATGCACATATAAGGTCCTAAGATCTGGAATTCATTGCCTGAAGCACGGAGAGGTCCCCTGTCTGCCAATCGATTCATAATTATTTTTAGAAAACCCTTCATCTCCCTAACGTAACTGAAACAAACAGTAATACGCTATATCAGACAAAACCAGGTCATCCAACTCCGTCCCTGTTCTTTTTTCAGTGTTCCATCAACTGTCATAAATAATTGATACACATAACTTGTCCATTGTATTCTCTATTCAGTCTCTCCACTAAACTGAAAATCACTGAACCAGAAATTGTACCATTTGTTCATTAGTTATCTTTCTTGCAGTGTATATGACTGTATTTAACTGCATTATAATTCGTACTTAATAGTTTATATCTAAATCTTGAATAACTTTTAAGTATTAGAATTAGTTTGCCCGACATGCACTGCATACTAGTGTTTTCGTAGACAAATGGCTCAGAGAATCATTTACCTACATGCAAACTACATTACTTGTACCACATAAAGAAATTAAAATGATAGTGTATTGTAATATTTTCTGTTTAGAGTAATATTAATTTTATTAGCGCATGTCGTTGCTCAGACGTCAAAAGCCGCTCAGCCAATGGCAAGGCGCCGTGACAATGGTGGTCTCATTACGGTGCAGGAGGAGATGTCTGAAGATATTTTTCAAATAGATCTAATTAAAGCATATTCTGATAATTTTCCTTGACCTATTAGTGTATATGCGCTTGTATTTGTTTTGTTTTCTTAATAAGACTATTAAACATACAATTGTTTGGATATTTATATAGTTAGTTACTGTGTGAAGACATCTTGATATATTTGGCATGCAGCCAGGGCCCGGCAGCGTGTAGTCGTGGCAGACGTAAACACAACCCAGCTGACACTTCCACCCATCATGGTGTTCTTCAATTTTGATGTCAGGAGGTTAGTGCAAGTAGAAGAAAACAACTGAAATTCAAAATATTCCAAACTCAGGTGGAGGAGGCCTATCAAAATTAATTTAGGCTAAATCCTCGCTTCCTGTCACCATTGTGTGTCTATGATTGTAAGGTTATGCAGGTTCATCATAAAATGTCACTTATATGTTTATAATGAATGCAATGTGATGAAAATCTGAATACAAATTACTTTTATGTATTGTCATACATTTTGTGGCTAACCTAAGTAAATAAATGAAGTGTTTATTGCAATCATTTCATGGAAAATATTAAAATTTAACCAATGAAAATTGAAAATATATTTTTCAAAGATGAATAAGACAGGTACAACACTTGGGTATCTTTATTGTGGAACATTACACCAACCAGTGGCTTTATCCAGGGCAGTACGGGTTTAGAGCAGGTTGCTCCTGCCTCTCAACTACTGGACCACTGTGACCCCCTCACCCCTCAAGGAAGGTTCCTTGATGTTGGTGAGGGGCTCTTGATTTAGGGAATTGGATCTGTGCTCCAGTTCCCTGAATTAAGCCTGAATGCCTTCCACATCCCCCGCCAGGCGCTGTATAATCCTCCGGGTTTAGCGCTTCCCCCTTGATTATTATAATAATAATAATGTGACCCCCTCAAGGAAGGTTCCTTGATGCTGGTGAGGGGCTCTTGATCTAGGGAATTAATTTGTGTTCCAGTTCTCTGAATTGAGCTTGAATGCCTGCCATCCTCCCCCCCCCATAGGTGCTGTATAATCCTACGGGTTTAGTAGTACTCCCCCCCCTCAAGGAAGGTTCCTTGATGTTGGTGAGGGGCTCTTGATTTAGGGAATTGGATCTGTGCTCCAGTTCCCCGAATTAAGCCTGAATGCCTGCCACATCCCACCCCCAGGCACTATAATCCTCCGGGTTTTGCGCTTCCCCCTTGATTATAATAATAATAGTGCTCCCCCATGATTATAATAATAATAATAATAACAATAATAATAATAATAATGGACCACTATGACATGGTCTTGGCTGCTCTGGACCAGGTCCATGCTCTGGAGGACAAACAAAATGCAGATGTAGTATACACAGACTTTGCGAAAGCCTTTGACAAATGTGACCATGGTGTAATAGCACACAAAATGCTTGATAAAGGAATAACAGGAAAAGTTGTTAGATGATCTATAACTTCCTAACTCTTGTAGGTTTAGCATTTCATTTTGATTGTAGTAATAATAATCTAACTTTCTAAGAAATAGAACACAAAGTAATAATAAACAAAGTCTTTGGCAGCTGCAGTGAATAGCTCTGTTACACAAGGTACAATACTCTTCCCCCATCCTCTTCCTCATCCTCTTCCTCATCCTCATATCTGACAGAGATGTAAGCCACAACACTGTGTCCTTTGCTGACAATACCAGAATTTGTATGATAGTATCAGCCATTGAGGATGATGCAAATCTCCAAGCAGATATTAACCAAGGCTTTAAATGGGCCTCAGAAAACAATATGAAGTTCATTGAAGACAAATTTCAGTTTAAGACCCCAGTGGAAATAAGTCGCTGTCTGACTTTTTTGGGTTATCCTAGGTAATTTACACATGTTACAATGTATGATAATTTGTTAAATTGTATTTGTGTGCCTGTATCTAAATAAACTTACTCTGTTATGGAAAACTCAAGGAAATAAAAGCTGGATTGGAGTATAAAACAAATTCCAACCCCACAATAGAGCAAAAAACTAACATGAAGGACCTGGGAGTGATAATGTCTGAGAATTTTACCTTCAAAGATCACTTTGTGTCTACCACATCTGCTAGGAAAATGATAGGATGGATAATGACTGTTCAAATTGCATGTTCTCTGTAGGTTGGAATATTGCTATACACTAATGGTCCCTTTTAAGGCAGGCAAAAATTGCAAACCTGGAGAATATACAGAGAACTTCACTGTGCGTATATGTACAGTAAAGCACCTAAATTACTGTGAATGGTGTAAGTCCCTTGGCCTGTAATCCTTGGAATGCTGGCGAGAAAGATGCATGATAATGTACACTTGTAAAATCGTAAAGGGACTGGTCCCAAATCTTCACACAGAAATTACTCCCTATGAAAGCAAAAGACTTGTCAGGTGGTGTAACATCCCCCCAGCAGACATGTTGTGGGATTGGCCACTGAAATCCTTTGAAGAGTCCTGGCCAAGCTGCAGCAGCAACACTGAAAATCTTTAGAGACATGACTTGCAGCTGATGCTATAGCTGGGTCAATACACTCTTCTCTCTTGTTGCAGTTCAGATGTTCTAACCTTTTCTTCCTGTAGGTCATGGTTACTGTCTTCAGCTTGTATCAAACCCACACCTGCAGCCAACATTTTTTTCAAGGGAAAGAGTGCATTACCCTATTTTTAGAGGAAGATTCATAACCAGACACTGAGGTCGACCACTGGTATCAAAATCATTTGGTCAAGCACAGTCTGCTCAGATACTAACTTTTTAGCCTGAACCGGTGGAGCACTGCCTACTGTGGTGCCCCCATTACCACTCTGCATGCACTCTCCTCTGTGTGGCCTTGTGCACATTCCAGTTACAGTCTTTAACTCTACCTCTTCTCAATGGGGAGGGGTTTGACCCTTCAGACCGTCAGATCTTGGCCTGAACCTGTGCATTCTTGCTGGTTCTGGGCTCATTAGAGACATATAATATGCACAGTTATTAGTCAACTTCCATCCACTTTGGTTGAGGTTCCTTTTCTGAGTGCTGGAAGGCAGGACTTGATACAGCATATGCTGTCAGTGGCCCTATAAATCCCAACATCATCATTCCCCCCCCCCCCAGTGAAAAGCAGGGGTGCCATGAGTATGCTAAGAGCCAACGCAGTAAGTGTCGGGCCCAAAATTGTTCAACTGCCTCCCTTCATACATAAGGGGGATTACCAGTACACCCCTGGCTGTCTTCAAGAGGGAGTTTGACAGGCACCTAAAGTCAATACCTAACCAGCCGGGCTGTGGTTAGTACGTCAGTTTACGTGTGGCCAGCAGTAACAGCCTGGCTGATCAGGCCCTGATCCACTGCACTTACTAAATCCAGCTTAGCCTAGTGCAGTGGTTCCCAAACTTTATTCTATGAGCTTCATTTTCGGAATAAAAATTTGCTTGTGCCACACTGAATTTTTTACTGATAAGAAATACATTAAAAATATTACCTAACAAACAATAAAACTAAAGCATACAACTGAAGTTTGTAATACATGGTAACCTGCTAAGGTTCAGTTACTCTCATGAAATTTAAGTAATGTAATGAGGTAATTGATTATATTAGCTGTGCCCTAATGCAAAGAGAGAAAGATCACTTTATTTACTTCTTTTAGGCTCATCTTCAACACTGCACTTAACAGATGGCATGAAATTTGGAAACTTCTATGGGTTTCTATACATGTTTATATATTTCTTTGTCCTTGAATCTTCTCACCACACTTGCCATCCTCTCGCTGTATAGTCCTTGTGGCTTAGCGCTTCTTTTTGATTATAATAATAATTGCCATCCTCTCTCACCTCACCAGTGTGGTGTGCCGCACCCTTTGGGAACCACTTCCCTAGTGGCATGACCTGCTTCCGCTGCTCACCTGTGATGCTACCACCAGTTGCTTTGCTTCACCTGTCTCCAGTATACAAGCCCCTACCCCTTTGATATACTTTTATCTTTGAAGAGTTTCGAGAATTTCTCCTCTCTCTGAGCCCGGCCATGGGCCAGGCTTGTTTTGTGCTTGCCTGATCAACCAGGCTGTTGCTGCTGGAGGCTCGCTGCCCCACATATCCATCACAGCCTGGTTGATCTGGCTTCTACACTTGTTCTAGACGTGTTCCCAATATTTTCTGGTGAGATGTCGAATAGTCTGGGACCCCAGATGTTGATAAAGTGTTCCCTTATTGTCCCCACTGCACCCCTGCTCCTCACTGGGTTTATTTTACACTTCCTCCCATATCTCTCACTCCAGTATGTTATGGCATTGTGCAGATTTGGTACTTTCCAGGCATATATTATCATGCATCTCTCTCTCCTCTGCTCCAATGAGTACATGTTCAAGAAGGCATTCCCTGTAGTTTAAGTGCTTTACTGGCTCACTGTGAGCTGTAAACACACACTGTATTTGTTCAGCTCCGATATTTCTCCTGCTTTGAATGAGGCCATCAGCACTGAGCAATATTCTAAGTGAGGGATCACTAGTGATTTGAAGAGTGTTACCATCGGCATTATTTTCCTTTTTTTGAAAGTTCTCACTACCCACCCCGTCATCTTCCTGGCTGTCGTGATCTTTGTCTTGTTATGGTCTTTAACCCTTTCAGGGTCCACAGGCCCTCTGAGACTTGTTCTCAGGGTCCCCCAAATTTCAAAAAAAAACAAAAATTATTTTTTCTTATGAAAAGATAGAGAATCTTTTCCCGATCATAATGACACCAAAAGTATGAAATTTGATGGAAAACTTACGGAATTATGCTCTCGCCAAGTTAGCGGTCTCGACGATGTTTATGCATCGGCGATTTTGCCCACTTTGAACCCTATTTTCGGCCAATTCCAGTGTACTAGTCGACAAAAATCATAACTATTTCACTAGAACTCCATTTTTTTCTATCGAATGAGTACAAGAAACTACCCATTTACCAATTTCAACTATCCAATACAGTGGTCAGAATTTAACAATTTTGCCAATTTCACACAAATTTCAAAAGATGCCAATTTCTAAATAGAGTCCAGAATAAACAAGAAAGACATTCCTGGCACTAAAATAACAAGTTCTCTGTTCGTTAGTCACATCCTAAGGCCAATCTTATATTTCTTTGGCTTTCCACTTTGAATTTTTATTCTTACAAAAAATAGAAGATTTACTGTTATGCAGACTACTGCATTATTGTAGAAATGGTATAAATAATATCAGCACACTTGTGAAAGAATATTAGACTCACCAGCTGACGTGTATTGGAAGCTTGGCATGATTTGTTTACTTTTGAACTTTGGTAAAAATCGAACATTTCTGCTACTTTGAACTCTATTTCAAGGTACTTTTCATTGTAAAACCAGTCAAAATCATCTCAATTTCTGTAATATGTCTTCCATTCTATAAAATGAGACCAGGAAAACTAGAATACAACAATAAATACCATACGAAAATACAGTGCAAAGTTGCTGTTTTAACCCTTTGACTGTTTCACGCCCCTTTCTGAAACTCGTTCTATGTCGCTAAATTTTTGAAAAAAAAAAAATTATTTTTTCTTATGAAATGATAGAGAATCTTTTCCCGATGGTAATGACACCAAAAGTTTGAAATTTGGTCGAAAACTCATGGAATTACGCTCCCGCGAAGTTAGCGGTCTCGGCGACATATGCGTATCGGCGATTTCGCCGATTTTGAGCCCTATTTTCAGCCAATTCCTTTGTTAGAGTTGACCAAACTCATAGCTATTTCTTTAGAACTCCATTTTATCTATCAGCTGAGTATAAGAAACCTCCCATTCACCAATTTGGACTACCCAATATTGTGGTCAGAAAATAGCAATTTGGCCAATTTCACGCAAACTAAAAAAGATGCCAATTTCAAAATAGGGTCCAGAATAAACAAGGTAGACATTCTTGGCACTAAAATAACATATTCTCTGTTCATTAGTCACATCTCTAGGCCTCTCTTATATTATTATTGCTTTCTATTTTGATTTTTTATTCATACAAAAAAATACAAAATTTACTGTTATGCAGACTACTGCATTATTGTAAAAATGGTATAAATAATATCAGTGCACTAGTGAAAGAATATTAGACTCCCCAGTTGACGTGTATTGGACGTGTGGTGTGATTTGTTTACTCCTGAACATTGGTAAAAATCAAACATTTCTGCTACTTTGAGCTCAGTTTCAAGGTCGTTTTCATCGTCAAAGTAATGAAAATCATCTCTATTTCTGTAATATCTTTTCCATTTTATCACCTAAGACCATGAAAACGCAAATACATCGATAAATACTATACGAAAATACACCTCAAATTCGGCGTTTTAATCCAAAAAAAGATGAGTTTTTTTTTTTCTCATTACCCACTGTGTGCTGCAGGATTTTTTTATGTGGTGCACACTGACCACACAGACCCATTCTCTCACATGTGGGCCTACCAGCTTTCTTCCGCTTGATTTGAAGCCGCTAGAATTATTGAGTATATATACGTCTGAAACACTGGCTCGTAAGACGTATATATATGACCAAAACAGTCAAAGGGTTAATCCAAAAACACGGTCAAAGTTTTTTTTTTTCTCATTACGCACTGTGCTGCAGAATTTTTTTTATACTGCACACATTGAGCACATAGACCCATTGTTTCATATGTAGGCCTACCAGCTTTCTCTCACTAGATTTGAGGGCGCTAGAATTTAGGCATACTAGTACGTCAAAAACCCTAGGGCGTAAGCCATACTAGTACGGCCGAAACCCTGAAAGGGTTAAAAGAAAGGTCATCTGGCATAATTATTCCCAGGTCTTTTACGTATTCCTTATGTTCTATTTGGTGACCCTCTTGAGTATTGTATATAGTGTTCCTTTTGAGGTTTTCATTCTTTCCATACCTAAGCAGATGGAACTTATCACTACTGAACATCATGTTGTTCTCCACTGCCCACTGGAAAACCCTGCTTATGTCTTCCTGTGTCCTCTTCCGTAGCGACTTTCATGCTTATTTTAGTGTCGTCTGAAAATGGAGATACAAAAGTGTGCCAGGTGTTTTTAGCTATGTCTGCTATAAGGATGAGAAACAGCAGAGGTGCCAGGACAGTGCCTTGGGGCACTGAGCTTTTGACCTTGCTGATGCTAGATCTTGCCCCCGTGCATATTCTGTACTTTTAGCAAGGCTGATTTACTGAACAAATCTTCTCTAAACTGAGGTATGCAGATTATCTCAAATTCCTTCATATCTTTCACTTTTTTTTATCTCTTGGATTGATAAAGCCACTTGTCTTATTCATCGGTTTGTTGGTTTTCAAAATTAATATAATACATATTTAACCCTTAAAATGTCCAAACATAGATCTACGTTCACGTGCGGGGGGGTTCCGAACATAGGTCTACGTTTTTTTTTTTACATGCTTTCAAATGGGGAAAATAAAGGTTGGAGCACTACGCACGTGAACGTAGATCTACATTTGGGCAGTCTAAGGGTTAAAAAGTGCTAAGTATGTTTAGGATGAAATCAATGGGGGACCCATTATGAGTAGTGTGCTACAGGTATCAGTATGGGCCTCTTGTTCACAACTTGCATAAATGACTTAGGTGAGGGAATAAATAGTGACATAAGTTTATCAGTGACACGAGAATGAGCAATTGGACAGTTACTGATGGCACTAGAAAGCGACACGATGACCTGGATTGGTTGATGTGGTTTGGAAAGTGGCAGATATAGTTCACTGTGGACTAATGTAAAGTTCTAATCCTAGAACAAGACAATAATAATGGCACTTGGAGGCTAAATAATGTAGGTCTTAGTCAAACTTAACCCTTTCACTGCCGGGATCCCCAAAATCAAGTGTCAACAATGTTGGGATTAAAAAAAAAAAATCTTTGAAGGTAATGACACCAAAAATACAAAATTTGATGGAAAACGTGCAGAATTGTATAGGCACAAAGTTACACATCAAGGATTTTTCCTTGTTTAAGTCCTATTTTAAACCAGTTTCATTGCTCACTTCAACCAAAATCATGGCTGTTTCAATAGAATGCCTTCTATTCTATATGTTGAGCACAAGAACTGCCAATTCAGCTATCAGAACTTCCTTATAAAGTTCAGAGGTCAGTAATTTGGTCATTTCTACACAAAATTCAAATTCAGATTTAAAACCCTTTCAGGGTTTCCGACATACTAGTACGGCTTACTAACCAGGGTTATAGACGTACTAGTACGTGTAAATTCTAGCGCCTTCAAATCTAGCGAGAGAAAGCTGGTAGGCCTACATATGAAAGAATGGGTTCTGTGTGGTCAGTGTGCACAGTATAAAAAAAATCCTGCAGCACACAGTGCATAATGAGAAAAAAAAAAACTTTGACCGTGTTTCTGATTTACAACAGTGACTTTGCACTGTATTTTCATATGGTATTTATGGTTGTATTCTAGTCTCATTTTATAGAATGGAAGACACATTACAGAAATTGACATGATTTTGATTGGTTTTGCAATAAAAAGTACCTTAAAATTGAGTTCAAAGTAGCAAAAATGTTCGATTTTTGCCAAAGTCAAAAGTCAACAAATCATGCCACGTGTCCAATACACATCAACTGGTGAGTCTAATATTCTTTCATAAGTGCGCTGACATTGTTTATATCATTTCTACACTAATACAGTAGTCTGCATAACAGTAAATCTTCTATTTTTTGGGAGAATAAAAATTCAAAGTGGAAAGCAAAAGAAATGTAAGAGGGGCCTGGGGATGTGACTAATGAACAGAGGAAATGTTATTTTAGTGTCAGGAATGTCTGTCTTGTTTATTCTGGACCCTATTTGAAAATTGGCATCTTCTGAAATTTGTGTGAAATTGGCAAAATTGCTAATTTCTGACCACTTTATTGGATAGTTGAAATCGGTAAATGGGTTGTTTCTTGTACTCGTTTGATACAAAAAATGGAGTTCGAGCAAAATAGTTATGATTTTTGTCGACTAGTACATTGGAATTGGCTGAAAATAGGGCTCAAAGTGGGCGAAATCGCCGATGCGTAAACATAGTCGAGACCACTAACTTCGCGAGAGCATAATTCCGTAATTTTTCCATCAAATTTCATACTTTTCGTGTCATTATGATTGGGAGAAGATTATCTCTTCATAATAAAATTTTTTTTTTTTTTTTTTTTTTTTTTTCCAAAAAAATTTCTACCTTGAGAACAAGTTTAGGAGAGGGCCTCTCTGCCCTGAAAGGGTTAATAGCAGAATCCAAAATAAACACTGCACACTTGCACTCTTGCATGCACACGCATACTCTTACATGCACATGCAAGAATGCTTAGATAAGGAAAAAGTCCTAACAGCAGTTTGAGACTCGCATAGCATTGAAAACCAAATCGGACTCAAAGTTATTACATATGTAGCCACATCAGGTAGAAAACTAACAGTCAGAGATCAGGTAATCAGGTTGAAGAAGGAAGGTGGAGAACTTGCAAGGAATGACCAGGAAGTCTGTGAAAAGCTCACCACAAGATTTAGGGAGGTATTCTCAGAAGAGACAGAAAGGCTTCCAGCAAACTGAGGCAGAAAAGTGCACCAGCAAGTGCTGGACACACTATACAACTGGGGAGGTGGTGAGCTATATACCTCAAAGGTGGCGGGGCTAAATAATATCTCTGTGGGTCCTGAGTGAGAGAGCACAGGCACAATGTGCTGCTATCCACAATCTTCAATAAGTCCATCAAAACTGGGCAACTGCAAAAGGTGTGGAAGATGGTATATGTAATCCCAGTTTTTAAGAAATGAATCAGACAAGCAGCATTAAACTACAGATCAGTGCCACTGATATGTATAGTATGCAAAGTTATGGGAAGAGTATCAGCTGAAGAATGGTGGAGTACCTAGAAAAGAATAGGCTCATACATGACGACCTCACCAAGTGCAAAGATATGAAACTTAGGGACGGACAAAGAAGACTACAGACAGAGTACAGGCTCAGGGGGGGCAAAGGCTACAAACCTCACTCAAGGAGAAGAACCTTGGGGCATTATGCTGAGTGTATCCCGAGGCACATGTCAACCAAGTAATTACTGCAGCAAATGCACGTCTGGCAAATCTAAGAATGGTGTTTTAACATCAGTACATTCGCAATACTGTACGTGTATGTCAGGCTCATTTTGGAGTATGCAGCACTTGTACAGAGCCCACACCTGGTCAAGCACATCAAGGAATTTGAGAAAGTGCAGAGGTTTGCAACAAGACTTAGTCCTAGAGCTAAGGGGGTATGTCCTATGAGGAGAAGTTAGGGGAATTCAACTTGATGACACTGGAGAACAGGATATGATAATGACATAAAATACTGAGAGGAATTGACAGGGTGAAGAGTGAAAGAATGTTTGAGATGGGAAATGGGAATAAGGGGGCACAACTAGCAGTTGAAAACTTATATGTCATAGGGGTGTTTGGAAGTATTTCTTCAACCTTAGAATCGTCAGGAAGTGGAACAATCTGGAGAATGAAGTAAAGGCAGGATCCATACATAGCTTTAAGAAGAGTTACAACAAGGCTCTTGAAGCTGGGAGAGAGAGGACTCGGTAGCCAGTGAGGAGGTGGGGCTAGAATCTGTGAATCAACCCCTACAACCACATGCAGTTACAGCAACCTCACTGGGCCACTCCTAGGAATGTCTCAGTGGTCAATGTGTCAGTGTCAGTGAACAATTGTATAAAACATATGACAAAGTAACCAGAGTCAGAAAAATGAGTTTGGCCAAATATTTATAAAAAAATACTTTATTGAGGATGCATCAAGAAGGCACTGTTTACAGTACATCACAAATTTGGCAGTCATCTCAAACATTAAAAATTGACTTGGTGTCATGGATGATTTGTTTGCCCATTGTGTAGCAGGCCTGGTCAGTAATAATCTTCCTCTGGTATTTTATAGCTGTCATTAACTGGCCTCTATAAGATTCACCTTCCTGATAGCCTAGTTAGAAGGAAATCTTACAATATTACAATTGTTTGAAGGTGTAAGACTCGTTAAATCATGGAAATAAGTGACATTGTTTAACTATGTTGAGTTATCCTAGGTTCTGTCTACATAGTTTGCTTTTTAGCTAAATTTCACTGTTGGTATCATGAAATTGTAATAAATTTGGAAGGGATAAAACATCTTTGTTAGCTGCACACCCATTTTGTTGGTAGGGATGCCTGTGGTGGAACAACAGGTCATGGTTCATTGTGTACTTATGCTAGTTAGGCAGTGTTACTCATGATGCACTAAATGGGCCCATCTGGTCTTAGTTTTTTTTTTTTTTAAAGGCATGAAGAGGTTGGGGAGAGTCATGATAAGGTCAAAAGTATTGGCAGGTAGCATATTTCAAGGCATGAAAAATTGCGCATACTTGTATGTCAGACACAATTAAGGGATTATAAATACATATATAATATTTGCTGTTTCATATAGGTACAGTATTATTACAACAATAATCTAAGTACATTGTGATGTCATAGTCAGTTTATTAGTATTATTAATGTGCATATTGTTTCAATATTTTCCAGACTTGATATATATCGCAAAGTACCAAAAGACTTAACACAGCCAACATTAACTGGGGCTGTGATTAGTGTAACATGCATCACGTTTATGTTGATCCTCTTTACTTCCGAACTCCTGCACTTTCTCTCAGGAGAAATGTGAGTACAGTATCTCTTAAATTCTTGTAATATAAAAGTTATAAAGAAAACACACATTCTGGTTTTGTTTTGAGATAAAATGTTAAACTCCACTTCCTTGCAAGCTTGGCACTAGGTGTAAGCAACATGAAATACCAACAAGTTGCAAAACACACACCCAGGTAGAATGAATGCTTTTATTAAGGCAAGTTTTCCTTGGCTACAAGTGAAATGTTCTCTTAAAGTGTTTAGCCTTTTTTGCCTTGGTGTTTGTTTTGTAACATTAAACTGCTGAAGGATTGGCTCTGGAACCCTAGTCTGTAAGAATCTCTCTTAATTATGAGACCTTATTCTAATCAACATTTGTTAATTTTCAGTGTGTCAGAATTCTATGTAGATAACCCTGGTGAATCGACCGACAGAATACCTGTTTACATCAAGATCTCACTACCACGTCTTAAATGTGATCGTAAGTTACATATATTGTGGCTTGAATGTTTATTGGGATACAAATTCTTTTTTAGACAAGCTCAGTTGTGCCCAGTTTTCTTTCACAGAATCTGAATTTAAAGGTTCTTCATGTATGTAGTACAGCACAATATACTGCACTGTTCATGTATGCTGTACAGTATACTGCACTGTTCATGTATGCTGTACAGTATACTGCACTGTTCATGTATGCTGTACAGTATACTGTACTGTTCATGTATGCTGTACAGTATACTGTACTGTTCATGTATGCTGTACAGTATACTATACTGTTCATACAGCACAATACAGTATACAGTGCTGATCAGGTACACAGTACAGTATACTGTATTGTTCCTCATGTATGCAGTATAGCTTAGTATTTTGAATACTTTTTCATTTTTCCATTACTCTGCATTTTATTAGAGTATGGCAGTTACAAGTGACTGCAAAACTACATAATTAATTTTTAATTCTAAATTTCTATTCACTTTTGGTTGTGTGGAACCTCCATTTTAAGCTAATCATAAAGAATAAATAGGTACAATATTGTGACCAAAACAATATACAAATAACCCCCATATAGAGTGAAAAGTGTGGTTAAAGTCGGAGTGCAACATTGTCATGAGTGTCATTCTCCTATGTGTGGGTTATTTGTGTAGAGTATCATGGCTTTAAAAAAATGTAGATTTCTTGATTAGGCAAGTTTAATCAGTTAACTATTTTTCCCCCTCTTCAGTTTAAGCTATACAATTATTATACACATGCACGAACAGAAGGCATTTAGGGCATATGTACATAACAGGCTCTGGAACAAATGAGCCTACCTTGCGACAGAATTCAGTGTGAATAGTGTATGCAGTATTATGGCCTTACTGTGAGGCCCTCTTCAGAATACTGTCTGTTTTATTGTTTCTACATGAGTGGGTTTGCTCCAATTATCATTGTTTATTACACTTATGATAGATGTTACAGTGAGAGAGAGAGCTGCTTCTAGACACTTAATGACCTAGTAGGTAAGGTATACATTCAAAGATGCTGAACTGTCATCAAGACTGGCCAGGTCTTGAGGCTGGATTCTTATAGTGAGTAATTTTTCTATTTCTTACTTTACTTTGGTTTCACATAAAATCTCTAAAGATTCCCAAGTGTACCATATTTACAAAAGGTTAAAAATGTAGTCTAAAGGCTAGACCTTCCCCACATGCATGGACTCTGGCACGCACGCGCGCGCGCACACACACACACACACACACACACACACACACACACACACACACACACACACACACACACACACACACACACACACACACACACACACACACGCACACGCACACACAGAGTCACGCAGACGTGGGTGCACAAGGCTCCGAGACTTTAGTGTTTTTAAGGCGTGCAGTAACTGCTAGCAGTAATCAGTGGTAGGGACAACGTCAGTGAACAATCCTACGAGTGATAACTAAAGTTAGTAGTTAAAAAAAGTCGAGAGGAAGCCTGAAATCAATAATATTTCAAAGTGCGAAATCGTTAGGGGCTAGTAGACACTGTTGCCATACAGATTCAAATATACAAAGATCAAAGTGAGTGTGGAAGTGGGTGTTCAAGAATTATGAGAGATTGGTTAACAAGTGAAATGTGAGGCACCATACAGTGAGAGTGAAAAAGTTAATAAGCAAAAGGAGAAAGGAAAAATAAAATACACAACAAGGGAAGATGGGAGTAGGCCTGCTGAAGCAGTGATGTCACAACAGTTGTATACCATTATACATATAAAGTGTAACACCGAATGTGAAGTGTATTCTGTCATAAGTGAAAAGTGAAATCACTTGAGGAACGTGGGATGCATGAGCATGTATGGATATAAACATCACGGGGGAAGGATTTTCAAAATAGTGATAGAAGGCGTATGTACAACGACTACGTCATCAGCATCTGGCAACTTGTCACCGCACCGCTGCCAGCACAAGTATTGCTTGCCTATTGTGGTTGCATGTTGTCGGGTTCTGGATTCTGGTCTTGCATCGCTGTTAGATACTGGTCACTCACTCCTGCAAGCTATTACCAGAGTTAGAGTAGAAATAGCATAGACGAGAGTGCAAGTAGTAAAGCGGTAGCGAGGGGTAACGTCAGACACTTAAGAAGCTGAGACAAGCTAAATTTTACAACCTAGCTACTTTCTGTATTTTATAAGTAGAATTGATAAATGTTAGAAGTACTGTTGGTAAGCTTTAGAATTACTGGTATTACTACTGGTATTTATTAGCAGTATGAATACTTAGAAGTGGGGGCAGGCATGTGTGCGTGCACGCGCGCGCACACACACACACACACACACACACACACACACACACACACACACACACACACACACACACACACACACACACACACACACACACAGAGAGGACCTAGTAGCGATCAGTGAAGAGGCGGGGCCAGGAGCTGAGTCTCGACCCCTGCAACCACAATTAGGTGAGTACAATTAGGTGAGTACACACACACACACACACACACACACACACACACACACTCACACACACACACACACACACACACACACACACACATACACAGGATTTCACACCTTCCTGTGAACTGACCCTCTAACCCTCCCTCCCTCCTTCTCTCTCTCCCTCTCTCAATACCTATCTCCCTCTTTACCTCTACCTATCTCTCTACCTACCTCTATCTACCTATCTCTCACTACCTCTCTACATATCTCTCTCTTTGCCTGTCTCTCTCTCTACCTATCTCTACCTCTCTCTGCCTATCTCTCTCCCCTCTCCCATCTCTCCCCTCTAACATCTCTTCCCTCTAACACTTACCCCCTCTAACATCTCTCCCCCCTTAACATCTCCCCTCTCATTATCTCTCCACTCTCCCTTTTTCCATCTCTCCCCTCTCATTGCCTCTCCCCTCTCATTATATCCCCTCTCCCCTCTCTTCCATCTCCCCCCTCTCTCCCCCCTCTCTCTCCCCCTCTCTTCCCCTCCCCCTCTCTCCCCCTCTCTCCCCTCTCTTCCATCTCCCCCCTCTCTCCCCTCTCTTCCATCTCCCCCCCTCTCTCCCCCCTCTACCCCCTCTCTCCCCCTCTCTCCGATCTCCCCCTCTCCCCCTCTCCCCCCTCTCCCCTCTCTCTTCCCCCCCTCTCCCCCTCCCCCCTCTCCCCCCTCCCCTCCCCTCCCCCCTCCCCCTCCCCCCCTCCCCCTCCCCCCCTCCCCCCTCCCCTCCCCTCCCCCTCCCCCTCTCCCCCCTCTCCCCCCCCTCCCCCTCCCCCTCCCCCCCTCCCCCCTCTCTCCCCCTCTCTCCCCTCCCCTCCCCTCCCCTCTCTCTTCCTCTCTCTCCCCTCTCTCCCCCTCCCCCTCTCTCTCCCCCCTCTCCCCCTCTCTATCCCCTCTCCCCTCTCCTTCCTCCCCTCTTCCTTCCCCTCCCCTAACCCCTCCCCTCCCCTCCCCTCTCCCCCCCTCCCCCCTCTCCCCCTCTCCCCCCTCTCCCCCTCTCTCTCCCCCTCTCTCTCTCCCCCTCTCCCCTCCCCCTCTCTCCCCCTCCCCTCCCCCTCCCCTCTCCCCCCCTCCCCTCTCTCTCCCCCTCTCCCCTCCCCTCCCCTCCCCCTCTCCCCCCCCTCTCCCCCCCCTCCCCCTCTCCCCCCCTCCCCCTCTCCCCTCCCCCTCTCTCCTCCTCTCTCCTCTCCTCTCTCCCCTCTCCCCTCTCCCCCTCTCCCCTCTCCCCTCTCTCTCTCCCCCTCTCTCTCCCCCTCTCTCCCCCTCCCCTCCCCTCTCTCTCCTCTCTCTCTCTCTCTCTCTCTCCCCCCCTCCCCCTCTCTCCCCTCTCCCCCTCCCCTCTCTCCCCCTCTCTCTCTCTCCCCCTCTCCCCTCTCCCCCTCTCCCCCTCTCCCCCTCTCTCTCTCTCCCCTCTCCCCTCTCCCCCCCTCTCCCCCTCCCCTCCCCCTCCCCTCTCTCCCCCTCTCCCCTCCCCTCCCCTCTCCCCTCTCTCCCCCCTCTCTCCCCCTCTCCCCCCTCTCCCCCTCTCCCCTCTCTCTCCCCCTCCCCCCTCTCTCCCCCTCTCTCCCCTCCCCCCCTCCCCCTCCCCCTCCCCCCTCTCCCCCCCTCCCCTCTCTCCCCCTCTCCCCCCTCTCTCTCCCCCTCCTCTCTCCCCTCTCTCTCCCCCTCTCTCTCCCCCTCTCTCTCCCCCCTCTCTCTCCCCCCTCTCCCCTCTCCCCTCCCCCTCCCCTCTCTCCCCCTCTCTCTCCCCTCTCTCTCTCCCCTCTCTCTCCCCTCTCCCCTCTCCCCCCTCTCCCCTCTCCCCCTCTCTCTCCCCTCCCCCCTCACTCTCCCCTCCCCTCTCTCCCCTCCCCCTCTCTCCCCTCCCCCTCTCTCTCCCCCTCTCTCTCCCCCTCTCTCTCCCCCCCCTCTCTCTCTTTCTCCCCCCTCTCTCACTCTCTCCCCCCCCTCTCTCTCCCCCTCCCCCTCTCTCCCCCCTCCCCCTCCTTTCTCTCTCTCTCTCTCCCCTCCCCTCCTCTCTCTCCTCCTCCTCTCCTCCTCCTCTCCTCTCCCTCCTCTCTCCCTCCTCTCTCCCTCCTCTCTCCTCCCTCTCTCTCCTCCTCTCTCTCCCTCCTCTCCCTCTCTCCTCTCCCTCCTCTCCTCTCCCTCTCTCTCTCCTCTCTCCTCTCTCCTCCTCTCTCTCCTCTCTCCTCCCTCTCTCTCCTCCTCTCTCCTCCCCTCTCTCCCCTCCCCTCTCTCCTCCCCTCTCTCCCCTCCCCTCTCCTCTCCTCCCCTCTCCCCTCCCCTCCCCTCCTCCTCCCCTCTCTCCTCCTCCCCTCTCTCCCCTCCTCTCTCTCCTCCTCCCTCTCCCCTCCCCTCTCTCCCCTCCTCCTCCCCTCTCCCCTCCCTCCCCTCTCCCCTCCCTCCCCTCCCTCCCTCCCTCTCTCCCCCTCCCTCTCTCTCTCCCCCTCCCCCTCCCCTCTACCTCTCCCCTCTCTCCTCCTCCTCTCTCTCTCTCCCCCTCTCTCCTCTCTCCCCTCCCTCTCTCTCTCTCTCTCTCTCCTCCCCTCTCCCCCTCCCCCCCTCTCTCCTCCTCCTTCTCTCTCTCTCTCTCTCTCTCTCTCTCTCTCTCTCTCTCTCTCTCTCTCTCTCTCTCTCTCTCTCTGTCTTCCCCCTTCTCACTTTCCCCCTCTCTCCTTCTACCTTTCCCTTCTCTCATTCTCTCTTTCTCTCACAAAAAAAAAATGGTGGGGACTCTCAGGGATCAGATGAGAATGGTTCTGGTAGGGAGGAGTGGATGGAGGAGCAGTGGAAAAGGATGGAACAAGAGTGGGAGAGAAAATTAGGAGAGCTTTCTTAAAAAATGGAGAAAGAGCTCTCTGTGAAATTGGAAAAGAGGTTGGAGAAGGAGACGAAGAATTGGGAGGCACAAGTCGAAACTGCAGTAGCCAGGATAGGGGTCCTAGAAGTTGAGGTAAACAGGCTGAAGCAAGTTACAGGGGCAGTGACCAGAGAAGACAGCATATGAAGCTGAGAGGCCGAAGAGGAAAGAAGGAGATATGAATTATGCTAAGGTCATATTGGCCTGCCAAGGAGGGAAAGGGAAGAGCAGCTAGGTGCAAATGGAGAGGGTGATAGGTCGAATGCAGAGGCACAACCATGCTACCAAGAGCCACTGGAAAAATCAAGGGAGAAAATGACCACATACAGACAGGATCCAGAGTCACAGAGGGAGAGGCAATGGGAGGAGGAAAGGGCAAAATCAGTGTTCATCCATGGGATGCAGGAGAGAGAGGAAAGGACGCACACTGAAAGACGGCAGGAAGAAAGAAAGGAGATTGAGAAAATCATCACGGAAATAGGTGAAGAAAACATGGACGAGATTGTAAATTTTCAGAGAATAGGGGGGCACTTGAAGGGGAGAAACTGACCAATCAAGCTGATTCTCAGGACAGAAACAGTGCGGAACAGGATCCTCCAAGAGAAACCACGGTTGAAATACTCGGAAGAGTACAAGAGGGTGTTCCTAGACAGAGACAGAACACAAACAGAACGACAGCAGCTGAGGGAGAGGACAAAAAAGCGAAAGGAGCTAGGAAAGGAGACAAGGATGGAACCAGCAGAGGTCAGTCAGAGCAGAACAGAGCAGTAAGGGCAAGCACACACACAACTATCCTCAGAACCCCACAAACTATAATCCATACCCACAGTTTCCACCCAACACCCAGCTATAGAATCCCACAGCATGCTACCAGGTCTCCCACCCTCACAGGCCCCACAAATCACAGTGTTGGAAAGGAAACTGAAGGTATGGTACACAAACACTGATGGAATAACAAATAAGTGGGAGGAGTGGCATGAAAGAGTCAAAGAGGCATCACCGGACATCATAGCTCTCACAGAAACCAAGCTTACAAGTATGATGCCATCTTTCCAACGGGATACCAGATCCTAAGGAAAGACAGAGGGAACAGGGAGGGTGGAGGAGTGGCACTGCTGATCAAAAACCGATGGCATTTTGATGAGCTGGAGAGAGGAGACAGCGGAGAAGAAAGTGATTGCATAGCGGGAATGCTTCACTCTGGAGGTCCCAAGGTGGTAATTGCAGTGATGTATAACCCACCACAGAACAGCAGGAGGCCAAGGCAAGAGTATGACGAGAGCAATAGAGCGATGGTTGACACACTGGCTGCAGTGCCCAGAAGAGCTCATGCGTGCAGGGCAAAGCTCCTGATCATGGGTGACTTTAACCACAAGGAGATCGATTGGGACAACTTGGAGCCACATGGGGGCCAAGATACATGGAGGGCTAAGATGATGGAGGTGGTACTGGAAAACTTCATGTACCAACACGTAAGGGACACTACAAGAGAGAGAGGAGAGGATGAACCAGCAAGACTGGGCTTAGTATTCACCTTGAGTAGTGCAGATATTGAGGACACCACATATTAAAGACCCCTTGGGGCCAGCGATCATGTGGTTTTAAGCTTCGAATACATAGTAGAGCTACAAGTGGAGGGGGAAGCAGGAAGGCCAGGACGAATGAAGCCAAACTACAAGAAAGGGGACTACACGGGAATGAGGAACTTCCTGAATGGGGTTCAGTGGGACAGAGAACTGGCAGGGAAGCCAGTTAATGAGATGATGGAATATGTAGCAACAATGTGCAAGGAGGCTGAGGAGAGGTTTGTGCTCAAGGGTAACAGGAATAATGAAAAAGGCAGGATGAGCCCATGGTTCACCCAAAGGTGCAGGGAGGCAAAAACCAAGTGTATGCTAGGGAATGGAAGAAATATAGAAGGCAAAGGACCCAGGAGAATAAGGAGAGCAGTCGTAGAGCCAGAAACGAATGTGCACAGATAAGAAGGGAGGCCCAAAGACAATATGAAAACGACACAGCAGCGAAAGCTAAATCTGACCCGAAACTGTTATACAGCCACATCAGGAGGAAAACAACAGTCAAGGACCAGGTAATCAGGCTAAGGAAGGAAGGAGGAGAGACAAGAAATGACCATGAAGTATGTGAGGAACTCAACAAGAGATTCAAAGAAGTGTTCACAGAGGAGACAGAAAGGGCTCCAGAAAGACAGAGAGGTGGGCACACCACCAAGTGCTGGACACAGTACACACAACTGAGGAAGAAGTGAAGAGGCTTCTGAGTGAGCTAGATACCTCAAAGGCAATGGGACCAGATAACATCTCCCCATGGGTCCTGAAAGAGGGAGAAGAGGCACTGTGTGTACCCCTAACAACAATATTCAATACATCTATCGAAACAGGGAGGTTGCCTGAGGCATGGAAGACAGCAAATGTAGTCCCAATTTTTAAAAAAGGAGACGGACAAGAAGCACTAAACTATAGACCAGTGTCACTGACATGTATAGTATGTAAAATCATGGAGAAGATTATCAGGAGAAGAGTGGTGGAACACCTAGAAAGGAATGATCTCATCAACAGCAGCCAACATGGTTTCAGGGACGGGAAATCCTGTGTCACAAATATACTGGAGTTCTATGACATGGTGACAGCAGTGAGACAAAGAGAGGGGTGGGTGGATTGCATTTTCTTGGACTGCAAGAAGGCAAGTTATCTTCCCACACTACACACCCAACCACCAGTTATCTTCCCACACTATGCACCCAACCACCAGTTATCTTCCCACACTACACACTCAGCCACCAGTTATCTTCCCACTACACACCCAACCACCAGTTATCCTCCCACACTACACACCCAGCCACCAGTTATCCTCCCACACTACATGCCCAGCCACCAGTTATCCTCCCACACTACATGCCCAACCACCAGTTATCCTCCCACACTACACACCCAGCCACCAGTTATCCTCCCACACTACATACTCAGCCACCAGTTATCTTCCCACACTACACACCAGCCACCAGTTATTTTCCCACACTACACACCCAACCACCAGTTATCATCCCACACTACACACCTGCCCACCCACCTGTTATCCTCCCATACTACATACCCAGCCACCAGTTATCCTCCCACACTACATACCCAGCCACCAGTTATCCTCCCACATTACATAGTCACCTGTTATCCTCCCACACTACATACCCAGCCACCAGCTATCCTCCCACATTACATACCCAGTAACTACATACCCAGTAACCTGTTGTCCTCCCACACTACACACCCAGTAACCTGTTGCCCTCCCACACTACACACCCAGCCACCTGTTACCCTCCCACTCTACACAACCAACCACCAGTTATCTTCCCACACTACACACTCAGCCACCAGTTATCTTCCCACTACACACCCAACCACCAGTTATCCTCCCACACTACATACCCAGCCACCAGTTATCCTCCCACATTACATAGTCACCTGTTATCCTCCCACTCTACATACCCAACCACCAGCTACCCTCCCACACTACACTCCCAGCCACCTATTACCCTGCCACACTACACACCCAGCCACCTGTTACTCTGCCACACTACACACCCAGCCACCTGTTACTCTGCCACACTACACACCCAGCCACCTGTTACCCTCCCACACTACACTCCCAGCCACCTGTTACCCTCCCACACTACACACCCAGCCACCTGTTACCCTCCCACACTACACACCCAGCCACCTGTTACCCTCCCACACTACACACCCAGCCACCTGTTACTCTGCCACACTACACACCCAGCCACCTGTTACCCTGCCACACTACACACCCAGCCACCTGTTACCCTCCCACACTACACACCCAGCCACCTGTTACCCTCCCACACTACACACCCAGCCACCTGTTACCCTCCCACACTACACACCCAGCCACCTGTTACCCTCCCACACTACACACCCAGCCACCTGTTACCCTCCCACACTACACACCCAGCCACCTGTTAACCTCCCACACTACACCCAGCCACCTGTTACTCTGCCACACTACACACCCAGCCACCTGTTACTCTGCCACACTACACACCCAGCCACCTGTTACCCTCCCACACTACACACCCAGCCACCTGTTACCCTCCCACACTACACACCCAGCCACCTGTTACTCTGCCACACTACACACCCAGCCACCTGTTACCCTCCCACACTACACACCCAGCCACCTGTTACCCTCCCACACTACACACCCAGCCACCTGTTACCCTCCCACACTACACACCCAGCCACCTGTTACTCTGCCACACTACACACCCAGCCACCTGTTACCCTCCCACACTACACACCCAGCCACCTGTTACCCTCCTGTGCTACACACCCAGCCACCTGTTACTCTCCCACACTACACACCCAGCCACCTGTTACCCTCCCACTCTACACTCCCAGCCACCTGTTACCCTGCCACACTACACACTCAGCCACCTGTTACCCTCCCACACTACACACCCAGCCACCTGTTACCCTCCCACTCTACACTCCCAGCCACCTGTTACCCTGCCACACTACACACCCAGCCACCTGTTACCCTCCCACACTACACACCCAGCCACCTGTTACCCTCCCACACTACACACCCAGCCACCTGTTACCCTGCCACACTACACACCCAGCCACCTGTTACCCTGCCATGCTACACACCCAGCCACCTGTTACCCTCCCACACTACACACCCAGCCACCTGTTACCCTCCAACACTACACACCCAGCCACCTGTTACCCTCCCACACTACACTTGGGGTACCTGTACTGTCAGATACAATAGAAAAGTGAGAGGGATGTACGGAAGGGAAGTACCACTCTTCTAGTTGTTTGTTTCACAAGTAATAAAAAGTAATACCGAATATTGTTGCATTAATGGTACACAGTTCAGACAGTTGATGAATAAATTACGTGTGCAACACTCCTCTGTCTTTATCCTTAAGATATTTTGCCAAGCAGTGGCTTTATCAGTTCAGTACTGAGGTTATTTGAAGGTATTGAAACAGAAAACAGTTTTGAATTGATGATAAAGCCACTGCTTGGTGATAAAGCCACTGCTTGGTGATAAAGCCACTGCTTGGTGATAAAGCCACTGCTTGGTGATAAAGCCACTGCTTGGTGATAAAGCCACTGCTTGGTGATAAAGCCACTGCTTGGTGATAAAGCCACTACTTGGTGATAAAGCCACTACTTGGTGATAAAGCCACTGCTTGGTGATAAAGCCACTGCTTGGTGATAAAGCCACTACTTGGTGATAAAGCCACTACTTGGTGATAAAGCCACTGCTTGGTGATAAAGCCACTGCTTGGTGATAATGCCACTTGGTGATAAAGCCACTTGGTGATAAAGCCACTACTTGGTGATAAAGCCACTACTTGGTGATAAAGCCACTGCTTGGTGATAAAGCCACTGCTTGGTGATAAAGCCACTGCTTGGTGATAAAGCCACTGCTTGGTGATAAAGCCACTGCTTGGTGATAAAGCCACTACTTGGTGATAAAGCCACTACTTGGTGATAAAGCCACTGCTTGGTGATAAAGCCACTGCTTGGTGATAAAGCCACTGCTTGGTGATAAAGCCACTGCTTGGTGATAAAGCCACTTGGTGATAAAGCCACTTGGTGATAAAGCCACTACTTGGTGATAAAGCCACTTGGTGATAAAGCCACTGCTTGATGATGAAGCCACTACTTGGTGATAAAGCCACTACTTGGTGATAAAGCCACTACTTGGTGATAAAGCCACTACTTGGTGATAAAGCCACTACTTGGTGATAAAGCCACTGCTTGGTGATAAAGCCACTGCTTGGTGATAAAGCCACTACTTGGTGATAAAGCCACTACTTGGTGATAAAGCCACTACTTGATGATAAAGCCACTTGGTGATAAAGCCACTGCTTGGTGATAAAGCCACTACTTGGTGATAAAGCCACTACTTGGTGATAAAGCCACTGCTTGGTGATAAAGCCACTGCTTGGTGATAAAGCCACTACTTGGTGATAAAGCCACTACTTGGTGATAAAGCCACTACTTGGTGATAAAGCCACTTGGTGATAAAGCCACTACTTGGTGATAAAGCCACTACTTGGTGATAAAGCCACTGCTTGGTGATAAAGCCACTACTTGGTGATAAAGCCACTACTTGGTGATAAAGCCACTACTTGGTGATAAAGCCACTACTTGGTGATAAAGCCACTACTTGGTGATGAAGCCACTGCTTGGTGATAAAGCCACTACTTGGTGATAAAGCCACTACTTGGTGATAAAGCCACTACTTGGTGATAAAGCCACTACTTGGTGATAAAGCCACTACTTGGTGATGAAGCCACTACTTGGTGATAAAGCCACTACTTGGTGATAAAGCCACTGCTTGGTGATAAAGCCACTACTTGGTGATAAAGCCACTACTTGGTGATAAAGCCACTGCTTGGTGATGAAGCCACTGCTTGGTGATAAAGCCACTGCTTGGTGATAAAGCCACTGCTTGGTGATGAAGCCACTGCTTGGTGATAAAGCCACTACTTGGTGATAAAGCCACTGCTTGGTGATAAAGCCACTACTTGGTGATAAAGCCACTACTTGGTGATAAAGCCACTGCTTGGTGATAAAGCCACTACTTGGTGATAAAGCCACTACTTGGTGATAAAGCCACTGCTTGGTGATAAAGCCACTGCTTGGTGATGAAGCCACTGCTTGGTGATAAAGCCACTACTTGGTGATAAAGCCACTGCTTGGTGATAAAGCCACTACTTGGTGATAAAGCCACTACTTGGTGATAAAGCCACTGCTTGGTGATAAAGCCACTACTTGGTGATAAAGCCACTACTTGGTGATAAAGCCACTGCTTGGTGATGAAGCCACTGCTTGGTGATAAAGCCACTGCTTGGTGATAAAGCCACTGCTTGGTGATGAAGCCACTGCTTGGTGATAAAGCCACTACTTGGTGATAAAGCCACTGCTTGGTGATAAAGCCACTACTTGGTGATAAAGCCACTACTTGGTGATAAAGCCACTGCTTGGTGATAAAGCCACTACTTGGTGATAAAGCCACTACTTGGTGATAAAGCCACTGCTTGGTGATAAAGCCACTGCTTGGTGATGAAGCCACTGCTTGGTGATAAAGCCACTACTTGGTGATGAAGCCACTGCTTGGTGATAAAGCCACTGCTTGGTGATAAAGCCACTACTTGGTGATAAAGCCACTGCTTGGTGATAAAGCCACTGCTTGGTGATGAAGCCACTGCTTGGTGATGAAGCCACTGCTTGGTGATAAAGCCACTACTTGGTGATGAAGCCACTGCTTGGTGAAACATCTTAAGAATAAATATTAGTTATATAGCTAGAATTACCAACAGTGCCTTAGTAAAAGGACACTCGTGCAGCTAATGTGACATTTTATTGTGGCAGTGTTTTGCTCCAGCAGTAGGCCTACTCTTTTACCTCACGTGGTACCTATATATACCCTGTGTGTTCTTGTATTGTTTGTAACAGCTTGACAAAGCTCCTGGAGAGTGAAACGTTGCCACAATAAAATATCACAGTTGCATGTGTCCTTTTACCCAACAAGGATATAGGTACCCAGGTGTTGAACACTGGTCTTATTCATGTAATATTATTGTTGAGGAACACTCCTCTGATTGTATCATTGCTGTCTGTGGAAAAACAGGCTCTCGATGCAAGGGTTTGTGGAAAAACAGGCTCTCAAGGCAATGGTTTGTGGAAAAACAGGCTCTCGAGGCAAGGGTGTGTGGAAAAACAGGCTCTCGAGGCAAGGGTGTGTGGAAAAACAGGCTCTCGAGGCAAGGGTTTTCAGTCCAGTTAGTCCAGTCTTCCCTCACTGTCCTTGTATTGATCCGGAATTCCCTCACTCTTGCAGCATAAATAGTGAGGACATTTCTTTATTTATCTACATTTGTTACTGTTTATAGCTTGTGACTTACTTTGAACTGTGATAAGGGATTTTGGTGAGTGGACTTTGACTTGTGCTGCTATCACTAACATGGATCCCACCATTGATACTGCAGTTGCTGTGACCACCGTGTATTTCTACTGCCAGTGTCACTGTTGCTGCCCATATCACTGACACTGCCTACTTGCAATACAGAGTCCTCCATGATGATCCTGTCCTTAATGCAGACTGACTTCACTTTGTTACATCATCAACTGTGACTTTTTCACTCCCCCTGCCCCTCTCTTTATTTTCTTTTTTGCAGATGTCCTCTCAACACCTCTGCTACTTCCTCTCAGCTATTTTTCACTGCTGCTGTGTGGCACTACATGACTCTTACAACCTTCCCATGAATACAAGACTTAAAAGTGATTTTCAGGACTGTATTTTGTTCATAAAATGTGGACCCCTTGTACGTAGTAGAGGCTCAGCCATGGCCATGTATTTGGACTTAGTACATTTGTATGTCCACATGGCTGCCTTGGCTCCCCTTGGTCATTGACTCAGTCATAACAGTAGCTAAAGAGAGGATTAACATGGTGTTGACTGCTTGATAAACTCTCTATAATCTGCACATCTTTTAACCTTATCATTACTCTGGTGCCCAAACCTATAATAGTAGTAGTAGGGGTAATAATAATAATAATAATAATAATAATGATAAATGCTTTGAGCCACTTCCTTCTGAAGTGGCTTCAGAAGGAGACCACTTATTATGTCATTCATTTCAGCAAACTAGTAATGTAACTTACATGCTACTTAACTCTAGACCCAGCATATATTATTATAATCAAGGGGGAAGCACTAAACCCATAGGATTATACAGTGCCTGTGGGGGGGATGGAAGGTATTCAGGCTCAATTCAGAGAACTGGAGCACAGATACAATTCCCTACATCAAGAGCCCTTCACCAGCATCAAGGAACCTTTCTTGAAGGGACCCAGCATATACTGTAATTTTAGTCATTGTGTATCAGTACAGGTTGAGTAATTCATTACAATCACAAGTGCAATGAGACAGGTTGCCAATGACAAATTGGACAATTGCAAACAAATTACATTGAATTTACATCAGTTCAGTGACCTGTATTTTAAACCATACCACGGGTGGGGTTAGAACCCATGATCAGAGAGTCACAAAACTCCAGACCGTTGCATTAGCCATGGTCTAGAGTTTTGTGACTCTGATCACGGGTCCTAACCCCACCCGTGGTATGGTTTGTTTGCAATCATGTCATTATGATTTCATGAGTCATAGAGACCTGTATTTTATGGAGTGACTTAAAGTGGTGAAATCACAACTAGAGAATTTATGAAGTTAATGAATACAACATTTATATGATTTAGTATGTGCTTTTCACAATGTTGTTAAAGATGTTAGCAGATGGGGAACTTTTGGCATTTTCAGGCAGTTTCAAATTTTTGGGTTATTTATTTGCAGGAATTTTTGAATGGGTTTAGATGTACATTTGGAATACTAAAGAGATACTTGTCTTGTGTCCATGTGTTTTTTTTTTTTCAGCTTTCCAGAGAGAATTTAAGCTCTGGCTTAATGTTTGTACTGAGGGTACTGTAGACAGGGTGCAAAGTACAAAGTGTGAATATTGTTAAACAGATTGAGGTAATCAGTCCCTCAGCCTTGAGTCGATGTAATCAGTCCATCAGTCTTGAAAAGAATACAGCATATATGCAAAGAAATGGCTTATATACTATAGACAGGTGAGGTGAAGCAGTCGGAGGAGGTATCACACTTGACAAATCCAAATGTGGAAGTATGTCTTCATCCAAAGATTGGACAAGTGTTGGATGAAGTGTTGGACAAAGACCTACTTTCACATTTAGATTTGCAAGTATGATACCTCCTACAACTGCTTCACCTCACCTGTCTACAGTACATATATAAGCCACTTCTTCGCACATATGCTGTATTCTTTTCAAGACTGATGGACTGATTACATTGACTCAAGGCTGACGGACTGATTACTTCAAACTCCTCATGTTCTTCGCCATTATCCTTTGTATGGACTGATGAAGTCACTGTGTGTCAAAACATTTCTTAAATAAAAATTCCCATATGTTACATAAGTGTCTCAATCTTCATAAATATATTCTGCTGAGAAAGCCTACAAAGTTGAGAAATATTGAATGAAAATACAGAAAAGAAAATGGGATTACAAAATTGTTTAAAAACACACAGGAAATTATTCTGTTTAAAGATTGACACGATGCATTATGTCCACTATTCTGCCTATTTCCATAACCTTCATGATAGAACAGTAATGGGTATTAGTAGGGCTACTTTAATCATTTCCCTTATTTGATATGCTCCTTTCCTCTCCGTATTCACCGTGATTTCCTGTAATATGCCTTCTCTTTACTTTACCCTGCATCTTACTACTTTGCTTTCCCTCCTTGGGAAGTTCTCTTGATTCACATTTGCTGCTGCTCTTTTTCATGTGTGAAGGCTCACTTGCTGCCTACAATTTCATGCGTACTCTTTATTTACCACTTCCATTCTCATTCTGATGCTCTTGCAGTGGATACTGATGGTTCTAAAACTCCTGATGGCATTGGGCATTCAGCAGTTTTTTTCGAGAGAATACTTGAAGGTAATTTACTAGAATTGGCCAGTGTTTTCACAGTGGAGTTATGTGCAATTCTCGCTGCTCTCATACACACACTATTGATATGTGCCTCATCATTTATAGTTGTTTCAGACTCCCAAAGGGCATTACAGGCTATCCAAAAATTTGTTTTTCCCCTCATTCCATTATCCTTTATATACAACTTTTGTTGTATATGAACAACAAACTAGCAGACTCATCTGCTGTGTCAACTATTCATGACCTGATTCTCCACAGGTATTCCTTTCTCAGACCATTTTTCAGTGATCACCCAATAATGCTGCAACCATTGGCAGCAATGTTGGGCTGAGTTAGACCACCACAAATTGTTGTCTGTCAAACCACATTTAGATTTCTAGCTGGCTGTCTTCCCACCATTACTGTGTATGGGGAGACTACACTCTCCCACTGCACATCAGACGTGTAACTCGCTCATGGATACCACATGGAGAAATGCCCAGCAGCTTTGCATGGACTGTCAGGTCACACTGTCAGTCCACCTTATCTTAATATGTTGTCCTGTTTATCAGTGGGCATGCAAGAATCATTTCTGATGTCTCCATTACCCCAACACACACTTAACTAAAAAGTCCCATCCTTGATGCAGACTGACTTTTTAATGGAAACTAAAATACTGCACCCATTTTTGTCTAAATTTTATTCTCTCACTCTTCCCAACCTCCCCTAATCCCTATCCTCACACACCCCTGCCCCTCCCTCACTATTGTTGTTTGCACATCCTTCTTTGCTGCACTGTTTGGCCTGTCTTGGTTTAACATTTACCTTGATTATAATAAGAATTAATGGTAT
Source organism: Cherax quadricarinatus (assembly GCF_038502225.1). Classification (NCBI taxonomy): domain Eukaryota; kingdom Metazoa; phylum Arthropoda; class Malacostraca; order Decapoda; family Parastacidae; genus Cherax; species Cherax quadricarinatus. Next base: position 28,785,471 of record NC_091331.1, read on the forward strand.
GCTGAAGTATTGCTATTGTCCTAAAATTGAGTATCAGTATTGGTGAGTATCAGCTAATTTTGATTGAATCACTGTCAGTATTGGCTAATCTGACAGTATTGGTATCAGCCTAAAACTGAGTGCAGCCTCTCGTCACTTAACGACCGCATTGGTAAACGAATTTGTTGCTAAGCAAGGAGCATATTATAATTGTAGTGGGTTTGTGTCAGCCATCTTTGATATTGTTTTAATGTCACCTTTGCACCATTTATAAGATTTTTAGTATACAGTGGACCCCCGGTTAACGATTTTAATCCGTGCAAGAGGGATAATTGTTATGCGAAATAATCGTTATGCGAATGAATTTTCCCCATAAGAAATAATGGAAATAAAATTAATCCGTGCAAGACGCCCAAAAGTATGAAAAAAATTTTTTTTTACCACATGAAATGTTAATTTTAATACACACAAACTGAAAAAGGCATGCACAATTACATGACACTTACTTTTATTGAAGATCTGGTGATGATTGATGGGATGGGAGGAGGGGAGAGCATTATCTTCTTACTGTTTAGAAGGGGAATCCCCTTCCATTACGACTTGAGGTAGCAAGTCCTTTTCCGGGGTTACTTCCCTTCTTCTTTTAATGCCACTAGGACCAGCTTGAGAGTCACTGGACCTCTGTCGCACAACAAATCTGTCCATAGAGCTCTGTACCTCCCGTTCCTTTACGATTTGTCTAAAATGGGCCACAACATTGTCATTGAAATAGTCACCAGCACGGCTTGCAACAGCTGTGTCAGGGTGATTTTCATCTATAAAGGTTTGCAGTTCAACCCACTGTGCACACATTTCCTTAATCTTTGAAGTAGGCACAATGGATTCCACAACTGGCATAGGCTTCTCAGGGTTAGCCCCAAACCCTTCAAAATCTTTCTTAATTTCCATACTAATTCTCACCCTTTTTACCACAGGGTTGGCACTAGAAGCTTTCTTGGGGCCCATGGTCACTTATTTTCCAGAAACAGCACCGAAAACACTGTAATAATACGAAATATTCCGAGTGTATGCTTGGATGTTACCGCGGAGGCTGGCTGGTAAACAATGGGACGGGCGGCACATGTGAGGGCACATTGGACGCGTCTCGGACGAAAATCGGTGAGCGGGTTTTTAATCGGTATGCGCGGCAAAAATTTTGCGATAAAAGTAATCGGTATGCGGAAAAATCGCTATGTGATGCCATCGTTATGCGGGGGTCCACTGTATTTTTAAATGTTTGTACAGTAGTGTACTGTATACAGTGGTACCCTGAGTTTCGAACTGCTCCCAACTCGAACAGTTATGTAAGTGTATTATTATAAATGCTCTTGTAATTGTATTTTTGGGGGTCTGAAACGGACTAATCTAATTTACATTATTCCTTATGGGAGCAAATTCATTCGGTAATGGCACTCGAACAGCCTTCTGGAACGAATTATGTACGAAACTCGGGGTACCACTGTATTTTAATACACAGAATAGAAGAAGTCAGTTCTATTATACATTAATTATACATACTGGTCAGAAAGTCCGTCGTAAGTCTGAGTCACCAGTAAATGAGTACGTTGCTAAGTGAGGAGAAGTTGTATTGTTGTTGGCAAAAATTTTGATATCGTTCTATCCCTAATAATTCACAGGATTTTTCACTGACAGTTTCAATATTTATTAAACCTGACTGAGCAGCAGAGTATTTAATTTTGGCTGCAGTTTTAATTATATGTAAACTTGTTTTGTTCACATTACAGGTAACCAATGGACACCAACGTTTTCCTTCTCTCATGGTATATTATAATTTCAAATTTCATTTTTCATCATCTTTTATCTCTTCATGGAAGCATGTTTTGATACATAACTTGTAGGTTGTTTAAGAGGTATTGAGACAAAACTGTGTCACATAACTTGTAGGTTATTGTAAGCAAGAAAATGTGTAAACAAAACACAAATGAATAAGAGGTACAGAGGTTGAGGCATGCTGTATAGTAGCATGGAAGATGTGGTTAACCCCGTGGTTTCCACAAGACGTCTACATGTACCTCACCCAACACTGAACCGTGCATTTGCAAAACACTTAGAATACACGAGAATCAAGGGCATCTTGTAACTGATGTAATATTGTATTTGTATAAATTTTTTTTGCAACTCTAAAGTCCAATCATGACAACAGAGTACATAAAGAAGAGAATGTTCATCTCCAGAGGTGCAGCACAAATATGCTATTGTTATGATGTATCATAATGATGGCTACCAACACAATTTTTAAATAGGTGAAATTTTGTTATAGCTATTTTGTAATAGGCATGGTATTGATTAATGTTATATGGTGAAGTTAAATTAGTGTTCTATTTGGCAGATGTTGGTCTGGATATCCAGGATGATCTTGGGCGACATGAGGTTGGTTTTGTGGAGAATACTGTAAAAAATCCCATTGGTGAAGAAGGCTGTGTTTTTGAGGCAAATTTCCTCATAAATAAGGTACCAGGTTAGTAGAAAAGAAATGTTTATTATATACCAGCTAGTAAGATTTCACTCACCTGTTTCATATTATATACTAGATGGTAAAAATCTCCTGCTTGTGTTTCATATTATATGCCAGATGGTAAGACTTCTCACATGTGTTTCATATTATATACCAGATGGTAAGATCTCTTCTAGGTAGTAAGTCAGTAAACAGCAACCACCCAGGGAGGTACTGCCATCCTGCCAAGTGAGTGTAAAATGGAAACCTGTAATTGTTTTACATGATGGTAGGATTGCTGGTATCTTTTTTCTGTCTCGTAGACAAGCAAGGTTTCAGGTACATCCTGCTACTTCTACTTACATTTAGGTCACACTACACATGCATGTACAAGCATATACAGTGGACCCCCAGTTCACGATATTAATCCATTCCTGAGAGCTCATCGTAAACCAAAATTATCGGAAAGTGAATCAATTTTCCCCATAAGAAATAATGGAAATCAAATTAATCCGTGCAAGACACCCAAAAGTATGAAAAAAAAAAACTTTTACCACATGAAATATTAAGTTTAATGCAATATAATAATTACAATAACAATAATAACAATAGAATAATCACAATAGAATAATTGACACACCTTTAATGAAGATCTGGTGATGATTGATGGGATGGGAGGAGGGGAGAGTGTCGAAGTTTTTAATGTTTAGAAGGGGAATCCCCCTCCATTAGGACTTGAGGTAGCAAGTCCGTTTCTGGGGTTACTTCCCTTCTTCTTTTAATGCCATTAGGACCAGCTTGAGTCACTGGACTTCTGTCGCACAACATATCTTGAATTCAACTCCTTGAATTCATGCACATATTTTTCAGCTGCTTTTTGGTCTGAACTGGCAGCCTCACCGTGCCTAATCACACTATGTATGCCACTACGATTCCTAAATCTTTCAAACCAACCTTTGCTGGCCTTAAATTCACTCACATCACCACTAGTTGCAGGCATTTTTCTAATTAAATCCTCACACAACTGCCTAGCCTTTTCACAAATGATCGCTTGAGAGATGCTATCTCCTGCTATCTGTTTTTCATTTATCCACACCAATAACAGTCTCTCACAGTCATTAGCACCCTTGGTCTTGATGGGTTGGCACTAGAAGCTTTCTTGGGGCCCATGGTGACTTATTTTGCAGAAACAAGCACCAAAAACAGTGATAATATGCATAATATGGAATGTACCGAATGTATCCTTAGATGCGCGCACACTGGCTGGCTTGTAAACACTGGCACACACGGGGCAGTTCAGGCCACATGTGGACACGTCTTGTACAAATCGTATCGCATACCGGGTTTTGTAACGGGAACTGAGGCAAATTTTTTGCGATATAATGCTTCGGATACCGGATTTATCAGATACCAATGGCTTTGCGAACCGGGGATCCACTGCATATATATACACACCCCAATGGGTTTTCTTCTATTTTCTTACTTTTCTTATTCTTGTTTATTTCCTTTTATCTCCATGAGGAAGTGGAACAGAATTCTTTCTCCATAAGCCATGCATGTTGTAAGAGGTGACTAAAATGCTGGGAGCAAGGGGCTAGTAACCCCTTCTCCTGTATACATTACTAAAGTTAAAAAGAAAAACTTTCGTTTTTCTTTTTAGGTCATCCTGCCTTGGTGAGATATGGCATTGGAAGACGACCAATACGCAGATGTGATTTACACAGATTTTGCAAAGGCATCTGACAAATGTGATCATGGAGTGATAGCGCACAAAATGAGGGCCATGGGCATTATGGGGAAGGTAGGCAGATGGGTTTTCAGGTTTCTAACACACACAGCACAAAAAAGTAGTAGTGAACAGGGCAAGATCCAGCATCAGCGAGGTCAAAAGCTCATTGCTCCAAGGCACTGTCCTGGCACCTCTGCTGTTTCTCATCCTCCTAGCAGACATATATAAAAATACCCGGCACATTTTTGTATCATTTGCAGACGACACTAAAATAAGCATGAAAGTCACTACGGTAGAGGACACTGAAAAATTACAGGAAGACATAAGCAGGGTTTGCCAGTGGACAGTGGAGAACAACATGGTATTCAGTGGTGATAAGTTCCAGCTGCTTAGGTATGGAAAGAATGAAGAACTCAAAAGGAACAATATATACAAAACTCAAGAGGGTCACCAGATAGAACATAAGGAACACCTAAAAAGACCTGGGAATAATATGTCAGCTGACCTTTCTTTTAAAGACCATAACGAGACAAAGATCATGACAGCCAGGAAGATGACGAGGTGGGCATTGAGAACTTTTAAAATACTCTTCAAATCACTAGTGGTCCCTCACTTAGAATATTGCTCAGTGCTGATGGCCCGATTCAAAGCAGGAGAAATATCAGAGCTGGAACATATACAAAAATTGTTTACGGCTCACATTGAGCCAGTAAAGCAACTAAACTACGGGGTGCACCTTCAAGTCTTGAACATGTACTCATTGGAGCAGAGGAGAAAGAGATACATAATAATATATACCTGGAAAGTACTCGAGGGCCTGGTCCCAAATTTGCACACTGCCATAACAAAATACTGGAGTGAGAGATATGGGAGGAAGTGTACAGTAAACCCAGTGAGGAGCAGGGGTGCGATGGGGACAATACGGGAACCAAAAGATATCAGAAACATGGCTCGAACAAGTGTAGAAGCCTCCAAGATACTGGACAAGTATCTTCACCAGATGCCAGATCAACCAGGCTGTGATGGATATGTGGAGTAGTGGGCCTCTAGCAGCAACAGCCTCGTTGACCAGGCAAGCACCAGACAAGCTTGGCCCATGGCCGGGCTCAGAGAGTAGAGAAACTCTTGAAACTCTTCAAAGGTATTTCAAAGGTATATCACACGTGCACAGACGATGTGAAGCTAATGAGGAGAATACAAGTGTACAAGGCTCAGGTAAGCCTACAAGGGGCTCCGGACAACCTGCAAGCCTGGTCCGACAAATGACTTCTGGAGTTTAACCCTTTCAGGGTCCAGAGGCCAAATTTCGAAGTGCACACCAGGGTCCAAGAATTTAAAAAAAAAAAGTTTTATTTTTTCTTGTGAAATGGTAGAGAATCTTTTTCTGAAGTTAATAAAACAAAAAGTATGAAATGTGATGGAAAATTGACGAAATTATGCTCTCGCGAATTTTGATGTGTCAGTGATATTTACGAATCTGCGATTTTGCCGACTTTGACTCCCATTTTAGGCCAGTTACATTATTCCAGTCGACCAAATTCTTAGCTATTTCACTAGTATTACTTCTATTCTATCGATTGAGCACAAGAAATTGCCAAGTCAACTGTTTCAACTACAAAATAAAGTGATCGGAAATTGGTAATTTGGCCAATTTAACACAAAGTTCAAAATATTCCAATTTCAAAATAGGGTCCAGAATAAACAATGTAGGTATTCCTGGCACTAAACTAACATTTCCTCTGTTCATTAGTTATGTTTTGAGGCTTTACAAATGAATTCCATTTTGATATTTTATTCACATAATGAATTTTTATTCAAACCAAAAAATAGAAGATTTACTGTTATGCAATATTGTAATAATTGTATAAATATCATCACCACATTTGTGAATGTGTATTAGACCCACCAGCTGGCGTGTATTAGACGTGTGAGGTCGTTTGTTTACTCTTGAACATCGGCAAAAATTTAACATTTCTGCTACTTTGAGCTCAGTTTCAAGCCATTTCCAGTGCTAAAACCAATCAAAATCATCTCTATTTCTGTAATATGTCTTCCATTCTATCAATTGAGACCAAGAAATCGCAAATACAACTATTAAAAACATACGAAAAAACACTGCAAAGTTGCTGTTTTAATCGAAAATCACGTTCTCCGTTTTTTTCCTCTCATTATACACTGTGTGCTGCAAGATTTGTTTTTTGTGGTGCACACATACCACATAGATGTATTCTCTCATATCTAGGCCCAAATTTACCACTCACAGCTTATCAGAGTGAGCTAAGCTCATGGCGCAGATCTACGGTTTGGACCCTAAAAGTAAAGCCGTAGATCTATCGCACGGACCCTGAAAGGGTTAATCCCAGCAAATGCAAAGTCGTGAAGTTTGGGGAAGGACAAAGGTCACAGATGGAGTACAGCTTAGGAGCTTCAAGAGCTGCAAAACTTAATCCAGGAAAAGGATCTTGGGGTTAGCATTATACCAAGCACATCTCCTGAGGTGCACATCAACCAAATAACTGCTGCAGCATATGGGCACCTGGCAAACCTAAGAATAATGTTTCAACATCTAAGTAAGCACTGTACACAGTGTACATTAGGCCCATATTGGAGTGTGCAGCACCAGCATGGAACCCATACCTGGTCAAACACGTCAAGAAATTAGAGAAAGTTCAAAGGTTTGCAATAAGACTAGTTCCTGAGCTAAGGGTATACCCTACAAGGAGATGTTAAGGGAATTCAACCTGACGACACTGGAGGACAAGAGGGATAGAGTTGACATGATGATAACTTATAAATTACTGAGAGGTATTGACAAGGTGGATAGGGCCAGAATGTTTCAGAGATGGAACACAGCAACAAGGGGTCACAGCTGGAAGATGAAAACTCAGATGAGTGACAGGGATGTTAGGAAGTATTTCCTCAGTTATAGATTTGTCAGAAAGTGGAACAATCTATAGAGTGATGTGGTGGAGGCAGGATCCATACGTAGCTCTAAGAAGAGGTTTGATGAAGATCATGGAGCATGGCCAGAAGCTATGACTCGACCCCTGAAACCACAAATAGGTGAGTGTACACACACACACAAGCGCACGCACGCACACGCGTGTGCACGTGCATGTATTTCTGGTCTGCTAATTGTAACGTTTGCTGTAGTGAAGCTAAAGTTAGGGTTGGGCATGTAGGAGAGAGGGGGATTATTTTCCTGTAAAAGTAGGCCTTAGGGATGTGTGTTGTCACTATGGGTTGTATAAGAACTGAATGCTGATTTCTTGGGGAGAGGTGTGGTGTTAAAATAATGAATTAAATACAGCCTTTCCTCGCTTTCTAATGTACTTGTTTACTGACAACTCAAAGTTAAGACGGGCTCTCCGATGAGTCGGTATTGTATGCTGTATGAGAACTTGGGTCGTGGAAATGGGAAGTTCAGCGTCAAGCATCTCGATCTCCTTCCTACAGCCACTCAGTACACTAGCTTTCAAAGTTGCCAAGACTACATATTTGCACAACTTCGTACTTTATTGTGTACCCCATAGTACAAGATAGAAGTGCAGCAGCACTTGGAAACAGGAAAATGGAAAAATTACAAAAGAAGTTCAGAGTAAAGAGGTTAGCTGGTGGGTTCATCTGTGTGTTAATATTCTGTGTCTCATGGCATCTTAAGAAATGATTAAATTCAGTGAACAAGGTTTGTCGATGGTAGCAATAATAATAAATAATCATCGCTCTGGAGCACTTCAAATGTCGCACGTATTTTGTATAGGTTTGGTAGAGGACATTTAAAGCACCCCAGAGTGATTATTATTATTATTATTATTATTATTATTATTATTATCATTATTAATTATTAATTATTAATTATTAACCCTTTCAGGGTCCAAGGCCAAAATCTGAAGGGGTGCGCCCCAGTATCCAAGAAATTTTGAAAAAAAAAAATTATTTTTTCTTACAGAATTAAAGATAATGTTTTTGTGAAGGTAATAAAACAAAAAAAAAATTCTGATCAATACTTACCGAGATACAGCGGCGGGAAGTTGACCCAAAATGACCGGGTGGCGGCAACATCAGCAACTTCCGCAAAATCGCATTTTTTATTTTACGTTTTTTATACTTTTTTCTTTTCTTTTCTAATTTTTTTCTTTTTCTAGTAACATTTGTGGTCTGTGAGACCAATATAATGTATATTGTATAAGTGTACACTCATTGTATTCAACACAATAACTGCACTAATTTGTTTATCATTATATTGCTTACAAAACTTGTTTACAAGTTTATCGTAAACAAAATGATGAAAATATTAGTGCGGTTATTGTATTGAATACAACGGTACCATATAGTACTATATGGTACAGTGGTGCCATAGGGTGCAATGGTACCATATGGTACAGTGGTACCATATGGTACAATGGCGTCATATGATACAATGGTACCATATAGTAGAATATGGTACAATGGCACCATTTGGTACAAGGGTACCACATGATACAATTCAAATTCAAATTCAAAGCTTATTCTCTATAAAGATTACAATGTTAAATTTACAGAATTTGGTTGTTGTGTGATTTACATGTAGTTAAATAATGATTACAGAGTGTACCACTAGAACGCCTAGCATGGCTAGGCATTTCGGGCAGACTTAATTTGTAATATTTTAAAATAAAGAATTAAACTATGAGGTAAGTTGGTATTATGGCTAAGTGACTAAATACTAGTTTGTGAGTTTAGCAATGTGAATGCTTTTGTTTTGGCACAGTACATAGTTTCAGTATTGGAGTATCGTAGGATTCATTATTTTAAGATTGAGATTAATATTTCTGTTTATGGTCAAATGGGTGAGTGAGTGTAAGTGTGAACCACCAGGTGGTATTTGTGCAGTTAGTTGATGGGGTTTATCAGGGAGATAAGATGTTTTCTAATGGTAGTTTTGAAGGTGATGAATGTGTCTGCAGTTGTAGAGTTCTCAGGTAGGGTGTTCCAGATTTTAGGGCCTTTGACATACATTGAATTTTTGTAAAGGTTTAGTCGGACATGGGGAATGTCGTAGAGATGTTTGTGTCTGGTGTTATGCCTGTGGGTTCTGTCACAACTATCAAGAAAGCATTTTAGGTCAAGGTTGATATTGGAGTTTAAGGTCCTGTAGATGTAGATTGCACAGTAGTAAGTGTGGATGTACTGAACAGGGAGTAAGTTTAGATCTATGAAGAGTGGGGGGGGTGTGTTGCCAGGGATGGGATTTAGTGATTATTCTTACTGCAGCTTTTGTTGGGTTATTATTGGCTTTAGGTGTGTTGCTGCAGTTGATCCCCAAGCACAAATAGCATAGGTGAGGTATGGATAAATAAGTGAGTGGTATAGTGTGAGAAGGGCATTTTGCGGCACGTAGTATCGTATCTTGGAGAGGATCCCAACTGTTTTGGATACTTTTTTGGTTATGTGTTGGATATGGGTGCTGAAATTCAGGTTGTTGTCAAAGGTATAGGCCTAGGAATTTGCCCTCATTATGTCTGGTAATTAGAGTGTTGTCGATTTTAATGTTAATTTGTGCATCTCCTGCTCTGCTACCAAACATACTATAGTAGGTTTTGTCAGTGTTAAGCGTAAGTTTATTGGCTGTCATCCAAGTCGATATTTTGATCAGCTCCTCGTTAGCAATGGTGTTGAGGGTGGCAAGATTAGGGTGAGAGATGACAGAAGTCGTGTCGTCAGCAAAGAGAATGGGTTTCAGGTGTTGGGATACATTTGGAAGATCATTGATGTATATGAGGAAGAGCAGGGGACCAAGGACACTTCCCTGCGGAACTCCAGTATCAAGTGGCCGTGTTCTTGATGCTGTGTCTTTAATGGTAACATACTGATACCTATTAGTAAGGTAAGATTTGAAATAAGCAAGCGCATGGCCTCTTATACCGTAATGGTCAAGTTTGTGGAGTAGGATGTCGTGGTCTACTGTGTCAAAAGCTTTTCTTAGGTCAATAAAAATTCCTAGTGGATATTCCTTATTTTCCAGTGCTGTGTAAAGCAGATCTAGCATTTTTATGATTGCATCATTAGTGCTTTTATTTTTCCTAAATCCAAATTGGCAGGGGTTGAGTATGTTTTGTGCTGTTATAAATGAATATAGTCTCCTGTGCACGAGTTTCTCAAAGATTTTGGATAGCAATGGTAAGTTTGATATTGGCCTATAGTTGTTTAAATCTGTAGGGTCACCACCTTTATGTATTGCTGTAACCCTTGCCATCTTGAGTAGTTTCGGGAAGGTGCTAGTTTCTAGTGACTTGTTAAAAAGTAATGAAATAGCATGCGAAAGGATATGGGCCGCTCGCTTGTACAGTAATGGTGGGACATTAGACAGATTCCCTAAGTTGTTTTTAAGTGACTTTATAATCTCGGTGACTTCCGAGGGCTCAGTTGGTGCAAGATAGAAGGAATTTGGGAAATTCCCATCTAGGTAGTCCCCGGCATGGGCATTAGTATGTGGGATTTTATTGGCGAGATTAGATCCTATGGTTGAGAAGAAGTCGTTTATCTTGTTAGCTGTGTCAGTGGGATGTAGTGGTGTTTCATTAGGTTTAGTTAGGACAATATTCTTGTTTTTTTCAGTTTGTGGGTCCCTAGAATCTGAGAGAGTGTTTTCCAGGTCTTTTTTATGTCTCGTCTAGTGTCTGTGAATCTACTGGAGTAGTATAGTTGTTTGGCTTTCTTTATTACTTTGGTGAGAACTGATGAATAGTGTTTAAGAATATCTTTGTGTATTAAGCCCTGTCTATATTGCTTTTCATATTGGTGTTTCTTGTCAATGGATTTCAGAATGGTGCTGGTTAGCCATGGGCAACCAAGCCGTTTGTTTGTGATCTGTTTCGTTTTTATAGGACAATGTTTGTTGTATAGTCTAAGTAATTTGTTAAGAAAAATGTCTGTCCAGTCATCAATACCATTGGCCTTGGAGAATTCTGTAGGCCAGTCAACAATCTCTAGGTCAGTTGTGAACTTCCTTATTGAGGCCTCGTCATGGAGTCTAAATGAGACTTTGTTGTATTCAAGTGGTGGTTTATTAATGTTTGTCAGGAGGAAGGTAGGGTAGTGGTCTGTAGTGCTATCTGTGATTATCCCTGATTTAAGGGGGGCTAGTATATTGGTCCATATGTGGTCTATTATGGTTGCACTTGTCTCAGTGAGCCTGGTTGGTTTAGTTATTGTTGGTATGAGAAGTGTGTTGTTCATATTGTTGATGAAATCAGTTACAGGATGATCATCTAGTAAGCCAAGGTTGATGTTGAAGTCTCCAGCTAAGAGAAGGTGGTGCTTATTCATTTGTCTGTTTGTTATTAGTGACTTTAATTTCTCACTGAAATTTGGGATGTTTGTGTGAGGTATCCGGTAAATGGCACCGATTGTTATAGGTGTCTTAAGGTTTTTTACAGTAAAATTAGCAAAAATGTATTCCCCATATTCATCACTAAAGCAAGTGGTGCTAATACAAGATAATTGGTTAGAGTAATAGATTGCAATACCACCCCCAACTTGGTTTGGTCTGCAGTTATGAATTGCTGTGTATCCTGGTAGAGGGTAGATATCTATTTTGTCCTGCTTAAGCCAGGTCTCAGTAAGAATAATGCAGGAGAAGGGTGTCTTTAGTGATTCAAGGAGTGCCAGGAGGTCATCATAGTGTTTGCTTAAGGACCTGATGTTGTAGTTAAGTACTGATAGGCTTTTAGCATTGTTTAGGATAGTGCTGGCTTGTGATGCTGTGTAATAAAGGCAGTTACTTTCCAATAGGTTTTGATTGGGTGTCAGATTATGGAGGTTTAGATCAGGGTCAACGTGATCAATCATCTTCTAGGTTTAAATTATTTTTTATTTATTTTTTTATTTTTTTTTATTATCACACTGGCCGATTCCCACCAAGGCAGGGTGGCCCGAAAAAGAAAAACTTTCACCATCATTCACTCCATCACTGTCTTGCCAGAAGGGTGCTTTACACTACAGTTTTTAAACTGCAACATTAACACCCCTCCTTCAGAGTGCAGGCACTGTACTTCCCATCTCCAGGACTCAAGTCCGGCCTGCCGGTTTCCCTGAACCCCTTCATAAATGTTACTTTGCTCACACTCCAACAGCACGTCAAGTATTAAAAACCATTTGTCTCCATTCACTCCTATCAAACACGCTCACGCATGCCTGCTGGAAGTCCAAGCCCCTTGCACACAAAACCTCTTTTACCCCCTCCCTCCAACCTTTCCTAGGCCGACCCCTACCCCACCTTCCTTCCACTACAGACTGATACACTCTTGAAGTCATTCTGCTTTGCTCCATTCTCTCTACATGTCCGAACCACCTCAACAACCCTTCCTCAGCCCTCTGGACAACAGCTTTGGTAATCCCGCACCTCCTCCTAACTTCCAAACTACGAATTCTCTGCATTATATTCACACCACACATTGCCCTCAGACATGACATCTCCACTGCCTCCAGCCTTCTCCTCGCTGCAACATTCATCACCCATGCTTCACACCTATACAAGAGCGTTGGTAAAACTATACTCTCATTCATTCCCCTCTTTGCCTCCAAGGACAAAGTTCTTTGTCTCCACAGACTCCTAAGTGCGGAGTACGGTGCGGTTATTTATATCCTGAGTTATGTGTTGAGTTCTAGTACTGATATCTGTAGTGGTGGAAAGCTTGGATAAGTATATAGCTAGAGTATTTTGGTCATATAGAGTATAGTCACTACTACACATAATGAAGTTGATGTTGTCTATGTGTTGTGCTGGAATGAACTAAAGTACAACTAGGTATAAACTAGTAATATAAAAATACAAATTTAAAATAGAACAAGACTCACTTGTAATTGCACTAAGGTCTAATATAATGACTTTTGTGGAGTCTATGTTTTGAGCTAGAATGAGCTATAGTACAACTAGATTTAATCTAATAATATAAAAATACAAATTAAAAATAGCACCAGTCTCTCACTAGTAATTGCAATATGGTCTAATATAATGAATTTGTTATTGACTATAGTACAACTGAGTTTAATCTAATAATATAAAAAAGGCACAAGACTCTCAATTGTAATTGCACTAAGGTGTTATATAAGTTGTTTACAAGAATTAGAGTATAACTAGATTTAAATTGACAAGATAAAATATACAAGTTAAGGTAGCAAAAGAATAAAAAAAGTAGAAAAAAAAAACAGAAAAAAAAAAAAGATATATGAGGTAGTTGGTACTAGTTAGCAAAAGATAGTTAAGGGCCTTGAACAATAATATAATTGAAATATACACTAATTGCACACACAATATAGTCACTAAGATATGAAAACAATCTTAGAGTAGGAATTATAATATAAACTTATAAAAATACAAATTGAAATGGTACTTGCAATTGCACTAGTCTGGTATATGTTGTTGACAAGATCAAGAGTATAACTAGATTTAAATTGACAAAATAAAATTCACAATTAAAGTACCAAAAGAATAATAGTAAAAAATAACAATGGTAATGTCTTGGTTATAATATGATAGTAAGATGGTAGACAGGTACACAGGTACAAAGGATAATATAAAGGTTGGAGTTGAATATACAAACTTGAAAATTTGGCAACAAAATGTTATGGGACGTATAAAATAATGTGTAATGTACAAAAGTAAAATTGACTGGTAGTAAATATGGTGTTTAATAAAATTTTAGTAAGTAATAATGATTACAAAAAAAGTGAAAAAGTAATGTTTATTTCATTCAATATTGCACTGGTAGTTATACTTGAGGTTATATGGCAGTACAAGGTAATTAAGAGTACTCTAAGATAGTAAATGTGGTATTAAAACAGGTAAAGGTAATTAGACAAGTAATGGTTATTAAATGTCAAAAATGTTAAGAGTAAATTGAAATTATAGTAAAAATGATAATTATTAATTTTAGTAAGTAATATCAATTGATAGTATTTAAAAAAATATGAGGTAGTAATATGGACAGAGAAAGTATCAATTCAGCTAATGTTTAAGCAAACAATAGTAAATAAGAAAATTACATAAGGTGACTTATGCTTACTAGTAAAATCACAAAATGAGGTAGTTGATTATTTAATTACCAAGAGATTGTACAATGAAATTTGAACAATAATGGAGCAAAACATACACTACACTACGTAGGCTTTTAAGTTGGACATTGTTTAGTTATTCTCTGTAAGATTAGTATCCCTGAGAAATCGTGATAGATCGTTCTCGTTCGTGATTGTGTACAGTTGACCTACAATGGTACCATATGGTGCAGTGGTACCTTATGGTACCATATGGTGCAATGGTACCTTATGGTACTATATGGTGCAATGGTACCATATGGTACAATGATACCATTTGGTACATTGTATCATATGGTACTGATGATAAATTAGACACATGTGCAACTCTTGGGTATCTTTATTGAGGAAACGTTTCGCCACACAATGGCTTCATCAGTCCATACATAGGAGAAACTTGAAGAACAGGAGGAGAATGAGGTAATCAGTCCCTCAACCTTGAGTCGATGTGTTCAGTCCATCAATCTTGAGTAGAATACGGCAGATGAGCGGAGAAACAGCTTATAAACCGTATGGCAGGAGAGGTGCAGCAGTCATAGGTGGTGTCACATTTGTTCAATGTGGAAGTAGGTTGTGCCCAAGAATTAGGCAAGCGAAGAATTCCTAAGTATTAAGATCCCAAGAAGTTGCAGTGTCTGACAGGTTTGTAGATGAATGGTTCAGAGAACCGACATGTTGATAAATTAGACACATGTGCAACTCTTGGGTATCTTTATTGAGGAAACGTTTATTGAGGAATCCGTTCCTCAGGAACGGATTAATATCATTATGCGGGGGTCCACTGTATTATTAATTTAAGGAACTGGAACACAGATCCAATTGCCTAGATCAAGAGTCCCTCATCAGCATCAAGGTTCCTTGACACTGGTGTATGGAAGACAGGAGGAGGGGAGAGGATGGAGAAGTTACACTATTGTGTGGAAGGGGAACCCCCTTTCATAAAGACTTTAGGTACCAAGTCCTTATCCAGGGTTACTTCCCTTCTTTCTTTTTTAATGCCACTAGGACCAGCTTGAGAGTCACTGGACTCCTGTCACACACACACACACACACAAAAAAAAAAAAAATGTCCAGAGAGCTCTTGCAGCTCTACCCTACCTCTACACTACCACCCTCTACCACCATCACAATCATCACTACCACCACCACTACCACTCTCTACCACCATCACTACCACCATCACTACCACCCTCTACCACCACCCTCTACCACCACCCTCTTCCACCACCCTCTTCCACCACCCTCTTCCACCACCCTCTACCACCATCACAACCACTACCACCCTCTACCACCATCACTACCACCCTCTACCACCACTTTCGTGTTTTTCTACAAACGTTTTCTTTAATTCTGTCGTGTTTCTCACCTTCTTTACCAAAGGGCTGGCACTGGAAGTTTTCTTTGGGCCCATGGTGGCTTATTTAGCAGTTGCAAGCAAAAAAAAGAATGAATTATTACGAAATGTATCATATGAACGCATGGAGTGATGGTCACTTGCCCAGAAATAATGCCACACTGACTCTGAATGGTGTGTGGGGCGCCTTTGTGCGTGTGCAGATGCTGGGAGGCTGCTCGGACAGGTTCCATATGACTGACGAATGGCGAGGCAAATCTCGAAACACGAGGCTATATTTTGACGAAAAAGTTGCTGAAAGTCGAAATTCACAAAGTGCGGGTCTCATGAAACATGGGGGTCCACTGTACGTATATGGAAAGGTATTCAAGGGTGGGCAGAGGGAGAAGGCATGGGATCACGACACTATAAAATATTGTATAATTATGCTATTACTATCAATAAAGGTTATATACCTATCATATTTATTACAGAATAATAATAGGTATAACATTAAGTAGAAGCATGATAGAGACATCCAAATGAATAAAAACGGACATCATATAGAGAGGTATTGATGGATGGGCTGTGGTGGAGGGCGGGGAGGGTTAAAAAGGAAAAGTGACTGCGACCATTACAGAAAACGTTATGCGCCTGGAGAGTAACTATAGAAGATCACTTATCCTATGCAAAGACTGAAAAAAAGTGCAATTTTTCTTGAAATTTTTTCCTAAGTAACCAGCTGTGCGAGCATTTCCTGGGTTATCTTGGAAATAAGTTATTGATCTATTTCATGTTGTATCACCATTAATAATGAACAGATTGAAAGGATTTTCACAGCAAACATAAAAGTAAATGCTTTAATTTTGGTTGATGACATTTTTGAACCATCAGTAAGGGGTGATTCCTTGATTAGCAACGAATTCGTTTACCAATGTGGTCCTAGGAACGGAACTCTATCGGTAAGTGAGGAGAGGCTGTATTAAGTGAGAGTTGTTGCACATTTTCTTTACCAGTGGCATGGTTCTTTTGGAAGAGCCTGAAGAGAAGTTACAAAAGGTGAGTGGACGAATTTGGGAAGGAATGTAATAGAGGTAAATTGAAACCACATAAGAAGGAGCAAGGTCATAATTGTGACAGAAAATCTAGGCATTGAAATATTGATATTAGATTGGAGAGTGGGTTTACAGGGAAAGTAAATGTGTTAATATATTTGGGAGTTGATCTGTAAGTGGATGATTCTATGAAAGATGAGATAAACCATAGCAATGAAGAATGGAAAAAGGCAGGTGGTGTACTGAGGCATCTGTGGAGACAAATAATTTTGTCCATTGCCACAAAAAAATGGTGAATGTACCAGAGTATGGTAGTACCAACAGTTATATGGGTGTGAGAAGGCTGGGAGCATGAGTGCTGTCATGTTTGAAGGCAATATGTGATGTGAACATTTTGCAGAGAATTCAAAATGTGGATATTAGGTGTGGGGTTACCAAAAGTGCATGTCAGAGGGGTTGTTGAGGTGGTCTGGGCATTTGGTAAGGATAGAGCAAAATAGCATGATTAAGGTATATAAATCTGGGATGGAGGGAAGGAGAAGCAGAGATCATCCCAGGAAGGGTTGAAATGAAGGGTAAAGAAGGTTTAGAGTGCTAGGAGCTTGAACATTCAAAAGGCTTGTTTAGCACTTTAAAGAGTGAGAGGTGGCAAGTAGTTTTTGTGACCTGATGTGCTGTTAGGGTGTGAACACAGAAACATTTATGAAGGGACCTGGGGAAACTGGTTAGCTAGACTTTAGTCTAGGTGGTGGAAAGTACAGTGTATGCACTCTAGAGTAAGAGTGGGGATGTTGCAAGTCAGAGGGCTGTCTGAACTGTGATGTCAGCACCTGTCTGGCACAACAGCAATGAACCAAATGATGGTGAATGTTTTTTTTTGTCACTTTACCTTGATTGAAGACAGAATTACAAAAAAATATACATACAGTATAAGTGAACAGATCAATTTTTGTACAGTGTATATAAAAAAAAGGAAAAAATATTTTGTAGAGAATCTAATTAATGTACTTGTAGAAATGTTTCTTTGTTAACCCTTTGACTACATTTTCTCACTCAGCGCTCTGAATTTTATTTTTTAATAAAGAGGACATTTTTTTACATAATGTAAAAAAAACTTTAGAGTCAGTACTTACGGAGATATAAGGCTGCAAAGTTGGCACTTGTCAATCACCTGACGGCAACATGGAGTCCTGCCTCTTGCAGAAGTGTTGCTGATGCATGTACCATTTATCCTCATGTTTTTTTTTTAACCCTTTAGGTGGCAAGGCAGACCAAAATGCGAATTCAAAATTGATTTCGTATGAGTGGATAGAGCCGCTCAATGTAAGGTCAGTGAGCCCATATAAATGGAGTTGCAAAAGTTACGTGTGGAGCAATTGCAGATATGCGAAGTCCAAGTAAGCTCGAACCTGCCCCTTAGAAGTAGAACAGTTTAAAATGTTGCAAGGTTGCAAATGTTAGAAAAAAAAAACTATTTTTTAAATTTATTATACAAGTAGACAATATAAAAAACATAAATGGAACTTGTTTCAAAACATTTTGTAAGAATTAAAAAAATAGAAATAGGAACTAGTTATCAACAATGATACATTGCAATGGGATACAACTTTCAATTGAAATATTCCTGAGTTTCCTGAGAAAGAACAATCATTCTACATCACTAATTTTTGCAATGAAACTTTATGAAGCAATTTCTATCCTTCTTGATGCATAGATTTACTTTGCATGTGGCACAGGAAAATGAGGGTGTGACATGATTATTCTTTTATTCTTACCTAGCACTGGCCAGTGACCTAGCTGTCTATCCAACCTCACACTGTCATCTGGCCTTTCTGCACGTTGGAACCGAAAACCAAATGGGAATTCCAAGTTTGACAATTCATCACCACTGTCCACCAATTGCAGGTCATCTGGGTCTTGATCTGAGTCACTTTCGTCCCAAACACAGACAAATTTCGACTTATCCTTGGAGGACTCGCCATAGAACAATTTCTGATTGATCTGGAAGATCAATAAAAACGTTCTGTACACACCCAGACCACTACTGAATTCATATATACACTACAAAATTTTATGGAAATATTTATACATGTATACTGAAAATTGAAAATAGCACCTAAAGTGGCGGGTCAGAGTGTGCTCGGGCCTGTTTTGTTGTACTTTTTTCATTTGCATGGTGCACTCATATTATGCTTCACAACGATTTTATATATACAGTGGACCCCCGGTTAACAATATTTTTTCATTCCAGAAGTATGTTCAGGTGCCAGTACTGACTGAATTTGTTCCCATAAGGAATATTGTGAAGTAGATTAGTCCATTTCAGACCCCCAAACATACACGTACAAACGCACTTACGTAAATACACTTACATAATTGGTCGCATTGGGAGGTGATCGTTAAGCGGGGGTCCACTGTATATCAAAATATAGCTAAACTATTCATTTACGCACTAGACACACAAATCAGTACTTACCGACATTGTAGAGGGTGAAATGCAAGAGTATATGAGGAGCACTCGATGAAAAAAATGTGTCAGGGCGACGCCAAGCTAGAAGTGTTTAAATTTTGCTCTCTCGACCAATGGGAAGCAAGGAGACGCTATCGGCACTTAGCTGGAGCGACTCAGGGAAGGCTTCTGATTGGTCAGAAATAGAGAATGGGAACCCAGATGCGCGGGGGGAGTAGGAGGACATGCGCAAAAACCATGCGTTCAGGTCCGAGCACACTCGGACCTGCCCCCTGATAATTACAATTTGTAGTATTTCTTGTGATTTCATAGCCAATGTTTGTTCTGACACTAATATTAGGTACTGAAATAGTACTCAGATAGCCACAAACACACTGACAGGTGAACATTTTCACCTGCCCTGGTCACTTACTGTTGTCTAGAAATATATACAAAGTATTTATAGGTCCCAGCAATGTTTTAGACATGCTGGAGTATATATGAAACTCCTTGAAGCATTGTGTAAGACAAGTGTCACTCCACTGCTGACAATGCAGCAGTGGAGTGACATTTGATGATCGTGCACTACCTTGGCTGTTTGTTTGTTTTCACTGTTACATATAAACATGTCAATCTGTCTATCTGTTTGTCTATTTGTCTAACACTGTCTCTGTTTATCTGCCTGTGTGTCTGTCTTCCTGTCTCTGTCTGCTTGTCTCTCTTTCTGTCTCAGAACCAACAGGTATTACACACGATGCAGAGAGGCAGAGTAGTCATGTCTGATTCCTGAACAAGTGAAAATGCTTATTACTTGTCAGTCATGCTTATTATGTCTTATATCTACAAGCACAGTATAGCACTTTGTCTGGAGTTTATGGGTTATCCTAGGTAATTTACACTATGTACAATTATTTATGTGTATCTGTGAGATAGAGACACAGATACAGAGACAGAGATACAGAGACAGAAATACAGAAACAGAGATACAGAGACAGAGATCCAGAGACAAAGATCCAGAGACAGAGATCCAGAGACAGAGATCCAGAGACAGAGATCCAGAGACACAGAGAGACAGAGATGGAGAGACAGAGACACAGAGAGACAGAGACACAGAGATACAGAGAGACAGAGATAGAGAGAGACAGAGATAGACAGATAGAGAGAGAGAGAGAGAGAGAGAGAGACAGAGAGAGAGAGATACAGAGACAGAGAGATAGAGAGAGACAGAGATAGAGAGAGACAGAGATAGAGAGACACAGAGATAGAGAGACACAGAGATACAGAGACACAGAGATAGAGACAGAGATAGAGAGACACAGAGATAGACACAGAGATAGAGACACACAGAGATAGACACAGAGATAGAGATAGACACAGAGATAGAGATAGACACAGAGATAGAGAGAGACAGAGATAGAGAGAGACAGAGATAGAGAGAGACAGAGATAGAGAGACACAGAGATAGAGAGACACAGAGATAGAGAGACACAGAGATAGAGAGACACAGAGATAGAGAGACACAGAGATACAGAGACACAGAGATACAGAGACACAGAGATACACAGATACAGAGACACAGAGATACAGAGACACAGAGATACAGAGACACAGAGACACAGAGACAGAGACACAGAGACAGTGACAGAGAGACAGTGACAGAGAGACAGTGACAGAGAGACAGTGACAGAGATAGTGACAGAGATAGTGACAGAGAGATAGTGACAGATAGTGACAGAGAGATAGTGACAGAGAGATAGTGACAGAGAGATAGTGACAGAGAGATAGTGACAGAGAGATAGTGACAGAGATAGTGACAGAGAGATAGTGACAGAGAGATAGTGACAGAGAGATAAAGACAGAGATAAAGACAGAGATAGAGACAGAGATAGAGACAGAGATAGTGACAGAGATACAGATAGATAGGGACAGGCAGAGATAGCTACAGACAGAGATAGAGACAGCTGAAGTCAATCACCTAGCCAGCCAGCCACCCGGCCTGCCAAACACTTATTACACGTGTTCCAGAATTGTTTCTCTTTACTTAGGGTATAGGTTATAGGACATTCTGGCAGGATGACACTACCAGTGGTATCAAAATTGAAAGGGTGTTGCATAAATGTTGCGCATGGGTTATTGAGGTTTTTGATATTTCCTCACCCACTTGTGGCCATATCCATCTCGGAGCCACTAAACTCGGAGTCAACATCACTTTCCTCTTAAAAGGGGAGTGTTAATATGACACAACATCAGTGAATCCCTGGCGTTTGCCACGCTCTTTGCTCTAGCTGGCGCTCAATTGAACTGGTGCTCCCACATGGTACTAAGTGGTCCCAGATTTTTTAATACTGTGCCCACCAAGTGTTAAGACCCATTTTATACTGACCAGGCATTTCAGACCAATTGTCCCAAATTTGGAGGCAGGAAAAATAAAACTTTGATCTACGTTTGGAGTGCTAGCGGTAAAAACATAGATCTACGTTTGGACAGTTAAGGGGTTAAAGATCATTAGAATTACTTTTGGCAATTTTCTTAGGATAACTAGTGAAACAGTGTTGGGTAAAATACACTGATAGATTGTCTAAAGTTTATAGGGTCACCACAACATACACTGTATTAAACCTGCTCACCACTGGGAGCTCTGGAGGCATAGCAGTTTATAACCAACATCACCCTCTTACACCATTTTATTATTATGCAGTACATACTACTAGATTTTTCATGATTAATTTTTCAAATGATTTTATGTATAGTATGTTTATGAAAATAAGAAAAAATTTTGGAGTGAGTTAAACAAGTTAAGAAACCCTAGAGAACAAATGAATTTGTCAGTTAAAAACAGAGTAGGGGAGTTAGTAGATGGGGAGATGGAGGTTTTGGGTAGATGGCGAGAATATTTTGAGGAACTTTTAAATGTCGACGAAGAAAGGGAAGCGGTAATTTCATGCACTGGCCAGGGAGGTATACCATCTTTTAGGAGTGAAGAAGAACAGGATGTGAGTGTGGGGGAGGTGCGCGAGGCATTACGTAGAATGAAAGGGGGTGAAGCAGTTGGAACTGACGGGATCATGACAGAAATGTTAAAAGCAGGGGGAGATATAGTGTTGAAGTGGTTGGTATTTTTGTTTAATAAATGTATGAAAGAGGGAAAGGTACGTAGGGATTGACGGAGAGCATGTATAGTCCCTTTATGTAAAGGGAAGGGGGACAAAGGAGATTGTAAAAATTATAGAGGAATAAGTTTACTGAGTATACCGGGAAAAGTGTACGGTAGGGTTATAATTGAAAGAATTAGAGGTAAGGCAGAATGTAGGATTGCGGATAAGCAAGGAGGTTTCAGAGTGGGTAGGGGATGTGTAGATCAAATGTTTACATTGAAGCATATATGTGAACAGTATTTAGATAAAGGTAGGGATGTTTTTATTGCATTTATGGATTTAGAAAAGGCAGATTATAGAGTGGATAGGGGAGCAATGTGGCAGATGTTGCAAGTGTATGGAATAGGTGGCAAGTTATTAAATACTGTAAAGAGTTTTTATGAGGATAGTGAGGCTCAGGTTAGGGTGTGTAGAAGAGGGGGAGACTACTTCCCAGTAAAAGTAGGTCTTAGACAGGGATGTGTAATGTCACCATGGTTGTTTAATATATTTATAGATGGGGTTGTAAAAGAAGTGAATGCTAGGGTGTTCAGGAGAGGGGTGGGATTAAATTATGGGGAATCAAATACAAAAATGGGAATTGACACAGTTGCTTTTTGCTGATGATACTGTGCTTATGGGAGATTTCTAAAGAAAAATTGCAAAGGTTAGTGGATGAGTTTGGGAGTATGTGTAAAGGTAGAAAGTTGAAAGTGAACATAGAAAAGAGTAAGGTGATGAGGGTATCAAATGATTTAGATAAAGAAAAATTGGATATCAAATTGGGGAGGAGGAGTATGGAAGAAGTGAATGCTTTCAGATACTTGGGAGTTGATGTGTCGGCAGATGGATTTATGAAGGATGAAGTTAATCTTAGAATTGATGAGGGAAAAAAGGTGAGTGGTGCGTTGAGGTATATGTGGAGACAAAAAACGTTATCTATGGAGGCAAGAAGGGAATGTATGAAAGTATAGTAGTACCAACACTCTTATATGGGTGTGAAGCTTGGGTTGCGAATGCAGCAGCGAGGAGGCAGTTGGAGGCAGTGGATATGTCCTGTCTAAGGGCAATGTATGGTGTAAATATTATGCAGAAAATTCGGAGTGTGGAAATTAGGAGAAGGTGTGGAGTTAATAAAAGTATTAGTCAGAGGGCTGAAGAGGGGTTGTTGAGGTGATTTGGTCATTTAGAGAGAATGGATCAAAGTAGAATGACATGGAGAGCCTTTAAATCTGTAGGGGAAGGAAGGTGGGGTAGGGATCATCCTCCAAAAGGTTGGAAGGAAGGGGTAAGGGAGGTTTTGTGGGCGAGGGGCTTGGACTTCCAGCAGGCGTGCATGAGCGTGTTCGATAGGAGTGAATGGAGACGAATGGTATTTGGGACCTGACGATCTGTTGGAGTGTGAGCAGGGTAATATTTAGTGAAGGGATTCAGGGAAACCGGTTATTTTTATATAGCCGGACTTGAGTCCTGGAAATGGGAAGTACAATGCCTGCACTCTAAAGGAGGGGTTCAGGACATTATCAGTTTGGAGGGATATGTTGTGTATCTTTATACGTATATGTTTCTAAACTGTTGTGTTCTGAGCACCTCTGCAAAAACAGTGATTATGTGTGAGTGAGGTGAAAGTGTTGAATGATGATGAAAGTATTTTCTTTTTGGGGATTTTCTTTCTTTTTGGGTCACCCTGCCTCGGTGGGAGACGTCCGACTTGTTAAAAAAAAAAAAATGTTTACCTGGAGACTTAATTTTTAATAAATTACAAAACTTAAATATTATTAAAACAAAATTTTTTTTTTTAACATATGTTTTTTGGTTTGATTTAGGTGATTTAGTGTAAGAAGCCGTTTTCAAGAACATAACTATTGTGTTATTCCTAAGTGTGATTACCTCTCATTTCCCCAGGCACTACATGATCTCTATGGGTTTAGCACTCCCCATGAATAGTAATAATAATACTGTTACTGACATCAGTAAAAAGAGGGAAGTTGTCTTATGTGCTACCTTTGACATTACAGGCAACTTCCATGTGTCAACACATTCAGCAGAGCAGCAGCCAGAAAATATAGACTTTGCACACGTGATTCATGAAGTGCGCTTCGGGAGCAAGATTGACAACTTAAGTATTCCTGGCACCTTCAATCCTCTCTATGGTCGTTCAAAAATTGATGGAAATGGTAAGTGTGTTGGATTATGTTTACAGTATTGGTAGCATCTCTGTTGCAGTAACTTGGGGTTTTTAAATACTACCTGTAGTCATAAGCCAATTAAATTATTTTAGCAACAGATTTAATTAACAAAAAGACCTAATAATAGTACAGTTTAAGTACTTTTTGAAGTACAGTGGTACCTCTGTCTATGTCCTTAATCCATTCCAGGACTTCAGACTTATGCCAAACAGGACGTATACCAAACAAATTTTTCCATGAGAAATATAGGGATAACTACTAATCTGTTCCCATGAAAAAAAAATCCTATTGTAATTGGCATATTATACATTGATGGGGTTGTATAAAAGGTTTTAAACTGCTTAATACTAAAATATGTAATTTAAACACTACTTAATACTAGAATACATACATAAATACAAAATACAAATTTAATTTGTGTTAATAAATACAAATTTAATCTCACTTTACTTTGCTGAAAAGTGTCGAGTGCCTATTAGGATAGTGCTGAGAAGGGAGGAGGAGGAAATGTTATTGTTTGGAAGGAGAGTCCCCTTCTCTTTTCTGTCTCTTTTCCCTATTTAGACCAGGTTGAAGCTCACCAGGTTTGGCTTTTACCAAAAATCTGTGACATTGTCTGGTCATCCCAGGCAATGCTATTACAGCTTATTTGGGCTTTGTTGGGGTGGTACTTCTCTGCAAAGTTTTTGATATCCATCCATTTGGCAAAGATTTCCTTGATTATTGAAGTAGGGGCTTCCTGTATCTCCTTTTCCGAGCCTGAAGAGAGTGCATTCATCTTAGTCTTGTGCTCCTCCTCAAGTTCCTGCAGCTCCTCACTGGTCAGCTCTTCCCAGTGCCCCTCCACTAACTCCTCCACATCACCATCACTCACATCCAGACCCATGGACCTGCCCAGAGAGAGAATATCCTCCACTATAGACACAGCCTCAAAGCCCTCGTCCCTTTCAGCCACTGCTTCTGGCCACAAATTCCTCCAAGCAGAGTTCATTGTTCTGTATGAAACTTCCTGCCAGGCTTTGTCAATGAGAGTTATGCAATAGGTGATAGTAAAGTGATCTCTCCAAAACTCTCTCAAGGTTAACTCTGTGTCAGAGGTCACTTCAAAGCACCTCTGGAATACAGGTACCATCTGACTTACGACCAAGTTCGGTTCCGACCCACCGGTCGTAAGTCGAAATGGACGCAAGTCGAACCTTACTACTGAATATCAACATCACATTTTTGTAATGGCTTTATTTTATTGTTTTATTTTGGTATTTCATTTTTTACTTTACTTTTTATGCTGTTAGTACTGTATTTTATACTGTAAGGTTTAGGATAAACACTGTGTACAACACAAACAGTTGTTTATTTCCCAGAAATTTGGCATACAAAACACGGTCGTAAGTCAAATGGTCGTATGTCGAACAGGTCGTAAGTCGGTAGGTGTAGTGCTTTAGTGTAGAGTTTTTTGAAATTACTGATGACCTGCTCATCCATGGGCTGAATGAGAGGAGTCGTGTTAGGGGGAGAAACTTTACATTGATGAAGTCAATCTCCGGCAGCACATAGTCCTGCAGGCTTGGAGGGTGAGCTGGAGCATTGTCCATTATGAGGAGGGCCTTCAGAGGCAGGTTTTTTTCCTCTGAATAACTTTTTACACTTGGCCCAAACACAACATTAAACCATTTGCTGAAATAGTCTCTGGTTACCCAAGCCTTGCCATTTGACCTCCACATCATAGGTAACTGAGTTTTCTGCACGTTATGTTTTTTAAAGGCCCTCGAGTGTTCAGAGTGGTAGATCAGTAGAGGCCTCACTTGCATTGGCACAGAATAAGAAAGTTAACCTATCCTTTATTGGCTTGTGTCCTGGTAATGCCTTCTCCTCTTGTGTAATATAGGTCCTGTTAGGCATTTTCTTCCAAAACAGGCCTGTTTTGTCACAATTAAAAACTTGTTGGGGAACAAAACCCTCAGCCTCCACAAATTCATTGGCGGCATCTTTATCTTTTTGACCCATACAAGTTCTAGCACACGAGTTGTATTCCAAATAAAGGTTGAATACCAAGTCGACGTATACCAAGGTTCCACTGTATGATAAATATCATCTGTAGATTGGTTTGATGAACTGCTATCAGAAGAGCCTGGTAAGAAGTGTATTTCAAGTAAATCAAAGAATGAACTACACTACTGCTTAGCTCAGTTGCACTTTCTGGGTTTTCCACAGAGAATCCCACTTTCTTTTACATATATAAGTAAGGTTTCTAGTCTAGATTAACCATTCACTGCACAAGAGTCAGTTGGCATGGTATACCTGTGGTCAGTTGCTTTTTTTGTCCTCCTTGGCAGCCTGGCCTAGGACTAGGTATTTCTGTTAATTGTCTTTTTGCTCAGGTTACTGTTGTTGGTAGCCTGCTATCTCTCATATCCATCAACCACGTTGATTTGGCGCTTGATGGAAATAGTCATCCAACTTCCTCGTGAAAAGTTCTGTGTTTGTTTCAGCACTGTTTCTGATGTACTGTATACTGGTGCAGTTATCCCTCACTTAATAATAATTTGCTTAGTGGAATTTTTATGAATGATTAATAAAAAAAAGCAAGACCCCTTTTCTGTTTAACTACATGCTCATCTTGTTTAACCACTTGCTCGTCTCATTTAACCCTTTCAGGGTCCGTCCCGTAGATCTACGGCTTTATGGTGACTGTCCAAACCATAGATCTATGCCATGAGCTCAGCTCACTCTGATAAACTGTGAGTGGTACATTTGGGCCTAGATATGAGAGAATACATCTATGTGGTATGTGTGCACCACATAAAACAGATCCTGCAGCACACTGTGTATAATGAGAGAAAAAAAACTGAAATCATGATTTTTCGATTAAAACAGCAACTTTACAGTGTTTTTTCGTATGTTTTTTATAGTTGTATTTGCGATTTCTTGGTCTCATTTGATAGAATGGAAGACATATTACAGAAATAGAGATGATTTTGATTGGTTTTAGCACTGGAAATGGCTTGAAACTGAGCTCAAAGTAGCGGAAATGTTAAATTTTTGCCGATATTCAAGAGTAAACAAACGACCTCACACGTCTAATACATGTCAGCTGGTGGGTCTAATATACATTCACAAATATGGTGATGATATTTATACAATTATTACAGTATTGCATAACAGTAAATCTTCTATTTTTTGGTGTGAATAAAAATTCATTATGTGAATAAAAAATCAAAATGGAATTTATTTGTAAAGCCTCAAAACATAACTAATGAACAGAGGAAATGTTAGTTTAGTGCCAGGAATACCTACATTGTTTATTCTGGACCCTATTTTGAAATTGGAATATTTTGAACTTTGTGTTAAATTGGCCAAATTAACAATTTCCGATCACTTTATTTTGTAGTTGAAACAGTTGGCTTGGCGATTTCTTGTGCTCAATCGATAGAATAGAAGTAATACTAGTGAAATAGCTAAGAATTTGGTTGATTGGAATAATGTAATTGGCCTAAAATGGGAGTCAAAGTTGGCAAAATCGCCGATTCGTAAATATCGCTGACACATCAAAATTCGCGAGAGCATAATTTCGTCAATTTTCCACCAAATTTCGTACTTTTTGTTTTATTACCTTCACAAAAAGATTCTCTACGATTTCATAAGAAAAAATAAAAAAATTTTTTTTTGAAAATTCTTGGACACTGGTGCGTGACTCCAGATTTGGGCCTTGGACCCTGAAAGGGTTATGACCATGATTGCTCGACAAATTTTCAGTATGAATTGTTAACTTTTTTTTTTTTTTTTAACAAGTCGGCCATCTCCCACGGAGGCAGGGTAACCCAAAAAGAAAGAAAATCCCCCAAAATAAAATTCTTTCATCATCATTCAACACTTTCACCGCACTCACACATAATCACTGTTTTTGTAGAGGTGCTCAGAACACAACAGTTTAAAAGCATATATGTATAAAGATACACAACATATCCCTCCAAACTGATAATATCCCGAACCCCTCCTTTAGAGCGCAGGCATTGTACTTCCCATTTCCAGGACTCAAGTCTGGCTATATAAAAATAACCGGTTTCCCTGAATCCCTTCACTAAATATTACCCTGCTCACACTCCAACAGATCGTCAGGTCCCAAATACCATTCGTCTCCATTCATTCCTATCGAACACGCTCATGCACGTCTGCTGGAAGTCCAAGCCCTTCGCCCACAAAACCTCCCTTACCCCTTCCTTCCAACCTTTTCAAGGACGACCCCTATCCCGCCTTCCTTCCCCTACAGATTTATACGCTCTCCATGTCATTCTACTTTGATCCATTCTCTCTAAATGACCAAACCATCTCAAAAAACCCTCGTCAGCCCTCTGACTAATACTTTTATTAACTCCATACCTTCTCCTAATTTCCACACTCCGAATTTTCTGCATAATATTTACACCACACATTGCACTGCCTCCAACCGCCTCCTCGCTGCTGCATTCACAACCCAAGCTTCACACCCATATAAGAGTGTTGGTACTACTATACTTTCATACATTCCCTTTTTTGCCTCCATAGATAATGTTTTTTTGTCTCCACATATACCTCAACTCACCACTCACATTTTTTCCCTCATCAATTCTATGATTAACCTCATCCTTCATAAATCCTTCTGCCGACATGTCAACTCCCAAGTATCTGAAAGCATTCACTTCTTCCATACTCCTCCTCCCCAATTTGATATCCAATTTTTCTTTATCTAAATCATTTGTTACCCTCATCACCTTACTCTTTTCTATGTTCACTTTCAACTTTCTACCTTTACACACACTTCCAAACTCCCAGAATCTCCCATAAGCACAGTATCATCAGCAAAAAGCAACTTTGTCATTTCCCATTTTGTATTTGATTCCCCATAATTTAATCCCACCACTCTCCCGAACACCCTAGCATTTACTTCTTGTACAATCCCATCTATAAATATATTAAACAACCATGGTGACATTACACATCCCTGTCTAAGACCTACTTTTACTGGGAAGTAGTCTCCCTCTCTGCTACACACCCTAACCTGAGCCTCACTATCCTCATAAAAACTCTTTACAGCATTTAGTAACTTACCACCTATTCCATATACTTGCAACATCTGCCACATTGCTCCCCTATCCACTCTATCATATGCCTTTTCTAAATCCATAAATGCAATAAAAACTTCCCTACCTTTATCTAAATACTGTTCACATATATGCTTCAATGTAAACATTTGATCTACACATCCCCTACCCACTCTGAAACCCCCTTGCTCATCCACAATCCTACGTTCTGTCTTACCTCTAATTCTTTCAATTATAACCCTACAGTACACCTCTATAATTTTTACAATCTTTTTTGTCCCCCTTCCCTTTATATAAAGGGACTACACATGCTCTCTGCCAATCCCTAGGTACCTTCCCCTCTTTCATACATTTATTAAACAAAAATACCAACCACTCCTCCACTATATCCCCCCCTGCTTTTAACATTTCTGTCATGATCCCGTCAGTTCCAGCTGCTTTACCCCCTTTCATTCTATGTAATTCCTCACGCACCTCCCCCACACTCACATCCTGTTCTTCTTCGCTCCTAAAAGATGGTATACCTCCCTGGCCATTGCATGAAATTACCGCTTCCCTTTCTTCGTCGACATTTAAAAGTTCCTCAAAATATTCTCACCATCTACCCAAAACCTCCATCTCCCCATCTACTAACTCCCCTACTCTATTTTTAACTGACAAATCCATTCGTTCTCTAGGTTTTCTTGTTTAACTCACTCCAAAATTTTTTCTTATTTTCATTAAAATTTCTTGACAGTGCCTCTCCCACTCTGTCATCTGCTCTCCTTTTGCACTCTCTCACCACTCTCTTCACCTTTCTTTTACTCTCCATATACTCTACTCTTCTTATAGCACTTCTACTTTGTAAAAACCTCTCATAAGCTAACTTTTTCTCTTTTATCACACCCTTTACTTCATTCCACCAATCACTCCTCTTTCCTCCTGCACCCACCCTCCTATAACCACAAACTTCTGCCCCACATTCTAATACTGCATTTTTAAAACTATTCCAACCCTCTTCAACCCCCCCCCCCCCCACCCCCCACTGCTCATACTTGCACCAGCCCACCTTTCTGCCAATAGTTGCTTATATCTCACCCGAACTTCCTCCTCCCTTAGTTTATACACTTTCACCTCCCTCTTGCTTGTTGTTCCCTTTTTTCTCTTTTCCCATCTACTTCTTACTTCAACTATAGCTACAACTAGATAAGGATCCGATGTGTCAGTTGCCCCTCTTTAAACATGTACATCCTGGAGCCTACCCATCAACCTTTTATCCACCAATACATAATCTAACAAACTACTTTCATTAAGTGCTATATCATACCTTGTATATTTATTTATCCTCTTCTTCATAAAATATGTATTACTTATTACCAAACCTCTTTCTACACATACCTCAATTAAAGGCTCCCCATTTTCATTTACCCCTGGCACCCCAAATTTACCTACTACTTCCTCCACAACCTTTTTGCCCACTTTAGCATTGCAGTCCCCAACCACCATTACTCTCACACTTGGTTCAAAACTCTCCACGCATTCACTCAACATTTCCCAAAATCTCTCTCTCTCTCTCTATACTTCTCTCTTCTCCAGGTGCATATACGCTTACTATAACCCACCTTTCACATCCAACCTTTATTTTACTAAACATAATCCTTGAATTAATACATTTATAGTCCCTCTTTTCCTGCCATAACTTATCCTTCAACATTATTGCTACTCCTTCTTTAGCTCTAACTCTATTTGAAACCCCTGACATAATCCCATTCATTCCTCTCCACTGAAACTCTCCCACCCCCCTCAGCTTTGTTTCACTTAAAGTCAGGACATCCAGCTTCTTCTCATTCATAACATCCACAATTGTCTCTTTCTTATCATTTGCACAACATCCATGCACATTCAGACTTCCCACTTTGACAGTTTTCTTCTTATTCTTTTTAGTAATTATTGCAGGAAAAGGGGTTACTAGCCCATTGTTCCTGGCATTTTAGTTGACTTTTACAACATGCATGGCTTACGGAGGAAAGATTCTTATTCCACTTCCCCATGGATATAAAAGGAAAAGTAATAAGACCAAGAACTATTAACCCTTTCAGGGTCCACAGGCCCTCTGAGACTTGTTCTCAGGGTCCCCCAAATTTGAAAAAAAAAAAAAATATTTTTTCTTATGAAAAGATAGAGAATCTTTTCCCCATCATAATGACACCAAAAGTATGAAATTTGATGGAAAACTTACGGAATTATGCTCTTGCGAAGTTAGCAGTCTCGATGATGTTTACTCATCGGCGATTTTGCCCACGTTGAGCCCTATTTTCAGCCAATTCCAGTGTACTAGTCGACAAAAATCATACCTATTTCTCTAGAACTCCATTTTTTTCTATCGAATGAGTACAAGAAACCACCCATTTACTGATTTCAACTATCCAATACAGTGGTCAGAATTTAGCAATTTTGCCAATTTCACACAAATTTCAGAAGATGCCAATTTCCAAATAGGGTCCAGAATAAACAAGAAAGGCATTCCTGGCACTAAAATAACATTTCCTCTGTTCATTAGTCACGTCCCCACACTCCTCTTACATTCTTTTGCTTTCCACTTTGAATTTTTATTCTTACAAAAAATAGAAGATTTACTGTTATGCAGACTACTGCATTAGTGTATAAATGGTATAAATAATATCGGCGGACTTTTGAAAGAATATTAGACTCACCAGTTGACGTGTATTGGACGCTTTGCATGATTTGCTTACTTTTGAACTTTGGTAAAAATCTAACATTTCTGCTACTTTGAGCTCAATTTCAAGGTACTTTTCATTGTAAAACCAGTAAAAATCATCTCAATTTCTGTAATATGTCTTCCATTCTATCAAATGAGACCAAGAAAACTAGAATACAACAATAAATACCATACGAAAATAAAGTGCAAAGTCGCTGTTTTAATCCAAAAACACGGTCAGAGTTTTTTTTTCTCATTACGTACTGCATGCTGCAGGATTTTTTTATACTGTGCACACTGACCACATAGACCCATTCTTTCATATGTAGGCCTACCAGCTTTCTCTCACTAGATTTGAAGGCGCTAGAATTTATGAGTACTAGTACGTCAAGGACCCTGGCACTTAAGCTGTACTAGTACGGCCGAAACCCTGGAATGATTAAGATAAAATCAAAGAAAACTCAGATGAGTGTGTATAAATAAACATGTACATGTATGTGTAGTGTGACCTAAGTGTAAGTAGAAGTAGCAAGACGTACCTGTAACCTTGCATATTTATGAGACAGACAAAAGACACCAGCAATCCTACCATCATGTAAAATAATTACAGGGCTTTCGTTTCACACTCACTTGGCAGGACGGTAGTACCCCCGTGGGTGGTTGCTGTCTACCAACCTACTACCTACAGAATTGCCAACTATTGCCTCATAAAATGACCAGCCAGTCATAAAAAAAAAAACACAACATGTAGAGTCAGTGGAGGGTCATGGGTGGTGTCACAGGGGATGGTGGCGACAGTGGTGGTGATGGTGAAATCAGTGGTGTCATTGGTGGTGATGGTGGAATCAGTGGTGTCATTGGTGGTGGAATCAGTGGTGTCATTGGTGGTGGTGGAATCAGTGGTACCATTGGTGGTGGAATCAGTGGTGTCATTGGCAGTGGTGGTGGAATCAGTGTTGTCATTGGTGGTGATGGTGGAATCAGTGGTGTCATTGGTGGTGATGGTGGAATCAGTGGTATTATTGGTGGTGATTGTGGAATCAGTGGTGTCATTGGTGGTTTAATCACTGGTGTCATTGGTGGTGGTGGTGGAATCAGTGGTGTTACTGGTGATGGTGGTGAAATCAGTGTTGTCCTTGGTGGTGGTGGCAGAATCAGTGGTGTCATTGGTGGTGTTGGTGGAATCTCTGGTGTCTTTATTGTACATGAATGGTATACAATACCAACAAGATGAAAATTAAGACGCATGTGCAACATCTGGGTATCTTTATTGTAGACGTTTCACCATCCAGTGGCTTTATCAATACAAGTTCTAGGACATAACTTTTAGACAGTAGAACTATATACAAAAGATGAGATAATGAGCCCCTCAGCATTGGAGTTGGTATGAAAGCACCACAGTCGTGAAAAATATTCTTCACGACTACGGCGATCTTTTGTATGTAGTCCTTCGGTCTTCAAATTATATCCTAGAATGTGTATTGATGAAACCACTGGATGGCAAAATGTCTATATTAAAGATACCCAGATGTTGTTGCATATGTGTCTAATTTTCATGGTGTCTAAATTATTTCAAATTAAAAATTACTTTCAGCTGTTGCTTGTGAGTTTATGATTGATTTGGTAATGTTGCAGTGCTGCCAGCAGCAGTGTATTGCAAATGAGGGGTAGGAGAGGATATGAAAGTATGAATTGTTCACTACTGAGGCAGTAAACAGCTGATAAACTATACTCTGGCCTGGCTGTACACTTTTAAAATTAATGATTCCAACAATTCAAAGTGCAAAAATTTCTTCTAATATATATCTAAGTATATAAATAGCTATGCATTGAGTAAGTAAATTCATCAGTCTCCCTAGTTGTTTCTAAACTTGTATCCATTCATCATCATGGTTTATGTTGTGTCTTGTGGCTTTTCAGTCTTCCTCAGTCAAGAGCCTGTACACACAAGTAAATATTCCTGCTCTGCAAGAACAATGAGATGCCTGTTGTTTCTACAACAATTATGGATATTAGGAAGACTAATTGAATTGTCACTCATTTATTATATCCCTTTAATATCTGTATTTGCTCTCTAGTAATGTCTAGTTAAGAAAACCTTTACATTCACCATGTATCATGACTTTATCTCCCACCTTTATGATTCAAGTTTGCTCTTCCCTTCCTTGCCCAAAGGCTTGCATGTTAATTGCAAACATACATTCACTCTTTCTTGAACTCTTTATCAGAGTTTTGTGCAGCAACATTGTATACTGAACATGCCAAGTCCCCAGATAGAGTAGGGTACAAGACTTTTTTTTTTCCAGATAGTAATCCAAAGACATTTTCTAGAATTGGCCAGCATTTTCTCAGTAGAGTTATACGTAATACTCATTGCTGTTATACTCATTGCAGCGTTTTCAACCTAGTCAATCATTGTTGTTGCTGACTCCCAGTGTGTGTGTTACAAGCTATTTAGAAATTTGATTCCCCTACATCCCATTGTTCTTCGTATACAATAATGGTTGAAGATTGAGACACTTATGCAGCATATGGAAATCTTTATTCAGGAAACGTTTCGCCACACAGTGGCTTCATCAGTCCAATACAAAGAGGAAGGCGTAAGGAGAGGAGGAGAATGAGGTAATCAGTCCCTCAACCTGGAGTCGATGTGTTCAGTCCATCAATCTTGTAGAATGTACAGCATAGGGCCGTAGACGTGGCTTATATACTGTAGTGAGGTGACGTGAAGCAGATGGAGGCGGGGTCATAGTGGTACCATCCACTAGTCGAAGTAGGTCTTCGTCCAAAGGTTGAACAAGTGTTGAAGAATTCTTTGTAACAAGATCCCATGATGCTGCAGTGTCGGTTTTTCAAACCATTCATCACAACTGTCAGACACTGCAGCATCATGGGATCTTGTTACAAAGAATTCTTCAACACTTGTTCAACCTTTGGACGAAGACCTACTTCGACTAGTGGATGGTACCACTATGACCCCGCCTCCATCTGCTTCACGTCACCTCACTACAGTATATAAGCCACGTCTACGGCCCTATGCTGTACATTCTACAAGATTGATGGACTGAACACATCGACTCCAGGTTGAGGGACTGATTACCTCATTCTCCTCCTCTCCTTACGCCTTCCTCTTTGTATTGGACTGATGAAGCCACTGTGTGGCGAAACGTTTCCTGAATAAAGATTTCCATATGCTGCATAAGTGTCTCAATCTTCAACTTGTCGGTTTTTCAAACCATTCATCACAATAATGGTTACGTCTCATTTCTAGCAAGGAGAAAAAAATGTTGCTATTTACTTGGTTTCTGGGGAGACTGATGTTCAGAGTGATCACACACTCAGCTGCTTGGTCTGCTAATCACAAACTAGCAATCTCCTACTTGAGTGTTTTTGTCTCGGACAATTTTCCAGTATACTTTCAAAAACTTGGAAACCACTGACAACAACGTAGATCCAAGTTAGAGCATAAATTGTTTTCTGTTGAACTACAATCAGGCTCTTGACCATCTTTTCATTGCTGTTAGGTATGGGAAGCTACACTTACATTTACAAATTGGGTGCACACAATTTTCAAGTGGATACCACGTGGAAAAATGCCTGGTACTTCTCTGTGAAGATTGCCAGGTTATATTATTAGCTCACCATACCTCAAGACTGTTTTATTAATCATAGACCTTGCCGAATTTGCTTTTGACATCTACAATACTCTGACGGTCTAACTGACTTCTTTGCTGAAAGTCTTTAATGCAGACTCTTGACTTTTTTAATAGAAACTAATCTGTTGCACTGTGACCTCAGTTGTGTACTAACACTAACCCCTAACTATTAACCCCCCTACATTTTTATCCCCCTATTTTGAGTGCTCTGTTCCCATACATAATTAGTCCTTGTTTGAGAATATACAATAATAATAATAATAATAATAATAACAATAATAATAATAATAATAATAATAATAATAATAGCTCTTACATTGTTATGTGGTATCTGTTTTCCTTAATAAGCAAAAAGTTAAAAATTTAGTATTAAAGATTGTTCCTAAGGATGACTGCATACTTCATATGTAGTTTGACTGATACTCATGTCTGTATAAGGTTAAATTTGCAAATCTAATTATTTCCCAGCTCTTTCTGGGCAACATATGGAGATCTATTTTCATCTTTAGTTGCTGAGTAGATGTGCTTCTTAATATTATTATCATACTGTGTTATAAGATTCACTAAGGTTTCTCTGATTTCATTTCTGACATTTAACCCTTTCAGGGTTTCCGACGTATTAGTACGTTTTACGCACCAGGGTTATTGATGTACTAGTACGCCTAAATTCTAGCGCCTTCAAATCTAGTGAGAGAAAGCTGGTAGGCCTACATATGAAAGAATGAGTCTTTGTGGTCAGTGTGCACAGTATAAAAAAATCCTGCAGCACACAGTGCGTAATGAGAAAAAAAAACTTTGACAGTGTTTTTGGTTTAAAACAGCAGCTTTGCACTGTATTTTCATATGGGATTTATGGTTGTATTCTAGTTTTCCTGGTCACATTTTATAGAATGGAAGACATATTACAGAAATTGAGATGATTTTGATTGGTTTCACAATGAAAAGTACCTTGAAATTGAGCTCAAAGTAGCAGAAATCTTCGATTTTTGCCGAAGTTCAAAAGTAAACAAATCATGCCATGCTTCCAATACACGTCAACTGGTGAGTCTAATATTCTTTCAAAAGTGTGCTGATATTATTTATACCATTTCTACACTAATGCAGTAGTCTGCATAACAGTAAATCTTCTATTTTTTTGTGAGAATAAAAATTCGAAGTGGGAAGCAAAAGAAATGTAAGAGGGGCCTGGGGATGTTACTAATGAACGGAGGAAATGTTATTTTAGTGCCAGGAATGTCTCTCTTGTTTATTCTGGACCCTATTTGGAAATTGGCATCTTTTGAAATTTGTGTGAAATTGGCAAAATTGCCAATTTCTGACCACTTTATTGGATAGTTGAAATCAGTAAATGGGTGGTTTCTTGTACTCATTCGATAGAAACACTGGAGTAATAGTGAAATAATTATGATTTTTGTCAACTAGTACACTGGAATTGACTGAAAATAGGGCTCAAAGTGAAATCGCCTATGAGTAAACATCGTCGAGACCGCTAAT
Organism: Cherax quadricarinatus; assembly: GCF_038502225.1. Lineage (NCBI taxonomy): Eukaryota > Metazoa > Arthropoda > Malacostraca > Decapoda > Parastacidae > Cherax > Cherax quadricarinatus. The sequence goes on from NC_091331.1 coordinate 28,822,833, forward strand.
TTTGTGAGGGCATAATTCCATAAGTTTTCCATCAAATTTCATACTTTTGGTGTCATTATGATTGGGAAATGATTCTCTATCATTTCATAAGAAAAAAATTTTTTTTTTTTTTTTCCGAAAAATTTTCGACCGAGAACGAGTTTAGGAGAGGGCCTCTCAACCCTAAAGGGGTTAAATTTATTATACACCTACCATCCGACTTACGACCGAGTTCGGTTCCGAGAAACCGGTCGTAAGTCGAACTTTACTACTGAATATCAACAAAACATTTTTGTAATGACTTTATTTTATCATTTTATTTTGGTATTTCATGTTTTACTTTACTTTTTATGCTGTTAGTACTGTATTTTATACTGTAAGGTTTAGGATAAACACTGTGTACAACACAAATAGTTGTTTATTTCCCAGAAGTTTGGCATAAAAAACACGGTCGTAGGTCGAGTGGTCGTAAGTCGAGCAGGTCGTAAGTCAGATGGTAGGTGTACAACTTTGCTAATCATGTTTCTGATGTATTGATTGCTTCAGTGTACTTCTTTTGCTAACATGTCTGTGTTGTCATGTAGAAATAAGTGAATTTGAAATGGAATCTATAAGAATTGTACATTAAACTCCTTTTATCGTTAAGTTTTTGAGTATTTTCACTTTGTTTCTTTGGTGAGCATCTTTGACATGGGAGTTTAGCATATAGTATTTAGTGGAAATCATTTCTTGTGGGCACTAGGAAATGAGAATGTACTTAAAGGAAGTGAACTGCATTTGGCAAGTACACAAAAGTGAAAGTGTAGGGAAGAAGAAATTTGAATAGAGAAAAGCAAAGGGAAAGAGACTACTGTAGGCAACACAATAACTGCACAAACATTATTATCATTATATTTTTTACAAAACTTGTTTACACAAACTATCAATACAAAAAATTGTTTATTACTATTGTTCTATAATATATATACAAATGTATAGTCACTGGACATGCTCCTAGAAGTTTTGTAGCTTGTGGAACTCTTTGAAACATGGTTTCATACACAAATGTGTTCTACGCTCCTCACACATAAAATGAGTGTGTCTGCAAGCTAGTGTTGTGTGTGTGTGTGTGAGTGTGTAGGCTTCTATATGTGCTGAGTCAGGGTCCAGCAGCTGTCAAAATGACATATTGTCTCATTACTCTCTCCCCCAACCACCTGTCAAAACAGGGAGGTCGGATGCTTGCTTCCCCTCCATCCTACTGCCTAATTATCTTTCTCCCTCATTCTCTCCCTCATTCTCTCCCTCATTCTCTCCCTCATTCTCTCCCTCATTCTCTCCCTCATTCTCTCTCTCTCTCTCTCTCTCTCTCTCTCTCTCTCTCTCTCTCTCTCTCTCTCTCTCTCTCTCTCTCTCTCTCTCTCTCTCTCTCATTCTCTCTCCCATTCTCTCTCCCATTCTCTTCTCTCCCACACACACTCATTCTCTCATTCTCTCTCTCTCTCTCATTCTCTCTCCCATTCTCTCTCCCATTCTCTCTCCCATTCTCTCTCCCATTCTCTCTCTCATTCTGTCTCTCATTCTCCTTCATTCTCCTTCATTCTTCTTGTATCCTGGGCATTGCTTTTGGTCACAAACTCCTCAAAACCATGAAATTGATCTTCACCAACCCTTCCATCTGTGTTAGAGCATCACTTGGGAAGAGAAGAGTCCCAGATTTGCCGGGGAGTCACATATTTTTTACAGCTAGGCATGCTGAGCAAGGACTACTGAAATGGCATTCCCACAATGCACCACTGGCTCCCCAATTTTTTTTTATATTGTGCACACTGACCATGGAGACCCATTCTCTCAAATGTGGGCCTACCAGCTTTCTCCTGTTTGATTTGAAGCCACTAGAATTTATGCGTATTAACCCTTTGACTGTTTACGTCGTATATATACGTCTTACTCGCCACTGTTTCTGACATATTTATATGCGTAAATTCTAGCGGCTTCAAATCAAGCAGGAGAAAGCTGGTAGGCCCACATGTGAGAGAATGGGTCTGTGTGGTCAGTGTGCATCACAAAAAAAATCCTGCAGCACGCAGTGCGTAATGAAAAAAAAAAAAGACTTTTTTTTTGGATTAAAACGCCGAATTTGAGGTGTATTTTCTTATAGTATTTATCGTTGTATTGCTGTTTTCATGGTCTCGGGTGATAAAATGGAAAACATACTATAGAAATAGAGATGATTTTCGTTACTTTCATGATGAAAACGACCTCGAAATTGAGCTCAAAGTAGCGGAAATGTTCGATTTTTACCAATGTTCAGGAGTAAGCAAATTACATCACACGTCCAATACACGTCAACTGGGGAGTCTAATATTCTTTCACTAGTGCACTGATATTATTTATCATTTTTACAATAATGCATTAGTCTGCATAACAGTAAATTTTGTATTTTTTTGTATGAATAAAAAATCAATATAGAAAGCAATAGTAATATAAGAGGGGCCTAGAGACGTGACTAATGAACAGAGGATATGTTATTTTAGTGCCAAGAATGTCTACATTGTTTATTCTGGACCTTATTTTGAAATTGGCATCTTTTTTAATTTGCATGAAATTGGCCAAATTGCCAATTTCTGACCACTTTATTAGGTAGTTCAAATTGGTAAATGGGCAGTTTCTTGTACACAACTGATAGAAAAAATGGAGTTCTAAAGAAATAGCTATGAGTTTGGTCAATTGGAACAATGAAATTGGCCAAAAACAGGGCTCAAAGTTGGCGAAATTGCCGATGCGTATATGTCGCCGAGACCGCTAACTTCGCGGAAGCACAATTCCGTGAGTTTTCGACCAAATTTCATACTTTTGGTGTCATTACCATCGGGAAAAGATTCTCTATCTTTTCAAAAGATAAAAACAATTTTTTTTTCCAAAACTTTTGCGACATAGAATGACAGTTTCAGATCCAAAACTTTTTCGACATAGAATGACAGTTTCAGAAAGGGGCTTGCGACAGTCAAAGGGTTAATATGTCAAACATGGTGGCTTGTAAGACGTATATATACGACCGACACAGTCAAAGGGTTAATGCGCGTAAGAGATTATTATATGGCATCAAGAGTAGAGAGACACTTAGTGATTTTAATGTGTACATGAATGCCAGCACAGTGTGTAAATATATTTAGGTACAGGTACACATAAGTGTAATTACCAGAGTACACATAAAATATGCAATAACTTCCAAACACTTGAAATTTTGGAAAATTTCCAGACATAATGGAGAGATGTGCTCATGGAGAATGTAAGGAAACTGGGTGGGGCGTGCCATATTAGAAAGACTGTTTGCCATATAGCAAGTTTTGGTCATAATATGAAATTAACATATTAGCGGAATGCCGTAAGGTGAAACGCCGTAAAGTGGGGCCCTACTGTATGGTTTTGAAGCCAGTGTCATTCCCTAGTACTATTCCATTAGCTCAACTCACTCAGATAAGCTGTGAGCAATAAATTTGGGCCTAGGTATGAGAGAATGGGTTGATGCAGTTAATGTGTGCCACATAAAATAAATCCTGTAGCATGCAGTGCATAATGAGAAAAATGTGACCATGTTTTTGGTTTAAAACAGCAACTTTGCAGTGTATTTTTGTATGATTTTTACGGTTGTATTCTCGGTTTCACTTTATAGAATGGAGGATATATTACAGAAATAGAGATGATTTTGATGTTTTTTTCAGAACTGAAAATAGCTTGAAATTGAGCTCAAAGTAGCAGAAAAGTTTGATTTTTGTGGTGTTCAAGAGTAAACAAATCATGTCACGTGTCCAATACACATCATCTGGTGGGTCTAATATGCGTTCACGAATGCGCTAATATTTATACAATTGCAGTATGTATTGCATAACAGTAAATCTTTTATTTTTTGTGTAAATAAAAAATCAAAATGGAATTCATGTGTAAAGTTTAGAAATGTAACTAATGAACAAAGGAAGTGTTATTTTAATGCCAGGAATGCCTATTTTGTTTATTTTGAACCCTATTTTGAAATTGACACACATTGAAATTTGTGTGAAATTGGCCAAATTACCAATTTCTGATGACTATTAGGTAGTTGAAATGGTTGAATGGGCAATTTTTTGTGCTCGGTCAATAAATTGGAACACATACTAGCTAAATAGCTAACAATTTAGTCTACTTGAACAATATAATTGGTCTAAAATAGGACTCAAAGTGGGCTAAATCACCAATACGTAAAGATCACTGACAGCAAAATTTACGAAAGCATAATTTCATCAATTTTCAATAAAATTTCATACTTTTTGTTTTATTACCTTCAGAAAAAGATTTTTTTTTTTTTTAATTCTTGGACCCTGTGGACAATTTTCAGATTGGGGGTCTGTACCTTCAAAGAGTTAATTTCCTTCTTTTACATACCCTCCCAAATTCATCCACCAATTTCTGCAGCTTCTCTTCAGAATTAGCACTAGCTAACTGTGGCAACTCCCACTTTCTTATTCTTTATATAAACTGTTAATCCTCTTTCCAACACCTAAGCATTCACTTTCCTTACATTCCTATCTGTAAATATATTGAACAACCATGGTGACATCACTCATCCCTGTCTAAGGCCTACTTTTATTGGGAAATAATCTCTCTCTCCTACATACCCTAACCTGAGCCTCACGATCCTCGTAAAACTCTTCACTGCTTTCAGTAACCTTCCACCTGTAAGGCCGATACAAACAGTATATGGACACAGAGGGTATATAAAGGCTCAGAGTGAGGTGCAATACTAGTGAGGTACCATTTCGATGTTCACTAGTGGTAGTAGTAGTAGTAGTAGTAGTGACAAAAGTTGTAGTAGTAATACTTTTGTCACTATTACTACTACTACTACTACTACCACCACTAGTGAATATCAAAATGGTACCTCACTGGTATTGCACCTCACTCTGAGCCTTTATATACCCTCTGTGTCCATATACTGTTTGTATCGGCTTGACAAAGCTCCTGGAGAGCGAAACGTTGCCACAATAAAATGTCACATTAGTTGCACTTGTGTCCTTTTACTTTACATATTGTCGGTAATTCTACCAACATTATTACAACCTTCCACCTATTCCATACACTTGCAACATCTGCCACATGTATCTAAATACTGTTTACCTGTATGTTTCATTGTAAACATTTGGTCTACACATCCCCTGTTCTTCCTAAAGTCTCCTTGTTCATCTGTGATCCTGCTCTCCATCTTACTCTTAATTCTTTCAATAATAACTCTACCATACACCTTACCAGATATACTCATCAGACTTCTTCTTTCAACAAACCAGCCATATCCCACTGAGGCAGGTGGCCCAAAAAGAAAAACAAGTTTCTCTTAGTAACCCCTTGACCGTTGCAACCCCAAATCCTGAGGCGTCTCCTGGTGTCGCAAAATTTCCGAAAAAAAAAATTTCTTATGAAATGATAGGGAATCTTTTCCCGATTGTAATGACACCATTCATTCATTCATTAGAGATTTGCCGGTACTTCGGGCCCAGGTCTTCTCCAGATGGTGACCCAGCGAGTAATGACACCAAAACAACGAAATTTGATGGAAAACTGATGGAATTACGCTCTCGCGAAGTTAGCAACCTTGGCGATATTTACGAATCGGTGATTTCGCCCAGTTTTGGCCCTATTTTCGGCTAATTCCATTGTTCCAGTCAACCAAACTCATAGCTATTTCTTTAGAACTCTATTTTTTCTATCGATTGAGTACAAGAAACTGCCCATTTACCGATTTCAACTACACAATAACATGGTCAGAAATTTGCTATTTGGCCAGTTTCACGAAAATTAAAAAAATATACTAATTTCAAAATAGGGTCCAGAATGAACAATGCAGACATTCCTGGATCTAAAATAACATTTTCTTTGTTCATCAGTCACGTCTCCAGGCCCCTCTGATATTACTCTTACTTTCTATGTTGAATTTTTTTTTATTATTTTTTATTATCACACTGGCCGATTCCCACCAAGGCAGGGTGGCCCGAAAAAGAAAAACTTTCACCATCATTCACTCCATCACTGTCTTGCCAGAAGGGTGCTTTACACTACAGTTTTTAAACTGCAACATTAACACCCCTCCTTCAGAGTGCAGGCACTGTACTTCCCATCTCCAGGACTCAAGTCCGGCCTGCCGGTTTCCCTGAACCCCTTCATAAATGTTACTTTGCTCACACTCCAACAGCACGTCAAGTATTAAAAACCATTTGTCTCCATTCACTCCTATCAAACACGCTCACGCATGCCTGCTGGAAGTCCAAGCCCCTCGCACACAAAACCTCCTTTGCCCCCTCCCTCCAACCTTTCCTAGGCCGACCCCTACCCCGCCTTCCTTCCACTACAGACTGATACACTCTTGAAGTTATTCTGTTTCGTTCCATTCTCTCCACATGTCCGAACCACCTCAACAACCCTTCCTCTGCCCTCTGGACAACAGCTTTGGTAATCCCGCACCTCCTCCTAACTTCCAAACTACGAATTCTCTGCATTATATTCACACCACACATTGCTCTCAGACATGACATCTCCACTGCCTCCAGCCTTCTCCTCGCTGCAACATTCATCACCCATGCTTCACACCCATATAAGAGCGTTGGTAAAACTATACTCTAATACATTCCCCTCTTTGCCTCCAAGGACAAAGTTCTTTGTCTCCACAGACTCCTAAGTGCACCACTCACCCTTTTCCCCTCATCAATTCTATGATTCACCTCATCTTTCATAGACCCATCCGCTGACATGTCAACTCCCAAATATCTGAATTTTTATTCTAACAAAAAATAGAAGATTTACTGTTATGCAGACTACTGCAGTATTGTAATAATTGCATAAAGTCAACCTATTCATGACTGCATATTAGAATGGCTACTTGGACATTTATGGAAAATGACATTGGCAAAAGTCAAACATTTCCCCTACTTTGAGCTCCATTTCCAGGTTCATTTCATAGTAAAAACAATCAAAATCACTTCTATTTCTATAATATGTTTTCCATTCTATCAAATGAGACCAAGAAAACGAGAATACAACCATAAATACAGTGGTCCCTTGCTTTTCGTAGTTCTCGGGAATCATAGATTTCGGAAATCATAGGGATATTTTCGTATAAACATGGGCTCGCTTATCATAGGTTGACTTGCGAGTAGTAGTTTGTCCGGGACGCGTACGCACGGTGTGAGCTGGGGCGGCAGCCAGTCTGCCATTGTTTACCAGTGAGCGAAGGTCCCCTCACGTGCTCCTACGAAATATTTTATAATATTCCACTCATTTTAGTGCTTGCAAGCACTAAATAAGCTACCCTGGCTCCAAAGAAAGCTCCTAATGCCAGGCCTGTGGTAAAGAAAGTGAGAAATACGATTGAATTTAAGAAAAACATTATTGAACAATATGAAAGTGGCACAAGTGCAGCCGAACTGGGCAGGATGTATAAGAAACCCTACACAACCATATGTTCCATAGTGGCCAAGAAAAAGGAAATCAAGGACACTGTTGTTGCAAAGGGGGTAACTATGCTGACAAAAATGAGATCACCAGTACTCGAAGAGGTTGAGAAGTTATTATTGGTGTGGATAGATGAGAAACAATTAACAGGAGATACTCTTATGACTTTGATTATTTGTGAAAAGGCTAGGCAGTTGCACAACGATCTGGTAAAGAAATTGCCCGCAAATAGTGGTGATGTGAGTGAATTTAAGGCCAGCAAAGGTTGGTTTGAGAGATTTAAGAACCGTACTGGCATACACAGTGTGGTAAGGCATGGTGAGGCTGCCAGTTCGGACCACAAGGCGGCTGAAAAATATGTGCATGAATTCAAGGAATACATAGAGGCTGAAGGACTGAAACCTGAACAAGTGTTCAAATGTGATGAAACAGGCCTCTTTTGGAAGAAAATGCAGAAGAGAACCTTCATTACACAGGAGGAAAAGGCAATGCCAGGACACAAGCCTATGAAAGACAGGCTGATGCTCATGTTCTGTGCTAATGCTAGTGGGGATTTCAAAGTGAAGCCATTACTAGTGTACCATTCTGAAAATCCCAGAGTGTTCAGGAAAAACATTGTCATGAAGAGTAAATTGTGTGTGTTTTGGAAATCTAATAGTAAGGCATGGGTCACGAGGGAAATTTTCGTCGAGTGGTTCAATGAAGTGTTTGGCCCTAGTGTGAAGAATTACCTCCTGGAAAAGAAATTGGATCTCAAGTGCCTGCTAGTAATGGACAATGCACCTTCTCATCCTCCAAACTTGGATGACCTAATTTTCGAGGAGTTTGGGTTCATCACAGTAAAGTTCTTGCTCCTGAATACCACTCCTCTCCTCCAGCCCATGGACCAGCAGGTCATTGCAAATTTTAAAAAAAACTACACCAAAGCAATGTTTCACAGGTGCTTGACTGTGACCACAGACACTCACTTGACCCTAAGGGAATTTTGGAGAGAACACTTCAGCATCCTCCATTGCATAACCCTTATAGCTATGGCTTGGGAGGGGGTGACTACCAGGACTTTGAACTCTGCCTGGAGAAAATTGTGGCCAGATTGTGTCGACAAGAGGGATTTTGAAGGGTTTGGGACTGACTCTGATGAGGCTATGTCTGTTGTTGAATCAATTGTGGCACTGGGGAGTTCCATGGGGTTGGATGTGAGTTTGGAGGATGTGGAAGAATTGGTGGAAGACCACGACGAAGAGCTCACCACTGAGGAGCTGCAAGAGCTTCAGCAGGAACAGCAGCAGATCGCAGCTCAGAATCTTGCTGCAGAGGAGGAGGAAGAGAGATGGAAGAAGGTGCCTTCTTCAGAAATTAAAGAGATTTTTGCTATGTGGGGTAAGGTGGAAAGCTTTATGGAGAAACATCACCCTGACAAGGTTGTTGCAAGCCATGTTGGCAACATGTACAGTGACAAAGTCTTGGGCCATTTTAGGGAAGTGTTAAAGAGATGCCAGAAATAGAGCTCTCTCCACAGTTATTTTGTGAGACAGGACTCCAGTGACTCTCAAGATGGTCCTAGTGGCATTAAGAAACAGAGAAGAGAAGCAACCCCAGAAAAGCAATTGGTACCTGAGGTGTTGATGGAAGGCGATTCCCCTTCCGAACTATAAACAATCCAATCTCTCTCCTCCCCCAGTCTCCCATACACTAAGAAGAATCTCCAATAAAGGTAAGTGTTATGCTGTTAATGTTTCATTCATCATTTCCCATTGTATTGTTTATGTACTACATGTATATTTCATGTAAAAAATTTTTTTGTTTTAATACTTCTGGGTGTCAGGAACAGATTAATTGTATTTACATTATTTCTTATGGGGAAAATTGATTCGCAAATCGTAGATTTCGTTAATAGTAGCAGCTCCAGGAACGGATTAACTACGAAAAACGAGGGACCACTGTACTATACAAAAATAGACCACAAATTTGGCATTTTAATTAAAAAAAAGTGTTTTTTTTTTCTCATTATGCACTGCATGCTACAGGATTCTTTTTATATGGTGCACGCTGACCACACAGACCCATTCTCTCACATGTGGGCCTACCAGCTTTCTCCTGCTTGATTTGAAGCCGCTAGAATTTATGAGTATATATACATCAAACACCGTGGCTCGTAAGACGTATATGTATGACCGAAACAGTCAAAGTGTTAAATTTAGTAATACATGTATATACAGGAGAAGGGGGTTACTAGCCCCTTGCTCACAGCATTTTAGTCGCCTCTTATGACACATGCAGCTTCTGGAGGAAGAATTCTGTTCCACTTCCCCATGGAAATAAGAGGAAATAAACAAGAACTAGTAAGAAAATAGAAGAAAACCCAGAGAGGTGTGTGTATATGTGTATATATGCTTGTACATGCATGTGTAGTGTGAGCTAAGTGTAAGTAGAAGTAGCAAGACGTAGCTGAAATATTGGATGTTTATGAGACAGAAAAAAGACACCAGCAATCCTGCCATCATGTAAAACAATTACTGGCTTCTGTTTTACACTCAATTAACAGGATGGTAACACCTTCCTGGGTGGTTGATATCTTCCAACCTACTACCTAGACTCAACAGACTTATTCCCTTATAATTCTTACACTCTCCTTTGTTCCTTTTGCCTTTATACAAAGGAACTATGCATGCTCACTGCCAATCCCTAGGTACCTCCCCCTTTTTCATACATTTATTAAATGAAAGCACCAACCATTCCAAAACTATATCCTCACCTGCTTTTAACATTTCTGTCTTGATCCCATCAATCCCAGCTGCTGTACCTCCTTTCATTTTACCCACAGTTTCACACACCTGCCCCACACTCGCATCTGGCTCTTTCTCACTCCTAAAAGATGATATACCTCCCTGACCAATGCACAGACTCACAGCTTCCATATCTTCATCGACATTTAACATTTTACTTAACCCTTAAACGGTCCAAACAAATCGACGTTCAAATTCGTAGTGCTACAAAAGTAGATCTACTTTTTTTAACATATTTTCAAATGTAACAAAAAAAAATGTAGATAAAAGTTTTTTTACATGTTTTCAAATGTAAAACAAAAAAGAAGATCTACATTTTTTACGTACTTTCCGATGTTGAAAAAACGTATATATACGTTTGGACCATTTAAAGGTTAAAATTTATATACTAAAATGTCTCATTTTTAAACACTACTACAAATTATTTACAGAACATACACTAATTGTTATTTTTATTGTGGATTGTCTGTATATGGTAGCTAAGGTTCTTTAACATGAGATGGATCAAATTCCATGAAAATGCAAGCTAAATATAACTTGACAGTGTACATCAACTCAAATTATTATACTGTAAGTGTTACAAACCTAGGTAGTAGGTTGGTAGACAGCAACCACCCAGGGAGGTACTACCGTCCTGCCAAGTGAGTGTAAAACGGAAGCCTGTAATTGTTTTACATGATGGTAGGATTGCTGGTGCCTTTTTTTCTGTCTCATAAACGTGCAAGATTTCAGGTACGTCTTGCTACTTCTACTTACACTTAGGTCACACTACACATACATGTACAAGCATATATATATACACCCCTCTGGGTTTTCTGCTATTTTCTTTCTAGTTCTTGTTCTTGTTTATCTCCATGGGGAAGTGGAACAGAATTCTTCCTCCGTAAGCCACGCGTGTTGTAAGAGGTGACTAAAATGCCGGGAGCAAGGGGCTAGTAACCCCTTCTCCTGTATTAATTACTAAATTTGAAAAGAGAAACTTACGTTTTTCTTTTTGGGCCACCCTGCCTCGGTGGGATACGGCCGGTTTGTTGAAAAAAAAAAAAGGTGTTACAAGATAATTTCTTGCATTTAAAATATCAATTTATACACAGCCAGAGCTCTGCTGGTGTCCACATAGTTCTATAAGAAAATATAACTATTTGGGTGTGTATTATTTAGCAGGTTTTCACAATCGGAGTTTTAACACGTTGGTTTTAATCATATTTTTTGCTAAATTTTGCTCATATAATTTTTTTTACAGCCTTGGAATCACATGATTATGTAATGAAAGTTGTGCCAACCATTTATGAAGAATCCAGTGGAAATCAGCTCATAGCCTACCAGTATACATATGCCTACAGGGTAAGTATCAGATTCATGGTTTATTATCAGTAACTAGTGGTAGGACCCTGGGTAAACACTGAAACCAAAGTAGATATATAGCTGTTGAAATCATTAACATATATCCTGGATGACCTTCATTTGCTGGGAAAATATCAAAACCCCTTTTATTATTACCTGAACTATCCTAAATTGTTCTCAGGGTTTAATGCTCAGAGGCTTTTTAATATTAAGGTTATCTCAGAATGAATGTAGGAAAGAGGCTTTTTAATATTAAGGTTATCTCAGAATGAATGTAGGAAAGACAGATGATCATTGCTGTGCATATTAGATTGCAAGAGACAGCTTTCTATGAAGAGCTGTTTAATATACAGTAGAACCCCCATATCCACTGATTCGGTATCCGCAGTTTGTTATCCATGATTTACTGTGGCTCAAAAAGTACCAGTTAATTTTGCATAATAATGGCCCCAAAGTGCAAAAGTAGAAAAGCTACCAGTTCTTCATAGCCTAAGAGAAGCCATGAAGTGCTCCTCCACTTCTTCTTTCAACAAACTGGCCGTGTCCCACCAGGGCAGGGTGTTCCAAAAAGAAAAAAGTTTCTCTTTTTTAACTTCAGTAATGTATACAGGACAAGGGGTTACTAGCCCCTTTGCTCCTGGCATTTTAGTCGCCTCTTACAACACGCATGGCTTACGGAAGAAGAATCCTGTTCCACTTCCCCATGGAGATAAGAGGAAATAAACAAGAACAAGAACTAGTAAGAAAATAAAAGAAAACCCAGAGGGGTGTGTATATATATACTTGTACATGCATGTGCAGTGTGACCTAAGTGTAAATAGAAATAGCAAGATGTACCTGAAATCTTGCATGTTTAGGAGACAGAAAAATGACACCAGCAGTCCTACCATTATAACAAGTACAGGTACCATTCGACTTGCGACCTGCATGACATACGACCACTAGACCACTGTGCATCTGGCATCAGGGCTGCCAGAAGGTCATAACCTCATCTTTTGTATATAGTTCTACTGTCTTCAAGTTATGTCCTAGAATCTGTATTGATAAAGCCACTGGATGGCAAAACATCTACAATAAAGATACCCAGATGTTGCGCATGTGTCTTAACTTTCATCTTGTCGGTAATACAGCGGACCCCCGGTTAACGATATTTTTTCACTCCAGAAGTATGTTCAAGTGCCAGTACTGACCGAATTTGTTCCCATAAGGAATATTGTGAAGTAGATTAGTCCATTTCAGACCCCCAAACATACACGTACAAACGCACTTACATAAATACACTTACATAATTGGTCGCATTTGGAGGTGATCGTTATGCGGGGTTCCACTGTATATACGTTTCTTGCACAACTTGTCAGACACTGCAACATCATGGAATCTTGGTTCAGAGGACATCTACATGACCTTCTTCACAGCTACTACAACAACTAACCCATCCCTTTGGGTATGACCTACTTCCACTTGGGAATCCCGCCTACCAGTGACTATGCCCTCGTTTGCCACCGTCCCTACCTACCTGATGCCTATATAAGCACCAGCCTCCTTATCTGAGCTCCAGAATCTCTACAACTACAGTGCTCTTCACACCAGCTCCAAGGCTGAAGGACTGATTACCTCATCTTTTGTATATAGTTCTACTGTCTTCAAGTTATGTCCTAGAATCTGTATTGATAAAGCCACTGGATGGCAAAATGTCTACAATAAAGATACCCAGATGTTTCACATATGTCTTAACTTTCATCTTGTGGGCATTGTATAGCTTTCTTGCACAACTAATCCATTTATTTTTATACCAGTTTTTATAAGGCTAAAGAGGTTTTTGTGGCATTTATGGATTTGGAAAAGGCATATGACAGGGTAGATAGGGGGGCAATGTGGCAGATGGTGCAGGTGTATGGTATAGGAGGTAGGTTACTGAAAGCAGTGAAGAGTTTTTACAAGGATAGTGAGGCTCAAGTTAGAGTATGTAGGAAAGAGGGAGATTATTTCCCAGTAAAAGTAGGCCTTAGACAAGGATGTGTGATGTCACCGTGGTTGTTTAATATATTTATAGATGAGGTTGTAAGAGAAGTAAATGCGAGGGTCTTGGCAAGAGGCGTGGAGTTAAAAGATAAAGAATCAAACATAAAGCGGAAGTTGTCACAGTTGCTCTTTGCTGATGACACTGTGCTCTTGGGAGATTCTGAAGAGAAGTTGCAGAGGTTGGTGGATGAATTTGGTAGGGTATGTAAAAGAAGAAAATTAAAAGTGAATATAGGAAAGAGTAAAGTTATGAGGGTAACAAAAAGATTAGGTGATGAAAGATTGGATATCAGATTGGAGGGAGAGAGTATGGAGGAGGTGAATGTATTCAGATATTTGAGAGTGGACGTGTCAGCAGATGGGTCTATGAAAGATGAGGTGAATCATAGAATTGATGAGGGGAAAAGGGTGAATGGTGCACTTAGGAGTCTGTGGAGACAACTTAGTCCTTGGAAGCAAAGAGGGGAATGTATGAGAGTATAGTTTTACCAATGCTCTTATATGGTGTGAAGCATTGGTGATGAATGTTGCAGCGAGGAGAAGGCTGGAGGCAGTGGAGATGTCATGTCTGAGGGCAATCTGTGGCATGAATATAATGCAGAGAATTCATAGTTTGGAAGCTAGGAGGAGGTGCGAGATTGCCAAAACTGTTGCCCAAAGGGCTGAGGAAGGGTTGTTGAGGTGGTTCGGACATGTAGAGAGAATGGAACGAAACAGAATGACTTCAAGAGTGCATCAATCTGTAGTGGAGGGAAGGCGGGGTAGGGATCAGCCTATGAAAGGTTGGAGGGAGGGGGTAAAGGAGGTTTTGTGTACAAGGGGCTTGTCTCAGTAGTACCAGTTACCAGTAGATGACTCACTACCAACCGTCTGTGTGAATCACTGACTGTTATTCACGTTGCTGCTGACCATAGCATGTTTTTGAACACCGCTCACTCTCTAGGCACCGGTGGGTCAGTCTTAAGATAGAGAGCAGAGAAGCAGGGCGGCTGATGGTGCTTCTTCCCATACTTTCCGTTATAATTATATGTACTAACCAGCCTACGTGAGTGTTTCTACCCCATCCACGTTATTGAACCCACATGACAAATTGTCGCCGAGCTCTCAATAGTACCAGTTACCATTAACCAGTTACCAGTAGATGACTCACTACCAACCGTCTGTGTGAATCACTGACTGTTATTCATGTTGATGCTGACCATAGCATGTTTTTGAACACCGCTCACCCTCTAGGCACTGGTGGGCCAGTCTTAAGATAGAGAGCAGAGAGGCAGGGCGGCTGATGGTGCTTCCCATACTTTCCGTTATAATTATACGTACTAACCAGCCTACGTGAGTGTTTCTACCCCATCCACGTTATCGAACCCACATGACAACTTGGACTTCCAGCAAGCATGCGTGAGCGTATTTGATAGGAGTGAATGGAGACAAACGGTTTTTAATACTTGACGTACTGTTGGAGTGTGAGCAAAGTAACATTTATGAAGGGATTCAGGGAAACTGGCAGGCTGGACTTGAGTCCTGGATATGGGAAGTACAGTGTCTGCACTCTGAAGGAGGGGTGTCAATGTTGCAGTTTTATAACTTTAGTGTAAAGCACCCCTCTGGCAAAACAGTGATGGAGTGAATGATGATGAAAGTTTTTCTTTTTCGGGCCACCCTGCCTTGGTGGGAATCGGGCGATGTGTTGATAAAAAAAAAGATAGGAGGAACACTGCAGCAGGCCTGTTGACCCATACTAGGTAGGTCCTTCACAATCCATCCCATTAACAAAATATTTGCCCAACCCATTTTTCAATGCTACCCAAGAAATATGCTTTGATATAGACAAAGGTAGGTTAGTTTTCATTGCATTTATGGATTTAGAAAAGACATGATAGAGTGGATAGGGGAGCAATGTGGCAGATGTTGCAAGTATATGGAATAGTTAGTAAGTTACTAAATGCTGTAAAGAGTTTTTGTGAGGATAGTGAGGCTCAGGTTAGGGTGTGTAGAAGAGAGGGAGGCTACTTCCTGGTAAAGGTGGGTCTTAGACAGGGATGTATAATGTCACCATGGTTGTTTAATATATTTATAGATGGGGTTGTAAAAGAAGTAAATGCGAGGGTGTTCGGGAGAGGGGTGGGATTAAATTATGGGGAATCAAATACAAAATGGAAAATGACACAGTTACTTTTTGCTGATGATAGTGTGCTTATGGGAGATTCTAAAGACAAGTTACAAAGGTTAGTGGATGAGTTTGGGAGTGTGTGTAAAGGTAGAAAGTTGAAAGTGAACATAGAAAAGAATAAGGTGATGAGGGTATCAAATGATTTAGATAAAGAAAAATTGGATATCAAATTGGAGAGGAGGAGTATGGAAGAAGTGAATGTTTTCAGATATTTGGGAGTTGATGTGTCAGTGGATGGATGTATAAAGGATGAGGTTAACCATAGAATTGATGGAGGAAAAAAGGTGAGTGGTGCATTGAGGTATATGTGGAGACAAAAAACATTATCTGTGGATGCAAAGAAGGGAATGTATGAAAGTATAATGGTACCAACACTCTTATATGGGTCTGAAGCTTGGGTTGTAAATGCCGTAGCGAGGAGGCGGTGGAGATGTTCTGTCTAAGGGCAACGTCTGGTGTAAATATTATGCAGAGAATTTGGAGTGTGGAAATTAAGAGAAAGTGTGGAGTTAACCCTTCGACTGTTTCGGTCGTATATGTATGTCTTATGAGCCACCGTGTTTGACGTATTAATACGCATAAATTCTAGCGGCTTCAGATCAAGCAGGAGAAAGCTGGTAGGCCCACATGTGAGAGAATGGGCCTCCATGGTCAGTATGCACCATATAAAAAAAATCGGGGAGCCAGTGGTGCATTGTGGGAATGCCATTTTAGTAGTCCTTGTCCAGCATGCCTAGCGGTAAGAAATATGTGACTCCCCGGCAAATCTGGGACTCTACTCTTCCCAAGCGATGCTCTAACACAGATGGAAGTGTCAGTGAAGATCAATTTCATGGTTTTGAGGAGTTTGTGGCCAAAAGCAATGTCCAGGATACCAGAAGAATGAAGGAGAATGAAGATTGAAGGAGAAAGAGAGAGAATGAGGGAGAAAGATAATTAGATATTAGGATGGAAGGGAAACGAGCATCCGACCCCATTGTTTTGACAGGCGGTAGGGGGAGTGAGTAATGAGACAATGTCATTTTGACAGCTTCTGACCCTGACTCAGAACAGTTAGAAGCCTCACACACAACACAAGCTTGCTGAATGAAGCTAATAGCTCAAGATACCAGAAGAATGAAGGAGAAAGAGAGAATGAAAGAGAGAATGAGGGAGAGAATGACAGAATAAGAGAGAGAATGAGGGAGAAAGATAATTAGATAGGATGGATGGGAAGCGAGCATACGACCCCATTGTTTTGACAGGCAGTAGGGTTTTTTCTTTTCACATAAAAAAAAAAACAAAAAATGCAGGCACACTCATTTTATGTGTGAGGAGTGTAAAACACCATCGTGTATGAAACCATGTTTCGAAGAGTTCCACAAGCTGCAGAACTACTAGGAACATGTCCAGTGACTGTACATTTGTATATATATATTATAAAACAATAGTAATAAAAAAAATTTTGTATTTGTGTAAACAAGTTTTGTAAACAATATATTGATAAATATGTTTGTGGGCTTATTGTGTTGTATACAACGACTGTATATATGTACATTGCACTTTACTTCAGACTCACAGGCCACATAAGTTACCTGAAAAAATAAAATAGTGAAAAAACAAAAAACCTTGGAATGCAAGTAAACCAAAGTTTACGAGGTGAGCGGCATTCGCTGCTGTTGCCATACACGGCTCATTTTCTGCCAACTTTATGCATCTATATCTCAGTAAGTACTGGTCACAAAAAAGTTTTTTGGGCTTAAAACAATCAGAGAATTAATCTGAACATTTTTATAAGAATTTTTTTTCTTTTTTTCAAAATTCTTCAACACCAAGAGACAGGATTTGGGGTTGTGACAGTCAAAGGGTTAATAAAAGTACTAGTCAGAGGGCTGATGAGGGGTTGTTGAGGTGGTTTGGTCATTTAGAGATAATGAATCAAAGTAGAATGACATGGAGAACGTATAAATCTGTAGGGGAAGGAAGGCAGGGTAGGGGTCGTCCTCGAAAAGGTTGGAGGGATGGGGTAAAGGAAGTTTTGTGGGCGAGGAGTTTGGACTTTCAACAAGCATGTGTGAGCGTGTTAGATAGAAGTGAATGGAGAGAAATGGTATTTGGGACCTGACAAGCTGTTGGAGTGTGAGCAGGGATGTGTGAGAAGGGATTCAGGGAAACCAGTTATTTTTATATAGCTGGACTTGAGTACTGGAAATGGGAAGTACAATGCCTGCACTTTAAAGGAGGGGTTTGGGATTTATATCCCCATTATTCATACCCATATTCCACTTATACACTTCGATCGTGTCTCCCCTCATTCTTCGTCTAACAAGTGAATGTAATTTAAGGGTCTTCAATCTTTCTTCATAAGGAAGATTTCTAATGCTATGCAATAATTTAGTCATTCTACACTGAATGTTTTCTAATGAATTTATGTCCATTCTGATTTTTAGTAAATTTTTAGTAAATGTTTTAGTAAACTTCAGGTAGTAGGTTGGTAGACAGCAGTCGCCCAGGGAGGTACTACCGTCCTGCCAAGTGAGTGTAAAACAGAAGCCTGTAATTTGTTTTACATGATGGTAGGATTGCTGGCGTCTTGTCTGTCTCATAAACGTGCAAGATTACAGGTACGTCTTGCTACTTCTACTTACACTTAGGTCACACTACACATACATGTACAAGCATATATACACACACCCCTCTGGGTTTTCTTCTATTTTCTTTCTAGTTCTTGTTCTTGTTTATTTCCTCTTACCTCCATGGGGAAGTGGAACAGAATTCTTCCTCCATAAGCCATGCGTGTTGTAAGAGGCAACTAAAATGCCAGGAGCAAGGGGCTAGTAACCCCTTCTCCTGTATATATTACTATATTTGAAAGGAGAAACTTTCGTTTTTCCTTTTGGACCACCCCGCCTCGGTGGGATACGGCTGGTACATTGAAAGAAAGAAAGAAGTTTTAGTAAATAAAATATTTATTTCTTTGCAAAGGTTACATTGTGTGTTTACATATTATAATATGATTGGAACAAAGAAAGCCACTGTCATTATTATTACCTTGTATTATTATTATTATTATTATTATTATTATTATTGTTATAATAATTATTAATATTATATTAGTAGTAGTACGTACAGTAGGGCCCCACTTATATGGCGGGTTAGGTTCCAGGCTGTCGCCGGAAAGCAGACATCGCCGGAAGGCAGAACGCCATTTTTTTCCATTTATAAATGCCAGATAACAAGTATACACTAAATTATATTAAGTTAGTAATAGAACTAGACATTAAACACACACAAAGTAAAATACATTCACAGTAAATTCATTACTTATCTTAAAGTATTTGTAATCTTAATGTAGAGAGAGAGGTGAGTAGTACTTATTTGTAGGAAGTCAGGTGTAGGTAGCCCAGGTGTAGGAAGCACTGGCTTCCCGTCTCATACTTAATATACGATATTTAAAACATCCCAGAGAGGTAAAATACACATACAGTACACTCATTATTTACCTTAAAATATGTGTAGTTTTAATATAGGAAGAGAGGTGAGTAGTATTTATTTGTAGGAAGTCAGTGTAGGTAGCCGGTAGGTGTAGCCCGCCTGGGCTACACCTACCGGCTACCTACACTGTGGCCCAGAGCTATATTATTAACATCGACATGCCTTGTTCACTGAATTTAATCATTTCTAACAACTACCTTTAGATGCTATCATAAACGAAGGTAGAAGTAATGAATAATTCATGCCGAAAATTGTAAACAAAAGCAGAGTGAGGGAGTGCCTGGGCCAAACGCAGATTCATACACGTTTTCTCTGATGGCTGAGCAGAGAAAACGTAATGTTGTCCCTCCACCCAGCTACCACACAGCTCCACAAGTATTATTATCAGAGCACACGTAAAATATGCAATAAATGCCAGACAACAAGTTTACACTAACTTATATTAAGTTAGCAATAGAAATAGGCATTAAAAACACAATAAAAGGCAAGATACACACAGAATGCACTTATTACTTACCTTAAAATATTAATATTAATGTGTGAGAGGTGAGTGGCAGGGTGTTTATTGAATAAAATCAGAATGGCACACCATCATCCTCTAACTTGGCACTTAAAGCAAGAGGCTTACGACTTCTCTTTTTATCACAGCTAACCTTAGACGCCATCGTCAATGAGAGCCAACTAGTTAACAAAAGAGTAAACGAGAGAGAAAACGAGATACAGAGTTGAGACAATGTAAGAACACAAACTGAACAGGTAGTGGACGATCACTTGGTCAGGCGAAATAAATGCGTATTAATATGTGTCTACTTTTAGTTCATTCACGTCCATTTGTAAGAGTTTGTAAAACATTTACCTCAACATTTTTTTTATTTTAATAATAATTACCTCACAATACAAATACTCTTACATTGTGTACAAGTTGTACAAGTTAGTTCAGAATAAACAAGCAACAACACACCATTTTTAGAGTGAATGAAGATGATAATAATAATAATATTAATAATAATATTAATAATTAATATTATTAATAATAATGATATTGGCAGTTTGGAGGGATATGTTGTGTATCTTTATACGTATATGCTTCTAAACTGTTGTATTCTGAGCACCTCTGCAAAAGAAGTGATAATGTGTGAGTGTGGTGAAAGTGTTGAATGATGA
Source organism: Cherax quadricarinatus (assembly GCF_038502225.1). Lineage (NCBI taxonomy): Eukaryota > Metazoa > Arthropoda > Malacostraca > Decapoda > Parastacidae > Cherax > Cherax quadricarinatus. Next base: position 28,843,230 of record NC_091331.1, read on the forward strand.
TAAAAGTATTTTCTTTTTTGGGGATTTTCTTTCTTTTTTGGGTCACCCTGCCTCGGTGGGAGATGGCCGACTTGTTGAAAAAAAAAAATTAATAATAATATTAATAATAATTATATTAATATTAATATTATTAACCCTTTCAGGGTCCGTCCCGTAGATCTACGGCTTTATGTTCAGGGTCCAAACCGTAGATCTACGCCAAAATTCTAGCGGTGTCAAATTTAGCACGAGAAGGCTGGTAGACCTACATCTGAGAGAATGGGTCTGGGAGGTCAGTGTGCACACCATAGAAAATATCTGGACGCCTGCATGGCATTGTGGGAACGCTGGCAAAGTAGCTTTGTTCATAGTGCCTGGCGGCAAGGAAGCTCTCACTCCCCACTCACTCTCAGGGTGAATTCTGACTCTCCTCTTCACAACTTACAGTTCTAAGACTGATGGAAGTGGAGCTGAAGACGAATTCTATGGTTTTGAACCATATGGTACCATTGTGCCATATGATACAATGGTACCATATGGTACAATGGTGCCATGTCATACAATGGTATCATATGGTACAATGGTACAGTGTACAATATGGTACAATGTACCATATGGTACATTGTACCATATGGTACATTATACCATATGGTACATTGTACCATATGGTACATTATACCATATGGTACAGGGACCCTAATGGAAATAAGTTTGTCTGACTTTTTTGGGTTATCCTAGGTTCTCCAAACATATGCTGCTAAGTATGATATGCTATGTAACTTTATTTGTGTATAACTAAATAAACTTACTTATGATGCCACATGCACTTGAGTAAGTTTATTCAGGTGTACATAAATACAATTACGTAGATTATCATACATAGCAGCATACGTATAAAATCTTAGGATAACCCAAAAAAGTCAGGGTGACTTATTTCAATAGTTATCCCTGTATCTGTACCATATGGTGTCCTGTACTGTATGGTACCCTGTACCATATGGTACCCTGTGCCATATGGTAACCCTGTACCATATGGTACCCTGTACCATATGTTATCCTGTACTGCATGGTACCCTATACCATGTAGTACAATGTACCATATGGTACCCTGTAACATATGATACTGTGTACCATATGGTCAATAGGTGTTGGTGGCATGAGACACCAGCCAAGACTGAGTGAGTGGCGACGCAAGCTAGCTACTGACTCTGCAGTTTCCGAGACAAAGTGCTTTGTCATCCACCTCAAGGAACACGTCAAGTTCCTGTACACTTGTAAATATATAATAGAACATTACTAATATACAACATTTTTGCATATTTTTGTTGTAAACAACTATTGTAAACAAAATAATAATGAAAATATTAGTGTTTATTGTGTTGAATACAACAGTGCCAAAGCCAGTGCCACCTTCGGCAGGCTCCACAAGAATGTATGGAACCGAAGAGGCATCACCACAAGCACCAAGATCAAGGTGTACAGAGCCATAGTCCTCACCACACTTCTCTATGGCTGCGAAACCTGGACTGTCTACAAACGTCATGCCAGAAAGTTGAACCACTTTCACACCACACGGCTCAGAAAAATTCTTGGCATCAAATGGCAAGATAAGATCCTAGACACAGAAGTGCTGACTACAGCTGGCCTGCCTAGCATCTACACCATCCTAATGCAGACACAGCTTCGCTGGGCAGGTCACGTTGCTTGCATGCCAGACCACCGGCTGCCAAAGAAACTCTTGTTTGGCGAACTGCAGCATTGAAAGCGCTCTCAAGGAGGCCAAAAGAAGCGCTATAAGGACACCCTTAACTCTTTCAGGGTCCAAGGCCAAAATCTGAAGTGGTGCCCCAGTGTCCAAGAATTTAAAAAAAAAAAAAAAAAATTATTTTTTCTTATGAAATGGTAGAGAATCTTTTTGTGAATGTAATAAAATAAAAAGTACGAAATTTGATGGAAAATTGACGAAATTATGCTCTCGTGAATTTTGATGTGTCAGCGATATTTACGAATCAGAGATTTTGCCGACTTTGACTCCCATTTTAGGCCAATTACATTATTCCAGTCGACCAAATTCTCAGCTATTTCACTAGTATTACTTCTATTCTATCGATTGAGCACAAGAAATCGCCAAGTCAACTGTTTCAACTACAAAATAAAGTGACCGGAAATTGGTAATTTGGCCAATTTAACACGAAGTTCAAAATATTCCAATTTCAAAATAGGGTCCAGAATAAACAATGTAGGTATTCCTGGCACTAAACTAACATTTCCTCTGTTCATTAGTTATGTTTTGAGGCTTTACAAATAAATTCCATTTTGATTTTTTATTCACATAATGAATTTTTATTCACACCAAAAAATAGAAGATTTACTGTTATGCAATATTGTAATAATTGTATAAATATCATCACCACATTTGTGAATGTATATTAGACCCACCAGCTGGCGTGTATTAGACGTGTGAGGTTGTTTGTTTACTCTTGAACATCGGCAAAAATTTAACATTTCCGCCACTTTGAGCTCAATTTCAAGCCATTTCCAGTGCTAACACCAATCAAAATTATCTCTATTTCTGTAATATGTCTTCCATTCTATCAAATGAGACCAAGAAATCACAAATACAACTATAAAAAACATACGAAAAAACACTGCAAAGTCACTGTTTTAATCGAAAATCATGGTCTCGGTTTTTTTTCTCTCATTATACACAGTGTGCTGCAGGATTTGTTTTATGTGGTTCACACATACCACATCGATGTATTCTCTCATATCTAGGCCCAAATTTACCACTCACAGTTTATCAGAGTGAGCTGAGCTCATGACATAGATCTACGGTTTGGACCCTGAACGTAAAGCCGTTGATCTACGGGACGGACCCTGAAAGGGTTAAGACTGCTCTGAAAGCTTTCAACATCAACCACACCATGTGGGAGCTGATAGCTCAGGACAGGAATAACTGGTGAGCAGTTGTCCAGAAAGGGGCAACATCCTGTGAGGCAAGCAGAATCTCACTAGCTGAGCAGCGCAGGCAGGCGAGGACGACCAGAGCCATCAGACCCCTCGATGCCGCCACCCTTCCCTGTCCATACTGCCAGAGAACGTTTCGTGCGCGGATTGGCCTGACAAGTTATCTGCGTACCCACCAACTTCGACCCCAGGATGACTAGATGGTCCTCTTTGAATTGACTGACAAACAACACGCACACACCATATGGTACAATGAACGATATGGTATCATTGTACTGTATGGTACAATGTACCATATGGTATCATTGCATCATATGGTACCATTACACCATATGGTACCATAAGGTACCATTGCACCATATGGTACCATTGTATCATATGGTACCATTGTACCAAATGGTGCCATTGTACCATATGGTACCATTGTATCACATGGTACCATTGTATCATGTGCCATTGTGCCATATTGTACCATATGGTACCATTGTATCATATGGTGCCATTGTACCATATGGTACAATTGCACCCTATGGCACCATTGTACCATATGGTACTATATGGTACCGTTGTATTCAACACAATAACCACACTAATATTTTCATCATTTTGTTTACAATAAACTTGTAAACAAGTTTTGTAAGCAATATGATGATAAACAAATTAGTGCAGTTATTGTGTTGAATACAATGAGTGTACACTTATACAATATACTGGTCTCACAGGCCACAAATGTTATTAGAAAAAGAAAAAAAATAGAAAAGAAAAGAAAAAAGTATAAAAAACGTAAAATAAAAAAATGGGATTTTGCGGAAGTCACTGATGTTGCCGCCACCCGGTCATTTTGGGTCAACTTTCCGCCGCTGTATCTCGGTAAGTACTGATCAGAAATTTTTGTTTTTTTTTTGTCTTATTACCTTCACAAAAATATACTCCTTAATTCTGTAAGAAAAAATATTTTTTTTTTTTTTTTCAAAATTTCTTGGACACTGGAGCACCACTTCAGATTTTGGCCTTGGACCCTGAAGGGGTTAATATTAATATTAATATTAATAATTTGGAGTGTGGAAATTAGGAGAAGGTGTGGAGTTAATAAAAGCATTAGTCAGAGGGCAGAAGAGGGGTTGTTGAGGTGGTTTGGTCATTTAAAGAGAATGGATCAAAGTAGAATGACATGGAAAGCATATAAATCTATAGGGGAAGGAAGGAGGGGGCAGGGGTCGTCCTCGAAAGGGTTGGAAAGAGGGGGTAAAGGAGATTTTGTGGGCTAGGGGCTTGGATTTCCAGCAAGCGTGCATGAGCGTGTTAGATAGGAGGCGAATGATACTTGGGACCTGATGATCTGTTGGAGTGTGAGCAGGGTAATATTTAGTGAAGGGATTCAGGGAAACCGGTTATTTTCATATAGTCGGACTTGAGTCCTGGAAATGGGAAGTACAATGCCTGCACTTTAAAGGAGGGGTTTGGGATATTGGCAGTTTGAAGGGATATGTTGTGTATCTTTATACGTATATGCTTCTAAGCTGTTGTATTCTGAGCACCTCTGCAAAAGCAGTGATAATGTGTGAGTGTGGTGAAAGTGTTGAATGATGATGAAAGTATTTTCTTTTTGGGGATTTTCTTTCTTTTTTGGGTCACCCTGCCTCGGTGGGAGACGGCCGACTTGTTGAAAAAAAAAATTATTAATATTATTAATATTATTATTATTAATATTATTATTATAAAAAGCACTAAACCCACAAGGGTCATGAATTGCTATATATAGAGTAAAGGCATACGAAAAGAATATTTTTCTACAGTTACCCCCAGTGTTTGACTAGAGAAAACGTAATTCTTCCGACACTACCTACACAGCTGCTTTGTAAACAAATCTCATATTTACGTCAATTTTTATTGTGTGAGTGTATGCATCATGTTTATATGCTATGTAATGGGTTTCATACATAATTTTGAGGAAAATATCATAGGTGGATTAATTATAATGCCTATATTGATGTAAAATAAGACATTTAGTGTGCCAAAGAGTGGTTATTATTACGTAGTATTGGCGTCATGAGTAGAGAGAAACTTAGCGATTTTAATGTGTACCTGCACACCAGACAGTGTGTAAGTATATTTAAGTACAGGTACACTTAAGTATAATTATCAGAGTACATATAAAATATGCCATAACTTTAAAACACTTGAAATTTTGGAAAGTTTCCTGACATAATAGATGAGGTCACGGAAAATGTAAACAAACCGGGTGGGGGGGCGTCGTATTTGAAAGACCGCTTGCCGTATAGCAAATTTTGGTCATAATTTGACATTGCTGTATTAGCGGAACGGCGTAAGGCAAAACGTCGTAAAGCGGGGCCTTACTGTACTTGGTGAAGGGCTCTTGATCTCAAGAATTGGATCTGTGCTCCAGTTCCCTAAATTAATAATAATAATAATAATAATAATAATAATAATATGTTGTCATTTTTAGACAGTTTTTGTATTTTTCATATTTTTGTGCCAAATTCTTCAAAATACAAATTGGTAACCCTATGGGTGGCTGTAGGTACTGTGAGACCACAGCTATCTTAGTGCCGACCAAGGGTCAAAAGGAAGAGGAGGGAAGTCGCTCTGAGTGACCACAGCAGCCCCTTGGAACACGTAATTTTGTCTTATATTGTACAAATTTCTTACACAATGCCTTGCCCAAAGAGACAGTATTCACGTACGATCAGCAGGAAGCGATTAAATATTATGAAAAAGGCTAGAGAAATGAAGGCAGCAGCACAGTGAAGCAGCAGCAGAGTGAAGCAGTAGCAAAGAGTGAGGCAGCAGAAGAGGGTGAAGTAGCAGAAGAATGAAGCAGCAGCAGAGAGTGATACTGCAGCAGAGGGTGAAGCAGCAGCAGAGAGTGAGGCAGCAGCAGAGAGTGAGGCAGCAGCAGAAAGTGAGGCAGCAGCAGAGGGTGAAGCAACAGCAGAGTGAGGCAGCAGCAGAGTGTGAGGCAGCAGCAGAGAGTGAGGCAGTAGCAGAGAGTGAGGCAGCAGCAGACAGTGAGGCAGCAGCAGAGAATGAGGCAGTAGCAGAGAGAGGCAGCTGAAAGCCACCACCACCACTGTGGCCACAGTGATTATGTCTTCACCTATATATACATTGTCTTGACCACACCTGTGGTTGCATATGTGACAACCTCACCACTACTCATAGATAAACACAAGCTAGGTCTTGGGTTATGGACTGGGAAGATACTAGAGTGGGGTAGTAAATGGCGGATGCTTTTTGCCGCTGCCGGCGTCGCCATCACTCGCCATATTATGACCTATTTTTTTCATTCTAGAGCATTTATCATGTTTCTATGTTATTAATATTGTTTATTATGTCATATTAGATGAATTGTGATAGATAAATAAACCACAGCATCATATTGAAGTATTATTTTGCCATGCTTCCTGACAGCAGGAATTCCCATGGAATTAATTAATGGCATTTCAGTTAATTTAAATGAGGAAAATTAACCCAGCACATGAACAAATCAGGATACGAGCAAGGTCATGGAACGGATTAAATTCGTTAATGGATTTCAGCAATTTTGGCCAAAAAACTTAGTCAGGTAAATGTTGGAAGCATTGGACAAAATAGAAAATGCCCATAATTCCAGATTTTATCTATAGCAGTAGTGTCCAGTTAACTTCTGAAGCATCATACAAAGTCCAGTGACTTGGACGTTCATCTGGTACAGGCCAGAGAGCCATGTCCATAACCTATGTCTTGATTGTTTCCTGAGCCATAGGATGCTTGTGCCAGTTTGTGCTCACATATAAACTTATTGTTCAATCATCAATTTTCCGTGGATTTATAGTGTTTTGTGTGACTTTATTAACATACAGCCTCTCCTCACTTAAAGACAGAGTTCCATTCCTAAGAACACATCAGTAAACAAATTCGTCACTAAGTGAGGAGCATAATATAATGGTAGTGGGTTTGTGTCAACCATGTTTGATAATGTTTTAATGTCACCTATGCACCATTTATAACATTTCTGGTATATTCTTAAATGTTTATATTTTATTATTAACATATCAGCCATTTTCCACCAAGGTAGAGTGGCCTGAAAAAGAAAAACTTTCACTGTCATTCACTCCACTTCTGTCTTGCCAGAGGCACACTTACACTACAGTTATAAAACTGTAACATTAACACCCCTCCTTCAGAGTGCAGGCACTGTACTTCCCATCTCCAGGACTCCAGTCTGGCCTACCAGTTTCCCTGAATCTCTTCATAAATATTACCCTGCTCACATGCCAACAGCACGTCAAGTCCTAAAAACCATTTGTCTCCATTTGCTCCTACCTAACATGCGCACATGTGCTTGCTGGAAGTCCAAGCCCCTCACAGACGAAACCACCTTTACCCCCTCCCTCCAACCTTTCCTAGGCTGACCCCTATCCTGCCTTCCCTCTACTACAGATTTATACACTCTCGAAGTCATTCAATTTTGTTCCATCCTCTCTATATGTCTGAACCACCTCAACAACCCCTCCTCAGTTCTCTGGATAATAGTTTTGGTAATCCTGCACCTCCTCCTAATTGCCAAACTATGAATTCTCTGCATTATATTCACACCACACATTGCTCTCAGACACAACATCTCCACTGCCTCCAACCTTCTCCTTAATGCAACTTTCATCACCCATGCTTCACACCCTATAAGAGTGTTAGTATATCTATACTCTCGTACATTCCCCTCTTTGCTTCTATGGACAGAGTTCTTTGTCTCCACAGACTCCTCAGTTCACCACTCACCTTTTTCCCCTTGTCAATTCTGTGATTCACCTCAACTTTCCTAGATCCATCTGCTGACACATCCTCTCCCAAATATCTGAATACATTCACTTCCTCCAATCTGATATCCAATCTTTCGTTACCTAATTTTTTGTTATCCTCATCACCCTACTCTTTCCTATATTCACTTTTAATTTTCTTATTTTATATACCCTACCAAACTCATCCACCAACCTCTGCAACTTCTCTTCATAATCTCCCAAAAGCACAGTGTCATCAGTAAAGAGCAACTGTGAGAACTCCCACTTAATAGGTATGTATAGGACTTATATACAGGGTTTGCTACTATCCACAATTTCGGTATCCACAGAAGGTCCTTGGAATGTATCCCCCATAGATACGGGGGTCCTCCTACTGTATTTTGAATACATCTATTAAACTTCAAGCAAGTTGCTGTAAATTTGGTGTGTTTGTAATATTATCATTCTTAATACAGCCTTTCCTGACTTAATGACAGAGTTTCGTTCCTAAGACCACGTCGTTAAACGAATTCGTCGCTGAGTGAGGAGCACACTATAATGGTAGTGGGTTTGTGTCAGCCATCTTTGATATTGTTTTAATGTCACCTTTGCACTATTTATAAAATTTTTGGTATACATGTATTTTTAAATGTTTATACAGTAGTGTACTGTACAGTGGACCCTCGCCTAACGAACGCATCGCATAACGTTAAATTTGCCTAACGATACATTTTAACGCTAACATTTTGCCTCGGCTAATGCTAAAAAATTCGCCTAACGATATTCGTTCTCGGGTACCAATTAATATCGTTAGGTGAGGGTCCACTGTATATTGAAATAAACAGAAGAGAGGAAATCAGCTCTTAACATACATTACTTGGGTATAAATACTGGTCAGAGAGCCCGTTGTAAGTCTGAGGCATCGGTAATTGAGTACATTGCTAAGTAAGGCGAGGTTGTATATCTGGACAGAGTGTAAGAGGGTAGGAAAATTTCAGTATTAAAAATATACAATGAATAACCCACCATGTGAACTTTTCAGGATACGAACTGTCATTAGGTCGATTTTTTGCTTCTGGATACGAACGAAATTTCAGGATGTGTACTTCTCCTTCAAAAAAGGTTCCTTAAATAATTTTTTTTTTTATTAACACATCGGCCGATTCCCACCAAGGTAGGGTGGCCCGAAAAAGAAAAACTTTAATCGTCATTCACTCCATCACTGTCTTGCCAGAGGGGTGCTTTACACTACAGTTATAAAACTGCAATATTAACACCCCTCCTTCAGAGTGTAGACACTGTACTTCCCATCTCCAGGATTCAAGTCCGGCCTGCCGGTTTCCCTGAATCCTTTCATAAATGTTACTTTGCTCACACTCCAACAGCACGTCAAGTATTAAAAACTATTTGTCTTCATTCACTCCTGTCAAATATGCTCATGCACGCTGGAAGTCCAAGCCCCTTGCACACAAAACCTCTTTTACCCCCTTCCTAGGACAACCCCTACCCCGCCTTCCCTCCACTACAGATTTATACACTCTTGAAGTCATTCTGTTTTGTTCCATTCTCTCTACATGTCTGAACCACCTCAACAACCCCTCCTCAGCCCTCTGGATAATAGTTTTGGCAATCCCACACCTTCTAATTTCCAAACTACGAATTTTCTGCATTATATTCACACCACACATTACATAAGAACATAAGAAAGGAGGACCACTGCAGCAGGCCTGTTGTCCCATACTAGGCAGGTCCTTTACAATCCATCCCACTAACAAAACATTTGCCCAACCTAATTTTCAATGCTACCCAAGAAATAAGCTCAGATAACTCTATCCACTCATTTGCAAGTCCCACTCAAATCCAACCCCTCTCACTCATATGTATCTAACCTAAATTTGAAACTACCCAAAGTCCTAGCCTCAATAACCCAACTAGGTAGACTGTTCCACTCATCAACAACCCTATTTCCAAACCAATACTTTCCCATGTCCTTTCTAAATCTAAACTTGTCTAATTTAAATCCAATAACTTTCTTGATTTTGTTCTGGCAAACAAGGAAACCCTTGTTAATAACTTAGAAATTAATGAGAAACTCAGCACAAGCGATCACAAATAAATTACCTTTAGCATAGAATGGAAGTATGATAGTAGGGACAACTCAGTAACAGTTCCAGATTTTCGCTTAGCAGATTACAATGGGCTTAGAAAACACTTATCATCTGTTGACTGGGGTAATGAAGAGAGCTATCAATATGACAGTTTTCTGAACACCATACATGCTGCTCAAAGAACATTTATCCCGTATAAAGAAATTAGATCAAATAAAAATGACCCAGACACGACATCTCCACTGCCTCCAGCCTTCTCCTCATTGCAACATTCATCACCCATGCTTCACACCCATAAAAGTGTGTTGGTACAACTATACTCTCATACATTCCCCTCTTTGCTTCCACAGGCAAAGTTCATTGTCTCCACAGACTCCTAAGTGCACCACTCACCCTTTTCCCCTCATCAGTTCTGTGATTCACCTCATCCTTCATAGACCCATCTGTTGACACGTCCACTCCCAAATATCTGAATACATTCACCTCCTCCAATCTGATATCCAATCTTTCGACACGTAATCTTTTTGTTATCCTCATAACCTTACTCTTTCCTATACAATAGGGCCCCGCTTTACGGCGTTTTGCCTTACGGCATTCCACTAATATGGCGATGTCAAATTGACCAAAATTTGCTATACGGCAAGGGGTCTTTCAAATACGGCACACCCTACCCGGTTTGTTTACATTCTCCGTGATCACATCTATTATGTCAGGAAACTTTCCAAAATTTCAAGTGTTTTAAAGTTACTGCGTATTTTATATGCACTCTGATAATTATACTTATGTGTACCTGTACCTAAATATACTTACACACTGTGCTGGTGTGCAAGTACACGTTAAAATCGCTAAGTCTCTTTCTACTTATGGCGCCAATACTACATAATAATCACTCTTGGGCACACTCAATGCCTTATTTTACATTAATATAGGCATTTTCATTAATCCATCTATGATATTTCCCTCAAAATTATATATGAAACCCGTTGCATAGCATATAAACATGATACATAAACTCAGAATAAAAATTGACGTGAATATGAGATTTGTTTACAAAGCAGCTGTGTAAGGAGTGTCGGAAGAATTACGTTTTCTCTAGTCAAACTTGGGGATAACTGTAGAAAAAATATTCTTTTCGTATGCCTTCACTCTATAAATAGCAATTCACGACCCTTGTGGGTTTAGTGCTTTTTATTATGATAATAATAATAATAATAATAATAATAATAATAATAATAATAATAATAATAATATCCTCATTCACTCTATAAATGGTTTGTTGCTGCTTGTTTATTCTGTACTAACTTGTACAACTTGTACACAATGTAAGAGTATTTGTATTGTGAGGTAATTATTATTATTATAAAAAAATATTGAGGTAAATGTTTTACAAACTCTTACAAACGTTTGTGAATGAACTAAAAGTAGACACACATTAATACGCATTTATTTCGCCTGACCAAGTGATCACCCACTACCTGTTCAGTTTGTATTCTTACATTGTCTGAACTCTGTATCTCGTTCTCTCTCTCGTTTACTCTTTTGTTAACTAGTTGGCCCTCATTGATGATGGCATCTAAGCTTAGCTGTGATAAAAAGAGGAGTCGTAAGCCTCTTGCTTTAAGTGCCAAGTTAGAGGATGATGGTGTGCCATTCTGATTTTATTCAATAAACACCCTGCCACTCACCTCTCACACATTAATATTAATATTTTAAGGTAAGTAATAAGTGCATTCTGTGTGTATCTTGCCTTTTATTGTGTTTTTAATGCCTATTTCTATTGCTAACTTAATATAAGTTAGTGTAAACTTGTTGTCTGGCATTTATTGCATATTTTATGTGTGCTCTGATAATAATACTTGTGGAGCTGTGTGGTAGCTGGGTGGAGGGACAACATTACGTTTTCTCTGTTCAGCCATCAGAGAAAACGTGTATGAATCTGCGTTTGGCCCAGCCACTCCCCCACTCCGCTTTTGTTTACAATTTTCGTCACGAATTATTCATTACTTCTACCTTCGTTTATGATGGCCTCTAAAGGTAGTTGTTAGAAACGATTAAATTCAGTGAACAAGGTATGTCGATGTTAATAATATGGCTCTGGGCCACAGTGTAGGTAGCCGGTAGGTGTAGCCCAGGCAGGCTACACCTACCGGCTACCTACACTGACTTCCTAAAAATAAATACTACTCACCTCTCTTCCTATATTAAGACTACACATATTTTTAGGTAAATAATTAGTGTACTGTATGTGTATTTTAACTCTAGAATATTTTAAATATCATATATTAAGTATGAGACGGGGAGCCAGGGCTACCTACACCTGGGCTACCTGCACCTGACTTCCTACAAATAAGTACTACTCGCCTCTTTCCCTACATTAAGATTACAAATACTTTAAGATAAGTAATGAATGTACTGTGAATGTATTTTACTTTGTGTGTTTTTAATGCCTAGTTCTATTACTAACTTAACATAATTTAGTGTAAACTTGTCTGGCATTTATATGCATTTAAAATGAAAAAAAAATGGCATTCTGCCTTCCGGTGATGTCTGCTTTCTGGCGACAGCCTGGAACCTAACCCGCCATATAAGTGGGGCCCTACTGTATTCACTTTTGAATTTCTTCTTTTACATACCCTACCAAATTCATCTACCAACCTCTGCAACTTCTCTTCAGAATCTCCTAAAAGCACAGTGTCATCAGCAAAGAGCAACTGTGACAACTCCCACTTTGTATTTGATTCTTTATCTTTTAGCTCCACACTTCTTGCCAAGACCCTAGCATTCACATCTCTTACAGCCCCATCTATAAATATATTGAACAACCACGGTGACATCACACATCCTTGTCTAAGGCCTACTTTTACTGGGAAATAATCTCCCTCTCTCCTACATACTCTAACAGGAGCCTCACTATCCTCATAAAAACTCTTCACTGCTTCCAGTAACCTACCTCCTATACCATACACCTGCAACATCTGCCACATTGCCCCCCTATCCACCCTGTCATATACCTTTGCCTTTGATACCTTTGCCTTTGAAGAATTTCAAGAGTACATATATCTACTCTCCGAGCCCGGCCATGGGCCAGGCTCGTCTGGTGCTCACCTGGTCAACCAGGCTGTTGCTGCTGGAGGCCCGCTGCTCCACATATGCATCACAGCCTGGTTGATTTGGCACCTGGTGAAGATACTTTTTTAGTTTCCTCTTGAAGGCTTCAACACTTGTTCCAGCCGTGTTTTTGATATCTTCTGGTAAGATGTTGAAAAGTCTGGGACCCCAGATGTTGATACAGTGTTCCCTTATTGTCCCCACCGCACCCCTGCTCCTCACTGGGTTTATTTTACACTTCCTCCCATATCTCTCACTCCAGTATGTTGCTATGGCAGTGTGCAGATTTGGGACCAAGCCCTTGAGTACCTTCCAGGTATATATTATCATGTACCTCTCTCTCCTCCACTCCAGTGAGTACACGTTCAAGACTTGTAGGCGTTCCCAGTAGTTTAGGCGCTTTACTGGCTCAATGTGAGCCATAAACGATCTCTGTATTTGTTCCAGCTCTGATATTTCTCCTGCCCTGAACAGGGCCATCAGCACTGAGCAATATTCTAAGTGAGGGAGCACTAGCGATTTGAAGAGTGTCACCATTGGCATTGTTGCCCTTGTTTTGAAATTTCTCAGTACCCACCCAGTCATCTTCCTGGCTATCATGATCTTTGTCTTGTTATGGTCTTTAAAAGAAAGGTCCGCTGAGATAATTATTCCTAGGTTTTTTACGTGTTCCTTACGTTCTATTTGGTGACCCTCTTGAGTTTTGTATATAGTGCTCCTTTTGAGTTCTTCATTCTTTCCATACCTAAGCAGCTGGAACTTATCACCATTGAACATCATGTTGTTTTCCACTGCCCACTGGAAAACCCTGTTTATGTCTTCCTGTGCTTTTTCAGTGTCCTCTACCGTACTGATTTTCATGCTTATTTTAGTGTCGTCTGCAAATGATGATACAAAAGTGTGCCGGGTGTTTTTGTCTATGTCTGCTGTGAGGATGAAGAACAGCAGAGGTGCCAGGACAGTGCCTTGGGGCACTGAGCTTTTGACCTCGCTGATGCTGGATCTTGCCCTGTTCACTACTTTTTGTGTTCTGTGTGTTAGGAAACCGAAAATCCATCTACCTACCTTCCCCGTAATGCCCTTGGCCTTCATTTTGTGCGCTATCACTCCATGGTCGCATTTGTCAAACACCTTTGCAAGATCTGTGTAAATCACATCTGCGTTTTGGTCATCTTCCAGTGCCTCCGTAATTCTGTCATAATGGTTCAGCAGCTGTGACAGACATGATCATCCTGCTCTAAAACCATGCTGGTTCGGGTTATGTTGGTTGTGCTGGTCCATGAAATTTGTAACCTGCCGTCTCATCACTCTTTTGAAGATTTTTATGATGTGAGAGGTTAGGGCTACTGGTCTGTAAATTTTAGCTAGTGCTCTACTACCTCCTTTGTGCAAAGGAGCTATGTCTGCACTCTTTAAGGCCTCCGGTATTTCACCTAGATCTAAGCTCTTTCTCCAAAGAATACTGAGGGCTCGTGGTACTTTGCACTTCTTTACAAATAGAGCATTCCATGAATCTGGTCCAGGTGCTGAGTGAGTGGGCATGTTTTCCATTTCTTTTTCGAAATCTACGGGATTTGTACTAATGTCAGTTAGTTGGTCTGTGCAGCCTTCTTCTGGAGTGAAAAAATATTTCTGCATTTTCTACCTTGCTGTCATTTAGTGGGTTGCTGAACACCGACTCATACTGTTCTTTTAGGATTTCACTCATTTCCTGTTCATCGTCAGTATATGAGACTCCTCTCAGTAGTGGTCCAATTCTACAGGTAGTTCTTAGCTTAGATTTTGCGTAGGAATAGAAATATTTTGGGTTTCGTGCAATATCCTGTATGGCCCTTTGTTCCCTTTGTACTTCTTCTGTGAGGTATGACATCCTAAGTTTTTGCTCTAATTCAGTGATCTCTCTGCTAAGTCTGTCTTTCCTCTGTTGTAGCATATTTGTGTTTTTAAGCAGTTCAGTAACCCATTTTCTTCTTCTGTACCATCTCCTATGCTCTCTCTATATCTGATCTTCCTCTGGGTTTCCTCAATGGTACATGTTTCATACATTCTTTGTATGCTTCTGTATTCAGCTTCTCTAGGCACTGGTGGGGATTTAGGGTGCTCATGTCTGATTCCCAGGGTATGTCTGATAGCTCTTGGTTTATTTTTTCCCAGTTAATTCTATGACTGTTAAAATTAAACTTACTGAACATCTCGTCTCTAACTTTAGCGATGCAGTTTCCTACCCCTGAGTTAATACTAGTTTGAACCTCTATGATGTTATGATCAGAGTAAATAGTTTTGGAAACTGTTATGTCTCTGATCAGTTCCTCGTTGTTTGTGAATATCAAATCCAGTGTATTTTCATTTCTAGTGGGATCAATTACCTGTTGGTTTAAAGAGTACTTTTCACAAAACCTCATTATTTCCCTGGTATGTACCTGTTGAGCCAGGGTGCTTCCCGGGGATATTTCTGGTATAACATTACGTTGTGCCATCTTCCATTTTACATGAGGGAGATTAAAATTTCCAAAGAGTAAAATATTTAGTGTAGAATTTTCTAGCCTATCCAGATAGCTATCTATCTTACTTAACTGATCTGTGAATTCCTCAGCAGTTGCCAATGGTGGTTTGTATACTAGGATAATTACCAAATTCCTATTTTCAACTTTAATGCCTAGAATTTCTACTATATCATTCGTAGAATTCAGCACTTCTGTGCAGCAGAAAGTATCCTTTACATAGATTCCTACTCCTCCCTGTGACCTATTGATTCTATCACATCTTTACATGTTGTAATTTCTTATCTTTATATCTCCGTCCAAAACATCCCTTGTATGTGTTTCTGTAAATGCTCCGAATATGGCATTCGCTTCTGTCAGGAGCCCACTGACATAACTAACTTTGCCATTTTTATTTGATTTCAAACCCTGTATATTTGTAAATATGAAGCAGGAATTACCAAGTGGGATGTTTTGTCTCGCTTTGTGTTTCATTAGTACCACTGATGGTGTACTACCTGGTATGTTTCCTGGTGTACACACCCCTGGTTTCTCCGGTACTGGCTTCGCGTTTGTTTGCTTATTCGGCCTTGACAGGCTGATGCCTGGTTTGGTACGCCCCATTTTACTGCCCACCTGTCCTCTCTGTACCATTCCTCCTGTTTGTCTCTTTCTTTGTTTTGATCTTTTTTCTTTTTGTCTAAAAAAGAATGCTGTTCAATTTCCCTTTCTCTGTTAACTCTGTAGTGCTGCGTTCCTTTTACATGATGGTCTGGGCAGCTCAGGTCATAACATTCTCTGGACTGCGTTGAAGCTCTACACATTACTGGATGGAAGTACCTGCTGCACTCTTTGTTGAAACGACACTTTCCCTTCCTCAACATGTTCGCACATTTTCTGGTGTGTTTATTCCAACAATCTCTGCTATATAGGCACAAACCTTTAGCATAGTAACTGCAAATGTTCTGACTACCTATATTTATTGATTCTGTGTCGTTCCTAAGTTCTGCCACCTGATCTGAATTCCCTTGTTCACTTTCTTCTAGGCTAATTTCTTCCCTTTCCTCATTTTCATTTGTTCCTGTTCTAGTTTTCTCATCCTCCCTTCCCCTTTCCGCTATGTTATGTATCCCTGTTTCTTTTTCCAACTTGCTCTGTATGACGTTTTCTACTCTTGCTCTTACTTTCACCCCTTGGTTTTCACCTCTATATGCATTTTCCTCCTTTTCTTGTTCCTTTTCCCCTGTTTTCCACTCTTTGTATAACTCTGGCAAGCTCCTTAGAAACTTCCTTACACTTTCTAGGTTTTCACTCTTCAATACCTCTCTTATGCTTAACCATAAATGCAAGAAAAATCTCTTTACCCTTATCTAAATACTGTTCACCTATATGTTTCACTGTAAACTCTTGGTCTACACACCCCCTACCTTTCCTAAAGCTTCCTTGTTCATCTGCTATCCTACTCTCTATCTTAATCTTAATTCTTTCAATAATAATTCTACCATACACTTTACCAGGTATACTCAACAGACTTATTCCCCTATAATTTCTGCACGCACTTTTATCCCCTTTGCCTTTACAGTGGACCCCCACCTTACGATATTAATTCGTTCCTGGGAGCTCATCGTAAGCCGAAATTATTGTTAGCCGAATTAATTTTCCCCATAAGAAATAATGGAAATCAAATTAATCCGTTCCTGACACCCCAAAGTATGAAAAAAAAAAATTTTACCACATGAAATATTAATTTTAATACACACAAACTGAAGAAGACATGCACAATTACTACTCTACTAAGAATAGAATAAATGACACTTACCTTTATTGAAGATCTGTTGATGATTGATGGGATGGGAGGAAGGGAGAGTGTGGAAGTTATTGTTTAGAAGGGGAATCCCCTTCCATTAGGACTTGAAGTAGCAAGTTCTTTTCCGGGGTTACTTCCCTTCTTCTTTTAATGCCACTAGGACCAGCTTGAGAGTCACTGGACCTCTGTCGCACAACAAATCTGTCCATAGAGCTCTGTACCTCCCGTTACTTTAAGACTTTCCTAAAATGGGCCATAACATTGTCATAGTACAGGTTGCCAACACGGCTTGCAGTAGCTGTGTCAGGGTGATTTTCATCCGTAAAGGTTTGCAGTTCAACCCACTTTGCACACATTTCCTTTATCTTTGAAGTAGGCAACTTCCTCAATTTCTCTCTCCCCTCCTCTGAAGCAGTTTCCTCAGGTCTGGCCTCTTGCTGTTGAAGATGATCTTGCAGCTCATCAGTGGTTAGTTCTTCATTGTCCTCCTCCACCAACTCTTCCACATCCTACTAACCTCCAACCCTAAGGACTTCCCCAATGCCACAGTGGATTCCACAACTGGCATACGCTTCTCTGGGTTAGCCCCAAACCCTTCAAAATCCCTTTCTTCTACACATTGTGGCCACAGTTTCTTCCAAGCAGAGTTCAAGGTCCCCTTAGTCACTCCCTCCCAAGCCTTACCTATAAGGTTTACACAACTGAGGATACTAAAGTGATCAAACCATACCATGGACGGGAGTTGAACCCATGGTCAGAGAGTCTCAAAATTCCAGACCGTCACGTCAGCCACTGGACCAGCTAGCCACAATAAGATTTGTCCAACTAGGTATATTTCTACACCATAGGAAGGTTAGCATAGGCACCACTGTGACCACATATGCAAGTTTTTACAGACAGATCTCCAGCTAGCGTGGCCGTGACGAACTCTAGCTCAAGTCCCCTCAAAGTCATTAACATGACTCACGAAATCGTAATGACACGATTGCAAACAAACCATACCACGGGCGGGATTTGAACCCACGGCTAACGCGACGATCTGGAGTTTTGAGACTCTGACCGCGGGTTCAAATCCTGCCCGTGGTATGGTTTGTTTGCAATCGCGTCATTACGATTTCCTGAGTAATACTAAAGTGATCTTTCCAAAACTCTCTTAGTCAGTAGATTGTCTGAGGTCACTTCAAAGCACTTTTTAAACATAGCTTTTGTGTAGAGTTTTTCGAAGTTTGAAATGACCTGCTGGTCCATGGGCTGCAGGAGAGGAGTGGTATTAGCAGGCAAAAACTTGACCTTAATGAAGCCCATGTCCCCAGAAAGTCACTCTGCCAAGTCTGAAGGATGACCAGGAGCATTGTCTAATACCAGGAGGCACTTAAGGTCCAATTTCTTTTCCATTAGGTAATTTTTCACAGTGGGGGCAAATGCATGGTGTAACCAGTCATAGAAAAAGTCCCTAGTGACCCATGCCTTACTGTTTGCCCTCCACAGCACACACAAATTAGCCTTGAGGACATTCTTTTGCCTGAATGCTCTGGGAGTTTCTGAGTGATACACCAATAAAGGCTTCACTTTACAATCACCACTAGCATTGGAACACATCAACAGAGCAAGCCTGTCTTTCATAGGCTTATGTCCTGGGAGTGCCTTTTCCTCCTGAGTAATGTAGGTCCTGCTTGGTAATTTCTTCCAAAACAGGCCTGTTTCGTCACAATTAAACACTTGTTCAGGTTTCAATCCTTCAGCCTCTATGTACTCCTTGAATTCATGCACATATTTTTCAGCCGCTTTGTGGTCTGAACTGGCAGCCTCACCATGCCTAATCACACTATGTGTACCACTACCATTCTTAAATCTTTCAAACCAACCTTTGCTGGCCTTAAATTCACTCACATCACCACTAGTTGCAGGCAATTTTTTTACCAAATCGTCATGCAACTGCTTAGCCTTTTCACAAATGATTGCTTGAGAGATGCTATCTCCTGCTATCTGTTTTTCATTTATCCACACCAATAACAGTCTCTTAACATTTTCTAACACTTGCGGTCACTGTTTCGTAATCACAGTTGCACCTTTTGCAAGAACAGCTTCCTTGATTGCCGTTTTCTTGCTCACTATAGTAGAGATGGTTGATTGGGGTTTACTATACAACCTGACCAGCTCCGACACACGCACTCCACTTTCGTACTTTGCAATTGTCTCTTTCTTCATTTCAACAGTCATTAGCGCCCTTGGTCTTGAAGGGTTGGCACTGGGAGCTTTGTTGGGGCCCATGGTGACTTATTTTGGAAAAACAGGCACCAAAAACAGTGATAATATGGATAATATGGAATGTACCGAATGTATCCTTAGATGCGCGCACACTGGCTGGCTTGTAAACACTGGCACACACGGGGCAGTTCAGGCCACACACAGACATGTCTCGTACGAACCACATCGCATAACGGGTTTTGTATCGGGAAGCGAGGCAAATTTTTGCGATATAATGCATCGGTTACCGGATTTATCGGATACCGATAGCATCGCGAACTGGGGGTCCACTGTACAAAGGAACTATGCATGTTCTCTGCCCATTCGTAGGTACCTTACCCTCTTCCATACATTTATCAAATAATAGCACCAAGCACTCCAAAACTATATCCCCTCCTGCTTTTAACCCTTAAACGCTCCAAACAGATCGACGTTCAAATTTGTAGTGCTGCAAAAGTAGATCTACTTTTTTTTACACATTTTCAAATATAACAAAAAAAATGTATATAAAAGTTTTTTTACACGTTTTCAAATGTAAAACAAAAAAGAAGATCTACATTTTTTTACATACTTTCAGATGTTGAAAAAACGTATATATACGTTTGGACCGTTTAAGGGTTAACCCCTTGACTGTCAAACCCCCAAATCCTGAGGTGTCTTCTCGTGTCGAAAAATTTATAAAAAAAAAAAGTTCTTATGAAATTATTGAGAATCTTTTCCTGATGGTAATGGCACCAAAAGAACGAAATTTGATAGAAACTTACGGAATTACGCTCACACAAAGTTAGTGACCTCGGCAATATTTACGAATTGGCGATTTTGCCCAATTTGAGCCCTATTTTTGGCTAATTCCATTGTTCCAGTCAGCCAAACTCATAGTTACGTGTATTTCTTTACAGCTCCATTTGTTCTATAGATTGAGTACAAGAAGCTACCTATTTACCTATTTCAACTACCCAATAATGTGGTCAGAAATTTGCAATTTGGCCAATTTCATGCAAATTAAAAAATATGCCAATTTCAAAATAGGGTCCAGAATTAACAATGCGGACATTCCTGGCTCTAAAATAACATTTTCTTTGTTCATCAGTCACATCTCCAGGCCCCTCTGATATTACTCTTGCTTTCTATTTTGAATTTTTATTTAAACAAAAAATAAAGATTTACTGTTATGCAGACTACTGCAATACTGTAATAATTGTACAAATTATGTCAACCCATTCATGGCTGCATATTAGAATGGCTCGTTGGACATTTATTGGACAATGACATCATTTGTTTACTTTTGAACATTGGCAAAAATCAAACATTTCCCCTAATTTGAGCTCCATTTCCATATTTCTATAATATGTTTTCCATTCTGTCAAATGAGACCAAGAAAACGAGAATGCAACCATAAATACTATACGAAAATAGACAGCAAAGTCGGCATTTTAATTAAAAAAAACGGTCGGAGTTTTTTTTTTCTCATTATGCACTGCGTGCTCCAGGATTTTTTTGTATGGTGCACACTGACCACACAGACCCATTCTCTCACATGTGGGCCTACCAGCTTTCTCCTGCTTCATTTGACGCCGCTAGAATTTATGAGTATATATACGTCAAACACAGTACCTCGTAAGACGTATATATACGACCAAAACAGTCAAAGGGTTAAACGACGGGCTACTATACTCAGATATGGAAAACTTCAGGAAATTAAAACTGTATCAGGGTATACAAATTCTAACCATACAGTAGAGCAAAAAACACCACAACAGTGTATCAACCGCATTTCCTAGAAAATGATAGGGTGGATAATGGGAACCTTCAAAAGTAGGGATGCCAAGCCAATGATTCTCTTCAAACTGCTTGTTCTCTCTTGGCTGGAATACTGCTGTACACTAACTGTTCCCTTCAAGGTAGGCAAAATTGCTGACCTGGAGAATGTACAAAGATCTTTCATGGCACACACAAGCACAATAAAACACCTAAATTACTGATGTCCCTTGATTTGTATTCCTTGGAATGCAGGTGAGAAAGATGCATGGCAGTATACACTTGGAAAATCCTAGAGGGATTGGTACCAAACTTGCACTCGAAAATCACTTCCTATGAAAGCAAAAGACTTGGCAGGAGATACAACATTCCCCCATTGAAAAACAGGGGTGCCACGAGTACACTGAGAGACAACACTGTTAAGTATCAGGGGCCCAAGACTGTTCAACTGCCTCCCAGCATACATATAGGGGATTACCAATAGACCCCTGGCTGTTTTCAAGAAGGCACTGGACAGGCACCTAAAGTCAGCACCTGACCAGATGGGCTGTGGTTTGTACGTCAGTTTGCATGCGGCCACTAGTAACAGCCTCGTTGATCAGACCCTGATCACCACGAGGCCTGGCCTCAGACTGGGCCACAGGGGCGTTGACCCCCGAAACCCTCTCTAGGTATACATGTTCTCATTGTCTAATAAGAGGAAACATAATCACATACATTTTGAACATTAGAGAGTGCAGGCTTCTAATTATTGCACACAGTATAATAAATTATTTGCATAAGCAGTCATTCAGTGAAATGAGCTGGATGTTACATACCAGTTTAATTTCTATAACAAAAATGCCCCTTCTCCTCCCTTTCTGTATTTCACTGCTTATTCTAGTAAAGATAAACAACTTCTGTATCCAGGATCTCAGGATTGTAATTGGCTACTATGACATGAAATCTGTTGGGAAAATTGATACATACCTAGAGTTTAGTTTTTTTTCCTTAAAAGGAGTAACTGGACTGCTTTTTGATGTATGCAGCAGGGGCCATGTTTTTAGTTGCCTTCCTTGATATACCATTTGGAGGGTAAGGGTGTAGCAGAGACTGGTAATTCTAGCTATCATGGGTTGTCATAGATAAAAATTCATACAGTACTGAAATGTAGCTTTAAATATTATTGTTTTCAATCATGTTTAATATTTAAATGCATTGGTTTTTATCTTCTAGAGTTACGTCTCGTTCAGCCATGGGGGTCGGGTGGTGCCAGCAGTGTGGTTCAGATATGATTTGACTCCTATCACCGTCAAATATCACAGGAGAAGACCACCCATATATTCTTTTGTTACCACTGTAAGTCTGTCGTATTATAAAGACAAAACCCAGGAAAGTATGTGCATATTATTTAAACCTTAATGTGCAGAAGATATATTCATTAAATGTTTCAAAAGCAGGAAGTGTGTTTTCATGTATACAATATAGATTGGTATACTGATTTGGAATATTATTGTGGCAATATAAGTGTATTGTCATAGATATCTTGACATATTTTGTTAAGTTTAACTCTACATCTTTTTGATAATCATAACCTCTTTTAGCTAAGAATTGGATGTTCTATTGAAAGTTAGTTTATAAGGTTTATAGCCTATTGACTACACATGGGGTCATGAAGAGTTGTGCTATTGTAAAATGACTTTCTTTACTCAGTACTGAAAAAGAACATGTTGAGAATAATCAAGATATTGTAATAATTTACACTACCTCTGCTCAGTCTGAAAGCTATAGGAGTAATATTCACATAACCATGTTGTAGCTTATCTGCCTTTAAGCCTGCTTCAGAGAAATTCATCACTGGTAATAGAAGGTACTGATTTAAAACTAGGTTTATTGCTAATTTACTTGACTACATTTTTCTATTCTTGGCAGGTGTGTGCTATTGTGGGTGGCACGTTCACTGTTGCTGGCATCATTGATTCTTTCATCTTCACAGCTTCCAAGGTCTTCAAGAAATTTGAACAAGGCAAACTTAGTTGAACTATTAATAAATATAGCAAAAGTATCTGCTTTGATATTAGATGTATATACTATATATAATTTTATGAATAATTTTAAAATCTCATGGACCCCTTTTAATATCTCAGATTCTCCAATAAATAATCTCTTAAAATGCATACTTTCATTAAGGAAAAGTTAATACAGTCGAACCCCAAACATTTATATTCTTTGGAACCAGGAACTTTCTAAAAAAAAAAAAAAAATCTGTTTCTGAATAATTCATAGACATGACAATAATGTAGAATACACATTAAATGAAAAAAATGTATGTGATATTTGTATGTAGTTGTTTTTTATTCTATGTATATATTTAAGAGTATATATGATGCATGTAATATTTAAAATGAAATAGGTGTGGGAATATGGTATTACAGCATAATGCATAATACACAGGATTGTGGATATGAAGTTTAGACCAAAAATGTGCCCAGTACTGTATATCCTTTTTCCAATTGGGCTGTTACAGATGTTGTGGGGGAGTTAATTGAGCATTACATGGGACAGAAGAACTTGCAGGAACTAAATGCTGTAGCGTAATCGGTGCCCCTTTCCTATGTGAATCATCATCTGCATATTTAGTCCATTCCATAGGTATTATTTTATTCACAAACATGTGCCAAGCACTTCTTTTCCCTGCAGGGGGAAAGGTGTGTGAGAAGTGTACAATATGCTCATGTGCTAAAGAAGAAACTCGACATTAGTCATTTTATTTGAGAAATCATAGTCTGTGGCATAGGTACGGCTTTCTGATAAGAGGGTAGGCAGAGTGAGTTCACTGAAGACAAGTTGAAAATTAATTCTACGTGCTCTTTGATACTCATGAAAGTCAAAAAATATTTAACTGTCAACAAGACCTGACAATTCTTCAAGGTGCTGGGCATGTCTCAATGAAATGATTTCCATATTTCTAGGTAGTAGGTTGGTAGACAGCAACCACCCAGGGAGGTACTACCGTCCTGCCAAGTGAGTGTAAAACGAAGCCTGTGATTGTTTTACATGATGGTAGGATTGCTGATGTCTTTTGTCTGTCTCATAAATATGCAAGATTACAGGCATGTCTTGCTACTTCTACTTACACTTAGGTCACACTACACATACATGTACACATTTATTTATACACACTCATCTGAGTTTTCTTTGATTTTATCTTAATAGTTCTTGGTCTTATTAATTTTCCTTTTATATCCATGGGGAAGTGGAATAAGAATCTTTCCTCCGTAAGCCATGCGTGTTGTAAAAGTCAACTAAAATGCCGGGAACAATGGGCTAGTAACCCCTTTTCCTGTAAAGATTACTAAAAAGAATAAGAAGAAGAAAATTGTCAAAGTGGGAAGTCTGAATGTGCGTGGATGTTGTGCAGATGATAAGAAAGAGATGATTGTGGATGTTATGAATGAGAAGAAGCTGGATGTCCTGGCTTTAAGTGAAACAAAGCTGAAGGGGGTGGGAGAGTTTCAGTGGAGAGGAATAAATGGGATTAGGTCAGGGGTTTCAAATAGAGTTAGAGCTAAAGAAGGAGTAGCAATAATGTTGAAGGATAAGCTATGGCAGGAAAAGAGGGACTATAAATGTATTAATTCAAGGATTATGTGGAGTAAAATAAAGATTGGATGTGAAAAGTGGGTTATAATAAGCGTGTATGCACCTGGAGAAGAGAGAAGTGTAGAGGAGAGAGAGAGATTTTGGGAAATGTTGAGTGAATGCGTGGGGAGTTTTGAATCAAGTGTGAGAGTAATGGTGGTTGGGGATTTTAATGCTAAAGTGGGTAAAAATGTTATGGAGGGAGTAGTAGGTAAATTTGGGGTGCCAGGGGTAAATGTAAATGGGGAGCCTTTAATTGAGCTATGTGTAGAAAGAAATTTGGTAATAAGTAATACATATTTTATGAAAAAGAGGATAAATAAATATACAAGGTATGATGTAGCACGTAATGAAAGTAGTTTATTAGATTATGTATTGGTGGATAAAAGGTTGATGGGTAGGCTCCAGGATGTACATGTTTATAGAGGGGCAACTGATATATCGGATCATTATTTAGTTGTAGCTACAGTTAGAGTAAGAGGTAGATGGGAAAAGAGGAAGGTGGCAACAACAAGTAAGAGGGAAGTGAAAGTGTATAAACTAAGGGAGGAGGAAGTTCGGGTGAGATATAAGCGACTATTGGCAGAAAGGTGGGCTAGTGCAAAGATGAGTAGTGGGGGGGTTGAAGAGGGTTGGAATAGTTTTAAAAATGCAGTATTAGAATGTGGGGCAGAAGTTTGTGGTTATAGGAGGGTGGGGGCAGGAGGAAAGAGGAGTGATTGGTGGAATGATGAAGTAAAGGGTGTGATAAAAGAGAAAAAGGTAGCTTATGAGAGGTTTTTACAAAGCAGAAGTGTTATAAGAAGAGCAGAGTATATGGAGAGTAAAAGAAAGGTAAAGAGAGTGGTGAGAGAGTGCAAAAGGAGAGCAGATGATAGAGTGGGAGAGGCACTGTCAAGAAATTTTAATGAAAATAAGAAAAAATTTTGGAGTGAGTTAAACAAGTTAAGAAAGCCTAGGGAAAATATGGATTTGTCAGTTAAAAACAGAGTAGGGGAGTTAGTAGATGGGGAGATGGAGGTATTGGGTAGATGGCGAGAATATTTTGAGGAACTTTTAAATGTTAAGGAAGAAACAGAGGCAGTAATTTCATGCACTGGTCAGGGAGGTATACCATCTTTTAGGAGTGAAGAAGAGCAGAATGTAAGTGTGGGGGAGGTACGTGAGGCATTACGTAAAATGAAAGGGGGTAAAGCAGCTGGAACTGATGGGATCATGACAGAAATGTTAAAAGCAGGGGGGGATATAGTGTTGGAGTGGTTGGTACTTTTGTTTAATAAATGTATGAAAGAGGGGAAGGTACCTAGGGATTGGCAGAGAGCATGTATAGTCCCTTTATATAAAGGGAAAGGGGACAAAAGAGACTGTAAAAATTATAGAGGAATAAGCTTACTGAGTATACCAGGAAAAGTGTACGGTAGGGTTATAATTGAAAGAATTAGAGGTAAGACAGAATGTAGGATTGCGGATGAGCAAGGAGGTTTTAGAGTGGGTAGGGGATGTGTAGATCAGGTGTTTACATTGAAGCATATATGTGAACAGTATTTAGATAAAGATAGGGAAGTTTTTATTGCATTTATGGATTTAGAAAAGGCATATGATAGAGTGGATAGAGGAGCAATGTGGCAGATGTTGCAAGTATATGGAATAGGTGGTAAGTTATTAAATGCTGTAAAGAGTTTTTATGAGGATAGTGAGGCTCAGGTTAGGGTGTGTAGAAGAGAGGGAGACTACTTCCCGGTAAAAGTAGGTCTTAGACAGGGATGTGTAATGTCACCATGGTTGTTTAATATATTTATAGATGGGGTTGTAAAGGAAGTAAATGCTAGGGTGTTTGGGAGAGGGGTGGGATTAAATTATGGGGAATCAAATTCAAAATGGGAATTGACACAGTTACTTTTTGCTGATGATACTGTGCTTATGGGAGATTCTAAAGAAAAATTGCAAAGGTTAGTGGATGAGTTTGGGAATGTGTGTAAAGGTAGAAAGTTGAAAGTGAACATAGAAAAGAGTAAGGTGATGAGGGTGTCAAATGATTTAGATAAAGAAAAATTGGATATCAAATTGGGGAGGAGGAGTATGGAAGAAGTGAATGTTTTCAGATACTTGGGAGTTGACGTGTCGGCGGATGGATTTATGAAGGATGAGGTTAATCATAGAATTGATGAGGGAAAAAAGGTGAGTGGTGCGTTGAGGTATATGTGGAGTCAAAAAACGTTATCTATGGAGGCAAAGAAGGGAATGTATGAAAGTATAGTAGTACCAACACTCTTATATGGGTGTGAAGCTTGGGTGGTAAATGCAGCAGCGAGGAGACGGTTGGAGGCAGCGGAGATGTCCTGTTTAAGGGCAATGTGTGGTGTAAATATTATGCAGAAAATTCGGAGTGTGGAAATTAGGAGAAGGTGTGGAGTTAATAAAAGTATTAGTCAGAGGGCAGAAGAGGGGTTGTTGAGGTGGTTTGGTCATTTAGAGAGAATGGATCACAGTAGAATGACATGGAAAGCATATAAATCTATAGGGGAAGGAAGGCGGGGTAGGGGTCGTCCTCGAAAGGGTTGGAGAGAGGGGGTAAAGGAGGTTTTGTGGGTAAGGGGCTTGGACTTCCAGCAAGCGTGCGTGAGCGTGTTAGATAGGAGTGAATGGAGACGAATGGTACTTGGGACCTGACGATCTGTTGGAGTGTGAGCAGGGTAATATTTAGTGAAGGGATTCAGGGAAACCGGTTATTTTCATATAGTCGGACTTGAGTCCTGGAAATGGGAAGTACAATGCCTGCACTTTAAAGGAGGGGTTTGGGATATTGGCAGTTTGGAGGGATATGTTGTGTATCTTTATATGTTTATGCTTCTAGACTGTTGTATTCTGAGCACCTCTGCAAAAACAGTGATAATGTGCGAGTGTGGTGAAAGTGTTGAATGATGATGAAAGTATTTTCTTTTTGGGGATTTTCTTTCTTTTTTGGGTCACCCTGCCTCGGTGGGAGACGGCCGACTTGTTGAAAAAAAAAAAAAAAAAAAAAAAAAAATTTCTCTCCCCCAACCAACATCCCGCTGTCAAGAGTCTAGCATAGTCTGGAAATAAACACACTATTTCCTCTTCCAACTGTTTTGATACAGACAATTTAAGCATCAAGTGAGGTAGAATTTGTAGGAATTGTATACGTATTATAAAAGTTGACATTAGTGATGAATAAGTATATTCACCCTTAACCAGGCATGACGTGTAACTGTGTGTAACTGGGCACAATTTTCATTCATAGAATCTTGGATGTAGTCACAATGAGGCCCATCGTAAACCACTAGTATGTAGACATATACCTTATTGTGTGAATCTTAGGCTGGCATGGTCTTGTGATTAGAGCACTGACTTATTAGTTTTAGGATTGATATGCCATGGGTTTATATCTTCATACGCCGAGTTAAATAATCATTGAATCTACAAATCTTGACCTGTCTGCAGTGTGAACTCATCAAACATGCATATCATGAACATGTACAGAATATTGATGCATATGGAGTGGATATTAAAATGGTATAAAATACCAACAGGTTGTTAGGTAAGACACATATGCAACAGTTAGGTATCTTTATTTCGAAACGTTTCGCCTACACAGTAGGCTTCTTCAGTCGAGTACAGAAAAGTTGATAGAAGAGACGTGAAGACGATGTAATTAGTCCATCACCCTCGAAGTTTTGAGGTGGTCAGTCCCTCAGTCTGGAGTCTGTCACTTCAACTCCATATTGTTTCAGACTATGGAACGATACTCTTCTCCAGACTGAGGGACTGACCACCTCAAAACTTCAAGGGTGATGGACTAATTACATCGTCTTCACGTCTCTTCTATCAACTTTTCTGTACTCGACTGAAGAAGCCTACTGTGTGGGCAAAACGTTTCGAAATAAAGATACCTAACTGTTGCATATGTGTCTTACCTAATTGATGCATATGGTAAAAAACAGAAAAAGATGTAAGTTCACCTCTGACAAAATCGTAATTATTAAATTTGCAGTTCCTTATCATCCTTGACCAAACGAACATGCATATGCTGAATATGCATATAATACCAGTGCATTTGGTAAACACCAAGAAAAAATGAATATACTACTGTACTGTACTATAATTCAGCTTTAATATAATCAAAATTATTTAATCACCAGTTCTTGACCAGTCGGGCTTGCAGATATGAACCTTCCACATGTGCATAAAATGAGTACAAGTGGGCCCCTCTTATACAGCAGGTTAGGTTCCAAGGTACTGCTGTAAAGCAGAAATCGTTGTAAAGTGAAACAGCCTCTTTTCATTCTCAGATATATATAAAAGGATGATAACATGTTTATACTATAAAATATTAAGTGAGCAAGAACTAGGCCTTAAAAATGCACATACAGCACACACATTACTTACCTTAAAATATTTTTGCCCTTAGATTATAGTGAGTGAAGATATTGAAGGATGTATGAATAAATGAAGAATGGACATACAGTGGACCCTTGGTTATTAGCCAGCTCGGTTATCAGCTGTGTTTTTGGCTTCTGGTTATCGGCCGTTATTTTGCTTATTGGCCATGTGAGACGCTTTAGCCCACCACTGCCAGCCGCTTGCGCGTCAGTCTGGCTGTCTCTGGGAGAGTGAGGAAGCTTCTGCTCATTTATCCAAACATTTTCCTATAATCCATTGTTTTTGGTGGTTATTGATTAAGTGCAACTGCAAAATAAGTAACCATGGCCCCAAAGAAAGTTCCTAGTAAAGTTCCTTCGGTAAAGAAAGTGAGAAACACAATGGAATTTAAGAAAGAAATTGTGGCAAAGTACAAGAGTGGTGGTGGTAGTGATTGTGATGGTGGTAGTGATTATGATGGTGGTAGTGATTATGATGGTGGTAGAGGGTGGTAGTGATGGTGGTAGAGGATGGTAGTGATGGTGGTAGAGGATGGTAGTGGTTGTGATGGTGGTAGAGGGCAGAGCTGCAAGACCTTCATCTGGAACAGCAGAAGACCATTGCTGAGGAAATTGTTTCAGAGGAGGAGGAAGAGAGAGGGGAGAATGTGCCTTCTTCAGTGATTAAGGATGTGTGTGCAAAGTGGAGTGAGTTGCAGGGATAGAGTGGCTCTCAAGCCTCTCCCCTCCTCCCTATCTTCCATAAACCAAGAAGAGTGTTCAATAAAGGTATGTAATACTGATTTAATTGTTCATGTATTTATTATATTTAGTTCTTATTGTTTTGTGTATGTAAAACTATAATTAATCTTTAAAAAAAATTATTTTTTTGTGAATACTATTGTGTCTGGAATGAATTAATTGTACAGCATTCACATTAATTCTTATGGGAAATATTATTTCAGTTTTCGGCCATTTCGGTTTTAGGCCGAGCTTCTGGAATGGGTTATGGCCGATAACCGAGGGTCTGCTGTAATTGAAAATTGCTGTATTAGCGAAACACCTTAAAGTGAAATGCTGTAAAGTGGGACCCTTCTGTATACTGTATGCAACATAAAGGCATTTGGTGATAAAATAGCTAGCAAGTAATTTATTGAAAAGAACATGATTGAGTGCTTGTAATGTTCTTATATGCATATCAGCAGATATACAGATGTGCCCTGTTTGTAAATTTGGATGTTTGCAGGTCTGGGTTATAATAGTCATGCATCACTTAATCGCAGGGATGTGTTCTCAGAAATGCATCGTTAGGCAACTCCGTTGTTGTGTGAACGTCATAGTGTACTTACATAAACCTAGATGGTATGGCCTACTACACACTTAGGCTATATGGTTGGTTGTTTTTTTTCATCATAGATTTTTCTTGTAAGCAGATAATGCACCATGAACATTCCTCTCTATTAATGTAAACCTTTTTGTGTTTTGATCCATGTTTTCAGACTTTTTAGGGAGCTTGTGGAGATTTGTAAAAGCTTCTGCTAAACCCTTCACTGAATTTTCTTTGGGGTTGTTCTTTTTCTTATTCAGGGACTGTGTTGAACAAAACGACATGAGATTAAATAAAGCATGAGGGAAAATGATGCTGTCAAGAAACATGGAAAACACAAAATATATGAGGCTGTTGCTGGCATAACACGGCATACTGTTTTACAGTAAACTTTTTTTGTATGAGTAGAAAAGAGTACACATTAGAATAACGATGAAAAGTATAGTATAGTAAATACATAAACCAGTAATATAGTTGTTTATTATCATTATCATTCATTATGTTCTGTATGTAATTATACGTGCTATACTTTTATACAACTGGGAACATAGTAAGTGTTTTACTCAGTCATATATGCGGTCTGTCGTTGACCAAAACATCGTTATGCAGTGCATGACTATATACAGTAGGTAGGTTCCAGAAAAATGGAGCTCTATATGAAAACTTGATGGATGGAGTGAATAATATATGGGAATGATTGGGTTATGTCTTATGACACTCAGAAAAAAAAGCCAGGAGTTATTTTTTTTTAATTTTTAAATCATTTTGATTATTTACATTGTAGATGTCGTTTCTTGTTGATCTTGAAATGTGTGGAGAGGGTGTGTGTTGACATGCTAGGCTTAGGTGGATGTAGTGAGGTTTAGACTCTCAAATGTTTACAATGTTTGACTTGCATGAGTTATCCAAGGAGGTTAAATTTGCATAATGTATTTTCTGTGATCATAACATGGGGCCATCAGGACCATTGTAAAAATAAAATTGCGTGACTGTACCCAAAACCTAAATAATAATAATTTAATAAACTTGAGTAAGGTTATTGACAGAAGCATGTATTTGTTATTGTGTATTCCATAAAAAAAAATGCCTGCACTCCTTCCAGAGAAAATGGTCATAGTTAATACAACTGGGGCTAATATTCCCTCACATAGTTTTCTTGTTTTTCTCTTAACATTCAGACTTTCAGTTTTATTCCTCTTAGTACCTCTGGTATTACTAGTACAGTGGTACCCCGAGTTTCGAACTTTCTTTGTTTCAGAAGGCTGTTTGAGTGCCGTTACCGAACGAATTTGTTCCCATAAGGAATAATGTAAATTAGATTAGTCCATTTCAGACCCCCAAAAATACACTTACAAAAGCACTTACAATAATACACTTACATAATTGGTCGAGTTGGGAGCTGTTCAAAACTCGGGGTACCACTGTATTCCTTTTTTCTTATGCTATGGTTAATATCCATAGACACGACAGGGCTATAAAAAGCAAAATAGTGTATATAAGAGTAGGTGGGTGGAGGGTGGCAGTGTGGAGTTGAGTGAGTGAGGCAGTCAGTTGCACCAGCCAGCCACTGAACCATCCCCACCTTCATCTCTTGAAACTGCAAGCAGTATCTCCAGTTAGTTACTTGGTTTTTGATGATTAAATTTGTGGTTTTTTGACTAATATCTTCCAAATTAATGTGAGCTCTATACACATGCAAAGTGATCATACACAAATTGTGAATGCACTTGGTTAAAAAGTAACAGGGGGAAAAATTAATGTTGATTTAACCTCAACAAAAAAGTAAATATAAAATCTATGGTTTTTGACCCATGTCTTCCAAACGAATGCAAGTTTTCAGTATATGTGTAAAATGAGCACACACAGTATGAATGCATTTGGTAAAAATTGACAGAGAAAAATAATTTTTATAATTCCACTATCAAAACTGAACTGATAGAAAACAAAAAACAATCACAATAGTTGATGAATTTTCAGATCAAAAAGGTGGAAATAGATACAAAAAAAAAATTAATCATAAATTAGCAGAAACACGGTAGAAGAACGTGTGAAAGATGATCTACTGTATGTGGAATTGTAAATATGGAAAAAAAATTACACTTGTTTACACCATCAAAGGATTTATTGAAGGGAAGAATGTACGCTCTATTTCCTATGAGAATCCCTCAGGGTGCAGTATTTAACTACTGAAGCTTTAAATTATTATAATCAAAAAGAAGTGCTAAGCCACAAGGACTATACAGTGAAGCTTTAAAGATTTGTGGAAATACTTGTAATATCACTTAGGTTCATGTATGTTTAGCACTTCTCTTTCATTATAATAATAATAAATCACTTAGGTTCATTTAAATGAAGCAGCACTGGAGGTTCCTGTCAAGTTTTTTGGTTCTCAATAGAGTTTAACTTTAATAATTTTTTGGGGTTCGATTGTATATGATAAGATCTTTTAATATATGCTTATTAACAGTCATAAAAGTGGAATAAAATAAAATCCAGTATATATCCATCAAACAGGTACAGTGTGTATAATGAACTAAGTGGGTCATGATATTACTTTTTATTTTTTTATTTTTTTTTTAATTTTAGTTTTGACTAAAGTAGGCGAGTCTGCAAGAAGTAATCCAGCAAATCAACAGAGTGAAATTTGAATAACTTATGCTAATATGCTGTCTACTGTTGTTACCTGGGGCTAAGGTGCCTAATTGCTTAGGAAATGTGTCAGAGCTCTAAAACACACATTTTTTTGCCTGTTAGTATGGAAGACCAAGAACTTGGAAAAAATTAATTATAAAATCTATCCTTATACATCTCAAAGTATTTTGACTTGTTAATAACTTTAAATTTTACTTGTACATGTTTCTGTCTTGCTCCCTATGGGAACTCTCATTTCTTGAGGGTACAGTTTCATGGAGCATCCTCATTGGTTGTATTGACTGCCTTTAAGCAAGGAAGACTATAAGGAAAACTTAACACATTTGCTAAGAATCCATTTCCTGGTGATGTATTTGTCATATGTCTGTACTGGAAGACAAGGAAATTAAGAATCAATTCTGTGGTGTCTTTCAAAGTTTTGACATTATTCCAGATGATAATTACTTTTAGTAAATTTTCATTATTGACTTCATGATATTCTTGTTAGTTCATTCAATTCAAGTAATGAAGTAAACAATTATCCAAAGTTCTAATTTTTTTTTTTTTTTCAGTTAAATTTTATTTAGCTACTCTATATATGGTCACTCATTGAGGTAGCAATTTTTCAACTCTAATGCCCTTCAGAATATTTATTTTCCCTGTTTAAGATTTTAGTTATGCTGCCTTCTGCCACTTTCCTCCTCATCTACTACTTGCTTGTGATAGAAAAATCATCACTGAATTTTTTTGCAAATGTAATTTTTTTTTTATGTTGTTCAATACTGAAACATTAATTGTGATTGTCCATAATCAAAATAAGTTGGGTGGCTGCATATAACCCTCCCCTGCCTCCTTGCTTTGTGTGGGGGGAAAAATGTGTACCAGTTCATATGCAAATAAAAAAAGAACAGTTTGAGTACACCCTAAGATAAATTAGCTATGCTTGCTGATGAGCACAATTTTCTAAATTTAAAGTTGATAGATTGTACAGAATACTTTTCACTGTTTTAATTGGTACTCTGTAGAATGAAGAATAAGACCCTAGAATGACTGTTAATGTAAATATATACCTAGCAATGCTTGGGATTGGATGTGAATGAAAAAATAGAAGTAAAATTTGTGATTGGCACGACAACTGTGGGACAGCCTTACAAGTATAAATCAGTTACATATCCACATTATTGTTTAGTGTACAAATGAGAAAACCTACATTCTTGAAGGCACAGTATATTTAGCAACAACCTTAGCTGGATTTTAAATTTTGTAAATTCTTCTCTTTGTTAACAAAGTTCATTGGTTCTATATACAACAAATCCTTATCTGTAATTTTAGATAAGCAACAGCAGACCATGATAAAATATCTAGCAAGATTTCTTGATTTTAGATTTTGTGAAGGTAATGCAGTTTATATAATTGTTACAATAGCATTGCTCCATGCCTTACAAAACAATAGAGAACTGTATTAAGCACTAAACCCTTTCAGGTTTAGTGCTCAATTGATTATATTATTATCAGTACAAAGCAATATTTGCTAGTACCTTGTCAGTCACTCACAGTGGCTTGCTTGGCTACTGTATACTAAGAGGTCCTCACTAAGCTTGTGGAAAGAAATTTATTTGAATATGCAGATCTTCAGCTGTCTTGTAGCATTAAGAGAATATTAAATATTTTGCTTTGAATTAAATGATGGAAGACAGTGCATAGTTCCAGACATTCTTGTGCTGTTGTAATGTATGCTGTATTACCCTTGTGGGTTTAGTGCTGAGTTATGATTATAATAATTATTATTATAATAAAAAAGAAGCACTAAGCCTATGATTATAATAATAATATAATGCTTAATTTAAAATAACCTCAATGATTCGGTGAGGAGTCTGAGGGCCTCTTCCTGAATGAATGAAAAATATTCAAACTTTAGTGAAATGCTTAAAATAGAGCATAATTCTGGCAACAGTCTGGCGTTAAAATTATCTTTCCACATTTGTTTTTGTTATTAGCAGTTATATATTACTTATAATGATGTCACACCTATGATGCTCATGCAACAATTGAGTTATAAATATTCCCTGACAATGTGCATTTTATTATTTTGTGTGGCATTTGATCACTATATGACAACTCTGAGGCATAGCTGTGTGTGATGAAGGCAGGAAAGATGGTCAGTGCCTTCCTGGATATCACTGAGACTGGATTTTCTCATCTGATGCTCCATCTCTCATTGCCACTTAATTTATACCATTTAGCATCATGCCAGATAGTTGACAAAGGCATCAGCAAGAAGCATAAACATCATTTGAATACATTAATGAAAGGCCAGAAGAAAAAAGATGCTGAGCATTCCCAGTACATTCTGTAGTGGTGCTGGTGAGTGTGGAGGAGGCAGTGTAGTGGCCAGCAGTGTGGCACTGCCTCCTGCCATCACTAACTCATACACATCTTCATATTGTACATTTGATGTATAAAGAAATAAGATTCAGCAGATGTGGAGGCAGAGTGGTAAGCAGCAACACCCTCCACATTTGGTCATAGTGCAATGACAAGTGATGTAACCCTCCCAGTAACATCCTTTAAGCCTTCCACATCAGGCCTACATGTCACATCTGTTCAACCCTTGGAACTGGAGATACCACTGATTCAGACGGTGATACACTTGATGAAGTGGCTTTTGCTGACAAGTGCCAACACAAGTTTCAAGTGCTACCTAATTACCTGGAGAGAGTTCCGGGGGTCAACGCCCCCGCGGCCCGGTCTGTGACCAGGCCTCATGAATGTATTTGTGCAAGAAAAGTGACATTAATGTGACAAAATGTTTTTGAATATGTTATTCAGATCATGTCTAGATATCATCTTCCCCAGTAATGTGACTTTCCTTGAAACTGTAGTGTTGACACTTATCAGCCATAACCACTTCACCACATGTATCCCCATCTGAATTAGTGGCATCCCCAGTTCCAAGGGCTAAACAGATGTAACACATGCCTGATGTGGAAGGCTCAGAGGATGTTACTGGGAGGGTCACATCACCTGTCATTTCACTATGACCTAATGTGGAGGGTGTTGCAGCATGTTGCTCCTTAGCATTCCACCTCCACATCTAATGAAACTTGGCATTTCTTTTTACATCAAATGTTTACATTATCTAAGGCCAGTGATTCATAAAAATTTGCATCAGTATTGTTGGGCTTTGATGAAGATTGTGTGTGTGGGGGGGGGGGGGGGTTAGCAATGGTAGACCAGCAATTCATAAAAATTTGCATCAGTATATACTTGTCAGGATTTGATGGTGGAGGGAGGGGGGAGGTTAGTGATGGTAGGCGGCAGCAATGTGCACCAGAACTGCTAGAATGTACTGGGAATACTGAAGTCTTTTTCTTCTTCTTCTGGGCCTTCATTATCACTTTCAAATACAGGAAGGCCCTGCATATTCAGCACCCTCTTTTTGGTGTTCCACATTTTCATTGGTTTTCAACCGAGCCATTGTATATTATGTTTGGTGCTTTTCTGCCATTTTCACACAACAGTAGAATAAGGGAAAGGCAACTGGCACCATATTTTAACCCTTTGACTGTCGCAGGCCCCTTTCTGAAACTGTCATTCTTTGTCGATAAATTTTTGGAAAAAAAAAATTACTTTTTCTTGTGAAATGACAGAGAATCTTTTCCCGATGGTAATGACACCAAAAGTATGAAATTTGGTCAAAAACTCACGGAATTACACTCCCGCGAAGTTAGCGGTCTCGGCGACATACATGCTTCGGCGATTTCGCCAACTTTGAGCCCTGTTTTTGGCCAATTCCATTGTTCCAGTTGACCAAACTCATAGCTATTGCTTTAGAACTCCATTTTTTCTATCTGTTGAGTACAAGAAACTGCCCATTTACTGATTTGAACTACCCAATAAAGTGGTCAGAAATTGGCAATTTGGCTAATTTCACGCAAATTAAAAAAGATGTCAATTTCAAAATAGGGTCCAGAATAAACAATGTAGAAATTCTTGGCACTAAAATAACATATCCTCTGTTCATTAGTCACGTCTCTAGGCCCCTCTTATATTATTATTGCTTTCTATTTTGATTTTTTATTCATGCAAAAAAAAAAATTTACTGTTATGCAGACTACTGCATTATTGTAAAAATGGTATAAATAATATCAGTGCACTAGTGAAAGAATATTAGACTCCCCAGTTGAAGTGTATTAGACGTGTGGTGTGATTTGCTTACTCCTGAACATTGGTAAAAATCGAACATTTCCGCTACTTTGAGCTCAATTTCAAGGTCGTTTTCATTGTGAAAGTAATCAAAATCATTATATGTACTGTGTATTTGTTTTTTTTTTTATGCATAGCTGTATTGAGCACATATACGACAGAGTAAACACGTTATCAGGCATTTTAGCCACATTCAGTATTAAGAAAAAAATTTTTTCCAACCACTGGCAATTTTCGTTCGCCTCTTGAAGTTAGGAACCTAAGAGCCGTATAAATGGGGCCCTTCTGTACTGTTTAAGTTTCTTGCTATCTAGCAGCCATTTGTTGCTTGGGCATGACACTAAATGGCATAAACGAGTGTCAGTGCGAGATGGAGCATCAGACGAGAGCAACATCTAGTCCCACTGACATCCAGGATGATATCATAGCTATGATATCATCATGCATAATATAAAACTGCTAATGAAAAGAAAAAAATTATAGAAACATAATTTTAACACCAAAATCTTGCCAGAATTATACTCCTTTTTCCTAAACATTTTACCGAAGTCCATATTTTGATTTTCCATTTTTTTCCCATGCCAGAAATCTTACCCTCCAATTTCCCAATGGTCTTGCTGTTGGTTCTTAACTAGAATGAAAGTCTGATATTTTATTACTGGGTCCGAAATATGTTCATTGTGCATGTGCGTGCCTGTGTAAGCTATACTTCATGGGCAATTGTATTTTTTCCATTCAGGTTTCATATTGAAGGGCAGAATCAGGTTAACCTTTTATTGTGCACCATAAGGTTAGGAGATAATACTAATAGTTCTCCACCAAGGTGTGTGAAAAACTGTTAATATTCATGCTGAATATCTGTTTACCTTCTGAGTAAAAATAGTGCAAGCCAGGTGAGAATCTTATTACATAGATTATAGAGTAATTATTGTTTTTTTTTACTTGATTGAATTTCTTTTAGTGAGAATGGCTGGGTTTAAGGACCTACTTGGCATGGGCCAGTAAGCCTACTGCAGTGCACTTTTTTTAATGTTTTGAAGGACACTTAAGTACGGTTAATTTTAACCATGGAAAATAATTAAATTCAAATCCTTTTTCCTAAAATTAGAAGTACCATAGATACCCACTTTATGACTGCATAACATAATTTGAAAAATACATCCAGGATCCCTTCCCATTTCCCCTTAAACTAAATGCCCTACTTATACAGTGGCTACACTTACAGATCAGTTTCCCCTTCCCCCTCCATTCTGCTTAGCAACCATTTCTGCTTGTAGAATGATCAGATAATGTTTACAAATATCACCCCAGGAGTTGCAGATTCCAGAGATATTAAATCGGTTGTGTACTACATTGGCATTCAACACAAGTTTTTGCATTATTAGTCACAGAATTTGAGGGGGGGATGGGGGTGCACGTTTGGGTGTATCAGAGGAACTTTACCAGTGGTAATATGTGTACTGTACCTTCCTCATGTTTATCAGGCAGAATTGTGAATATAAATAGACTTTCCAAAATTACAAAAAAATTATCAAACTATCAAGGAAAAAAAAAGATAAATCACTGTTAGGCTGATAGGGTGTGACAGCCCTGGAGTTGTGATAACCTTTAATGGGGGGGTGGGCAATTATTTTGGCTGGCAGGCCATTTCATA
This sequence comes from Cherax quadricarinatus, assembly GCF_038502225.1. NCBI lineage: Eukaryota > Metazoa > Arthropoda > Malacostraca > Decapoda > Parastacidae > Cherax > Cherax quadricarinatus. The sequence goes on from NC_091331.1 coordinate 28,882,280, forward strand.
AAAGATGGTACACTCCATGGGCCACAGACTTGAAACAGAGGAAATATATAATAAATAAATAAATATTATCACTGAGTAAAACCTTGTATTTGTACCTACAGAATATAAGATTTACTACACAGACTTTGATACTTCCTCTAGCTATCCTCGCATCCCCACTGCCATGCGCGAAAGCCCAACTACCTATGGTGGCTTCCCGCTCTTTTTCTTGACCACTTCCACTCATTCTCATGCCATTACAGTGTACACCAATGATTCTAAGTCTTCCGACAGAGTCGGATTCGCAGCACTGTTTCCAGACAGTGTCGTGCGAGGGCATTTATACTCGGCTAGCAATTTTACGGCTGAATTGTATGCCATTCTTGTAGCACTTATCCATATTGCATCTGTGCCTGTGTCACCATTTGTGGTCGTTTCAGATCCCCTTAGTGCTTTACAGGCTATATGGAAATTTGATACAGCTCACCCCCCTAGCTCTTTGTATCCAATTTTGGTTACGCCGTATCTCTAGCGAATGCAGAGATATTATTTTTTGTTGGGTCCCTGGTCATGTTGACATACAGGGCAATGAACAGGCAGACACTGCTGCACGATCAGTAGTACATGACCTCCCAGTTTCATAGAGGTGTTCCATTCACGGACTATTTTGCTGTAATTGCTACCTGCCTTCGCACCGGTTGGCAACAACGTTGGTCTGATCTGCTCCATAGCAAACATCATTCCATTAAACCGAGTGTAGGTTTCTGGCTGTCATCTTATCAGTGTCGAGATTGGGAGACTACTACCTCCCGTCTTCGCATCGGCCACACTCGTCTTGCGGGTATCTCGTGGAAAGGCGCCCTGTACCCCTCTGTGAGAATTGTAAAGGTCCACATTCTGTTGGACTGCCCACTCTCAACGAGCACGCAGAATTTACCTCCACCGTCGTCTCCGCTCTGCTGCCCTTTTACCTTCCCTTCTTGCTGATAAGCCCTCCTTTAATCCAGACTCTCTCATTGGCTTTTTGACAGCAACTGATTTACTACACAAGCTCTGATATGTGTAGCACTCTCCTCTGTTCTTTCTACCTCAATCTCTAGCTACCCTCTTCCCCTGCATTATCAACTGCCCTGCTGTGCTGTATAACCCTTGTGGTTTAGCACTTCTTTTTCATTATAATAATTTCCTCACATCCCTTTCTAATTCTCCCTCTGTTGTCCACTCCACCTATGCTACTGTGTAATCATTTAGCACTTCATTTTTATGCTGATAATGTATAATCCTGCAATATCCCCTGCCCTGCTGTGCTGTATGACCCTTGTAGGTTTAGCACTTCTATTTGATTATAATAACTGAAAAATAAATATATCACTTGGTTTTCTCTTAATACTAATGATAATACAAATATGAATAATATGGCTATTACAAATATATGGGTAAGGTGTATAATTCAGCATAATAGAAGAGGATCAATCTTGCTGGCTAATACTCTTCCTTAGAGAAGTTGACTATCATTCTATTTTGAGGTGGTAGCATGATGAAGTTTTGCTGTTTTTGGTGCCCATCTCCCACATAAAACTGTTTGAAAAAATTTCCCTAATGATACATGCAATGGTGGGCACAAATATTTTGGCCCACAAACCACATCTTGCCCACCCCTTCTTTAACCCAACAATAACAAAGCCACATTGTGTCCTATTCTCAATATTTTGATAAATTCTATGCACATGAAATGGAAGGTATAACACCACTATTACCTGCATGACCTTTGTAGATTTAGTGCTTCTTTGATCATAATACACCACTATGCCAATATTAAACAAAGGACTCCTCTCTGGTGAGTAACATCTCTTAAATTTCATCACTAAAAAAAAAATTTATATTGTCCAGTCTAAATCTCCAGTTGTGACATGAACGTCTGTTGGTTTAGCGCTTCTTTCCCCCCCTTGAGGGAGGTTCCTTGATGCTGGTGAGGGGCTCTTGATCTAGGGAATTGGATCTGTGTTCCAGTTCCCTGAATTAAGCCTGAATACCTTCCATCACCCTCCCCCCCCACATGCACTATAATCCTACAGGTTTAGTGCTCCCCCATGATTATATAATTAGCACTTTTTATAATATGGTAATGAGATTCACTTAAAGTATTTTTTGCTTGACTCTGTGTCCAGTCCCTGGCAAGGTCATCAAGTGGGACTTGCCTGTACTCTTTAGATATTAAACTTTTATTTCCATTTATATAAAAATTTTGGAAACCAAATTTGTTTGGTTTCCAAAGGTTAAAGTTTTTAAAGCACTGACTATATTTTATTTACTCAGTTTTTTTGCACTATTTGATGATGATAATTACTCCATTAAACATTTACAATACTAGTAATAAATATCAACAGTAAAATGGTTAAACTGAATGCATTTAGTCCTGGTTTATGGTTTTCAATACTAACTAGTTTATTTACCTGCAGGGGTGTGTGTGTGTGTGCGCGCGCGTGTGTGCGATTTGAAATTCAGTTTTGAGGTTTGCAGATATTAAAATAATTTAAAAATTAAAGCAGGGAACCAAGAGGTATTTGGTATTTATGGTACTTGTTATTCTTTTTGATTATAATAATAATAATGGTACTTGTTAATGCTTCTTAAGAATTTGAAGTATGAAGAAACCTTGTGTGGAATGTATTTTTGTACTAAATATTAAAGTTTCACATTTTGTTTAATAAAATCTTTAAAGCAGTATCTAAACTATTTAACTCTTTATCCTACATCATATAAGCATAAGAGGGAAGATAATGGAGGGATTGGTCCCAATCCTGCACACTGAAATTACTACTTCTGAATACAAACTGCGCAGGATACCTCTGGTGTAAAGGGACCACAACTCGACACCCTCCCTTCATGCATAAGGGGGATTACCAAAACTTAGCTCTTACTATCATGGAACTTTACAAATTCCTCAAAACAGTTCCTGATCAGCTGGGTTGTGATATGTTGGACAAGACAGCAGGCACTAATGACGATCAATCAGGCCAGCAAGCGGGAGACCTGGTCTAGGACTAGGGCATGGGTGGTGACCTCAGGAAGCAACCCCAAGTAGACTATAGGATACATGTGAATACTGAAAAATTTAGTATCAATATCAATTTATCCCCTTATGCCAAGTCCTTTACATTTGGAGGATGATTATGGTTTTTGCTGTCATGGCCATAGTGGGTGAGCTTCAACTCCCTCATCTACAACCCTTATTTTATCTTCCCTCCTTGTGGACAGCCCTGCCTTTGACACAGACTCCCTCTCTGACAGCAACAGATTTACACAACCTCTGATTATGCTTCCTTAAGTACTCCTCACCGCCCTTACAAACTCTACCTCTTGTTATACTCTCACCCTCGCTGTATGACCCTTGTGGGTTTAGCACTTAGCTTTGGTTATAATAATAATTCAACTCCCTCAAGATGGCCATGGCATGTAGAGACCAAACTGAGCGCTGACATGCAGTTGTCGTGAACGATGACCTATAAATCCTTAGTTTTCCACTTTGGTAAGAGGATAAGAGGTCTAACAATGTCCTTCCCTCTCTGCTCAAGTGATACATTTGGATAAAGCTATAATAGGAGCACTTAAGTCTCTGTGGTAAAAAACAGGCAGAAATCCATGGGCAAGGATACCCTGCTTGCCCATGGACTTTCCTCAGACCCTGGTATCACTTCCAGGCAACACCACCTTACCTGACTTCAGTGCCAGTGTTCACTAACCACTTTGATGCTTCCGACCTTCACGATACAGACCACGATCCTGGCTTCTTCGTTGATATAACATTGATGTTTGATCATTTGCACATCCCAGAATGGCTTGAATCCATCGTTCAAATGACCAACACAAACTAGATGATCCTGGCACTACGTCTAACTTACATCTTACAGGCTATACAGTGGACCCTCGAATTTCGAACTTAATCCGTTCCAGGAGCTAGTTCTAAGGTCAAACTGTTCAAAAGTCGAATCAATATTTCCCATAAGAAATAATGGAAACACAATTAATCCGTTCCAGAAACCCAAAAATATTCACAAAAAAATACATTTTATAGAGATTACATTATAGTTTTACATACACACAACATACATACATACATGTTTTTTTTTTTTTTTTTTCAACAAGTCGGTCGTCTCCCACCGAGGCAGGGTGACCCAAAAAAGAAAGAAAATCCCCAAAAAGAAAATACTTTCATTATCATTCAAACTTTCACCACACTCGCACATTATCACTGCTTTTGCAGAGGTGCCCAGAATACAACAGTTTAGAAGCATATACGTATAAAGATACACAACATATCCCTCCAAACTGCCAATATCCCTAACCACTCCTTTAAAGTGCAGGCATTGTACTTCCCATTTCCAGGACTCAAGTCCGACTATATGAAAATAACCGGTTTCCCTGAATCCCTTCACTAAATATTACCCTGCTCACACTCCAACAGATCGTCAGGTCCCAAGTATCATTCGTCTCCATTCACTCCTATCTAACACGCTTGCTGGAAGTCCAAGCCCCTCGCCCACAAAACCTCCTTTACCCCCTTTCCAACCCTTTCGAGGACGACCCCTACCCCTAATTGTACATAGTACAATTAGTAATAAATTTAAATAAACATATAAAATAACATTTTTACTTATGTTTATTGAAGGTTGGTGATGGCATCTGGAAGAAGGGAGGAGGAAAGAGGGAGTTGGGATTAGTGTTTGGAAGGGTAATCCCCCTCCATAAGGACTTTAGATATCAAAGCCCTCTCTGGGGTTACTTCCCTTCTCTGTCTTTTAACCCTTTCAGGGTTGGATCCAAAGGCCAAATTTCAAGTGTGCATCAGTGTCCAAGAATTTTCAAAAAATAATTGTTATTTTTTCTTATGAAATGGTAGAGAATCTTTTTCTGAAAGTAATAAAACAAAAAGTACGAAATTTGATGGAAAATTGACAAAATTATGCTCTCACGAATTTTGATGTGTCAGCGATATTTATGCATTGGCGATTTTGCCGACTTTGGCTCCCATTTTAGGCCAATTATATTACTCCAGTCAACCAAATTCTTAGCTGTTTCACTAGTATTACTTCTATTCTATCAATTGAGCACAAGAAATCGTGAAGTCAACTGTTTTAACTACAAAATAAAGTGATCGGAAATTGGTAATTTGGCCAATTTAATGAAAAGTTAAAAATATTCTAATTTCAAAATAGGGTCCAGAATAAACAATGCAGGCATTCCTTGAACTAAACTAACATTTCCTCTGTTCATTAGTTACGTTTTCAGGCTTTACAAATGAATTCCATTTTGATTTTTTATTCAAACCAAAAAATAAATGATTTACTGTTATGAAATACAGTGGACCCCCGCATAACGATGGCATCACATAGCGATTTTTCCGCATACCGATTACTTTTATCGCAAAATTTTTGCCGCGCATACCGATTAAAAACCCGCTTACCGATTTTCGTCCGAGACGCGTCCAATGTGCCCTCACATGTGCCGGCCGTCCCATTGTTTACCAGCCAGCCTCCGCGGTAACATCCAAGCATACACTCGGAATATTTCGTATTATTACAGTGTTTTCGGTGCTGTTTCTGGAAAATAAGTGACCATGGGCCCCAAGAAAGCTTCTAGTGCCAACCCTGTGGTAAAAAGGGTGAGAATTAGTATGGAAATTAAGAAAGATTTTGAAGGGTTTGGGGCTAACCCTGAGAAGCCTATGCCAGTTGTGGAATCCATTGTGCCTACTTCAAAGATTAAGGAAATGTGTGCACAGTGGGTTGAACTGCAAACCTTTATAGATGAAAATCACCCTGACACAGCTGTTGCAAGCCGTGCTGGTGACTATTTCAATGACAATGTTATGGCCCATTTTAGGAAAGTCTTGAAGGAACGGGAGGTACAGAGCTCTATGGACAGATTTGTTGTGCGACAGAGGTCCAGTGACTCTCAAGCTGGTCCTAGTGGCATTAAAAGAAGAAGGGAAGTAACCCCAGAAAAGGACTTGCTACCTCAAGTCCTAATGGAAGGGGATTCCCCTTCTAAACAGTAAGAAGATAATGCTCTCCCCTCCTCCCATCCCATCAATCATCACCAGATCTTCAATAAAAGTAAGTGTCATGTAATTGTGCATGCCTTTTTCAGTTTGTGTGTATTAAAATTAACATTTCATGTGGTAAAAAAAAATTTTTTTCATACTTTTGGGCGTCTTGCACGGATTAATTTTATTTCCATTATTTCTTATGGGGAAAATTCATTCGCATAACGATTATTTCGCATAACGATGAGCCCTCTTGCACGGATTAAAATCGTTAACCGGGGGTCCACTGTACTGTAATAATTGTATAAATAATATCACCACATTTGTGAACATATATTAGACCCACCAGCTGGCTTGTATTAAATGTGTGGGATCATTTGTTTACTCTTGAACATCGGCTATTTTGAGCTCAGTTTCAACTCGTTTCCATTACTAAAACCAATCAAAATCATCTCCATTTCTGTAATGTATCTTCCATTCTATCAAATGAGACCAAGAAATCGCAAATAAAACTATAAAAAACATACAAAAAAATACTGCAAAGTCGCTGTTTTAATCGAAAGTTATGGTCTCAGTTTTTTTCTCTTATTATGCACTGTGTGCTGCAGGATTTGTTTTATGTGGTGCACACATACCACATAGATGTATTCTCTCATATCTAGGCCCAAATTTACTGCTCACAGCTTATCAGAGTGAGCTGAGCTCATGGCGTAGATCTACGGTTTGGACCCTCAACATCTAGCCGTAGATCTATGGCACCAACCCTCAAAGGGTTAATGCCACTAGGACCAGCTTGAGAGACACTGAACCCCTGTCTCACAAAATAACTATCCATAGCCCTCTGTTTCTGGTGCCTCTAAGATTTCCCTAAAATGGGACGTGGTTCTGTCACTGAACTTTTTGCAAAGATGGCTTGTTTCAGCTTGCTCAAGGTGGTACTTCTCCACAAACATTTGCACATCATTCCACTTGGCACAAATCTCCTTAATCTTTGAAGATAGAACCTCATTCACTTCCTCTTCCTCCTCTGAAGCAAGTTCCTGAGCTGTGGTCTGATACTGTTCCAGATGAAGCTCTTCCACCTCTTCAGTGGTTAGCTCTTCCCTGTGGTCCTCCACCAATTCTTCCACATCCTCGCCACTCACCTCCAGCCCCAGGGTGTTCCCCAATGCCACAACAGAGTCCACAACAGGAAGAGGGTCAGCAGAGTCAGGGACAGGGTCAGCCTCAAACCTTTCAAAATCCCTCTTTTGGACACAATCTGGCCACAATTGTCTCCAAGCAGAGTTCAAAGTCCTGGAAGTCACTCCCTCCCAAGTCTTACCTATAAAGCTTGTGGAGCTGTAGATATTGAAGTGATTCCTCCAGAACTCTTAGGGTCAACTTAGTGTCTGTGGTCACTTCAAAGCACTTTTCAAACACTGCTTTTGTGTAGAATTTTTTGAAGTTAGAAATGACCTGCTGGTCCATGGGCTGGAGGAGAGGAGTGGTGTTAGGAGGCAAGAACTTCACTGTGATGAAACTGTAGTCCCTAGACAGTAGGTCTACCAAGTTTGGAGGATGTGCAGGAGCATTGTCCATTAACAGGAGGCACTTGAGTGGCAAATTGTTTTCCAGGAGGTATCTTCTCACACTGGGGCCAAACACTTCATGGACCCACTCTTTGAATATTTGCCTTGTGATCTATGCTTTATTGTTTGCTTTCCACAAGACATACAACTTGTTCCTAATGACACTGTTTTTCTTAAACACTGGGATTTTCTGAGTGATACACAAGTAAAGGCCTCACTTTAAAATCACCACTAGCATTAGCACAGAACAAAAGAGTTAGCCTGTCTTTCATAGGCTTGTGTCCTGGGAGTGCCTTTTCCTCCTGTGTGATGTAGGTCCTCTTTGGCATTTTCTTCCAAAACAGGCCTGTTTCATCACAATTGAACAGTTGTTGGAGTATGAATTTTTCAGTGTCTACATACCCCTTAAACTCCTGTACAAACTTCTCAGCTGCCCATTTATCTGAACTGGCTGCCTCACCATGCCTTACCATATTGTGTATGCCACTACGCTTCTTAAATCTTTCAAACTAGCCTTTGCTGGCCTTAAATTCACTGGTTCCAGAAGTTTTCTTTACAAGGTCAGCATGCAACTTCCTTGCCTTTTCACAAATAATTGTCTCCGAAACACTATCACCTGCCATCTCTTTATCCTTGATCCACACTAGCAACAACTTCTCAACCTGATCAACTGTCTGTAGTCTATTTTTGGTTAGCATATCAACACCTTTCACAACATCAGCTTTGATTTGTTCTTTCTTTGCCAGGATAAGAACAATGGTTGACTTGTTTTTGCCATACATCTTGGCAAGCTCAACAAGTCTCACAACACTAATATTTTTGTATTATTTCCTTCTTCACGTCTATGGTGTTTCTCTCTCTCTTTACTACAGGGGTACCAGTAGCAAGTTTCTTTGGGCCCATGGTAGCTTATTTCACAGTCGCACAAGCACTAAACACAATGAATTAATAGTGAAATGTTTGAATAAGTGTGCAGGTTAGTATTCACTCAAACATCAACAAAGCCAGACTGCTCACGACGCCTGCGCGGGGACGCAGACAGAGTGGGCTGGTGGACAGGTCCGGTATCAGGCGGTTCAAAAGATGGGTAGAGTTCGATACTCGGAACAAAATTAGTTTGAAAAAAGCGGTTGAAACTCAAAAAGTTCAATAATCAGTATGTTCAAAATTCAAGGGTCCACTGTACCTGGAAACCTCATCCCCTACAAGATATATTTCAAAAACACTGATATGTAATTCTTTCCCTTCAGCCAACATCTACACTCGCAAGACACTGATCAAAACCTACTCTTCCATGCTCTCAAAGGTAGGATGTGTACTGCTGCTGCACATGATGAACCTTTCCCATATCCATTTTGTTGATGACATTCCAGTCACAATACACAAACACTCCTTTCTTAATTCAAATTGTGGAACTGTCCTCAACCCATACTATAATCCAGCAAGAATTTACACAATGTGGCCCATTCATGAACAACCTCAGCTCCAAAAAATCTGCCTATCATTGAAGCAGAGACTTACGTCTGCCCTATCTAACGTCACAGTGAGGGTGCCAAAAAATAACCTGAAATATTTAAATAACCAGGAAATATTTAAAATACCAGGAAATGTTTAAATAATGAGTAAACATTTAGCAACTCATGGTACAGGAATGGGCTGATTGTTCTGACTGGTTAGGTTAATGGGGTTTAAAGAATATAGCATACAATAGGATCTCTCAGGCTGCATGTAACCTATTCACCACCAGTCACAAATATCTAAAATAGGAATTAAACAAAACTCTCAACATACATACACCAAGACAAACTTCTCTATGCATCTAACATGTGTACAGTGGACCCCTGACATTTGATGGCATCGACATTCGATAAATCCGACATTCAATGCATTTTAACGCAAAAATTTCGCCTCGACATTCAATGGAAAACCCGACATTCGATACGATTCGTACGAGATGTGTCCACGTGTGGCCTGAACTGCACCGTGTGTGCCAGTGTTTACAAGCCAGCCAGTGTGCGCGCATCTAAGGATACATTCAGTACATTCCATATTATCACTGTTTTTGGTGCTTGTTTCTGCAAAATAAGTAACCATGGGCCCTAAGAAAGCTTCGAGAAAAAAGGTGCTAATGACTATTGAAATGAAGAAAGAGATAATTGCAAAGTATGAAAGTGGAGCGCGTGTGTCGGAGTGCATGATGATTTGGTAAAGAAATTGCTTGCAACTAGTGGCGATGTGAGTGAATTTAAGGCCAGCAAAGGTTGGTTTGAAAGATTTAAGAATCGTAGTGGCATACACAGTGTGGTAAGGCATGGTGAGGCTGCCAGTTCAAGTCCTAATGGAAGGGGATTCCTCTTCTAAACACTAACACCATCCACACTCTCCCCTCCTCCCATCCCATCAATCATCACCAGATCTTCATTAAAGGTAAGTGTCAGTTATTCTATTGTTATTAATCTATTGTTATTGTAATTATTCTATTACATTAAACTTAATATTTCATGTGGTAAAAATTTTTTTTTCATACTTTTGGGTGTCTTGCACGGATTAATTTGATTTCCATTATTTCTTATTGGGAAAATTAATTCGACTTTCGATATTTTCGACATTCGATGGCTCTCAGGAACTGATTAATATCAAATGTCGGGGGTCCACTGTACTTGTCTACACATGGTTGCTGGGATAAAGTCTCAGCTCCTGCCCCCGCTTCTTCGCTGGTCACTACTAGCTTCACTCAGGCTGAGGCTCTAGCCTTAGCATACCTCTTCATTCTCCAGGTCATTCCACTTCCGTTAGCGGTAAGAACTTAGTTCTACATTTGGACAGTTAAGGGGTTAATTAAATGTATTCTAACATAACTGCCCTGTAATCCGGCAAACTCACTAATCCGGCACACTACAGGTCTCAAAGATGCCAGATTAGTGATGGCTGCCCTGTACTGTATTGTACAGTGGACCCTTGGTTTTTGCATTTAGTCCATTTCAGAGTGATCAGCAAAAACAGAAACCATTTTCCTCATAAAAAATAATGTAAATCCAATTATCCATTTCAGACACCCAGATGTATTAACCCCAAAAAATTTTTTTTGCTTAAATATAGATTTACATGCAGAAAAGAATGACAAATAAATACAGTGGATCCTCAACCAACGGCATTAATCCGTTCCAGTGAGCTAGCCATTAGTCGAATTTGCCATTAGTCGAATTAATTTTCCCCATAAAAAATAATGGAAATCCAATTAATCCGTTTCAGACAGCCAAAAGTATTAACAAAAAATATTTTTTTTAAAGATTAAATATAAATATACATACAGAAAGGGAGGCGGTAATTTCATGCACTGGTCAGGGAGGTATACCATCTTTTAGGAGTGAAGAATAGCAGAATGTAAGTGTAGGGGAGGTACGTGAGGCATTACGTAGAATGAAAGGGGGTAAAGCAACTGGAACTGATGGGATCATGACAGAAATGTTAAAAGCAGGGGGGGGGATATAGTGCTGGAGTGGTTGGTACTTTTGTTTAATAAATGTATGAAAGAGGGGAAGGTACCTAGGGATTGGCGGAGAGCATGTATAGTCCCTTTATATAAATGGAAAGGGGACAAAAGAGATTGTAAAAATTATAGAGGAACAAGTTTACTGAGTATACCAAGAAAAGTGTACGGTAGGGTTATAATTGAAAGAATTAGAGGTAAGACAGAATGAAGGATTGCGGATGAGCAAGGAGGTTTCAGAGTGGGTAGGGGATGTGTAGATCAAGTGTTTACATTGAAGCATATATGTGAACAGTATTTAGATAAAGGTAGGGAAGTTTTTATTGCATTTATGGATTTAGAAAAGGCATATGATAGAGTGGATAGAGGAGCAATGTGGCAGACGTTGCAAATATATGGAATAGGTGGTAAGTTACTAAATGCTGTAAAGAGTTTTTATGAGGATAGTGAGGCTCAGGTTAGGGTGTGTATAAGAGAGGGAGACTACTTCCCGGTAAAAGTAGGTCTTAGACAGGGATGTGTAATGTCACCATGGTTGTTTAATATATTTATAGATGGGGTTGTAAAAGAAGTAAATGCTAGGGTGTTCGGGAGAGGGATGGGATTAAATTATGGGGAATCAAATTCAAAATGGGAATTGACACAGTTACTTTTTGCTGATGATACTGTGCTTATGGGAGATTCTAAAGAAAAATTGCAAAGGTTAGTGGATGAGTTTGGGAATGTGTATAAAGGTAGAAAGTTGAAAATGAACATAGAAAAGAGTAAGGTGATGAGGGTATCAAATGATTTAGATAAAGAAAAATTGGATATCAAATTGGGGAGGAGGAGTATGGAAGAAGTGAATGTTTTCAGATACTTGGGAGTTGATGTGTCGGCGGATGGATTTATGAAGGATGAGGTTAATCATAGAATTGATGAGGGAAAAAAGGTGAGTGGTGCGTTGAGGTATATGTGGAGTCAAAAAACGTTATCTATGGCGGCAAAGAAGGGAATGTATGAAAGTATAGTAGTACCAACACTCTTATATGGGTGTGAAGCTTGGGTGGTAAATGCAGCAGCGAGGAGACGGTTGGAGGCAGTGGAGATGTCCTGTCTAAGGGCAATGTGTGGTGTAAATATTATGCAGAAAATTCGGAGTGTGGAAATTAGGAAAAGGTGTGGAGTTAATAAAAGTACAGTGGACCCCCGGTTAACGATATTTTTTCACTCCAGAAGTATGTTCAGGTGCCAGTACTGACCGAATTTGTTCCCATAAGAAATATTGTGAAGTAGATTAGTCCATTTCAGACCCCCAAACATGCACGTACAAACGCACTTACATAAATACACTTACATAATTGGTCGCATTCGGAGGTAATCGTTATGCGGGGGTCCACTGTATTAGTCAGAGGGCAGAAGAGGGGTTGTTGAGGTGGTTAGGTCATTTAGAGAGAATGGATCAAAGTAGAATGACATGGAAAGCATATACAGTGGACCCCCGGTTAACATTATTTTTTAATTCCAGAAGTATGTTCAGGTGCCAGTACTGACCGAATTTGTTCCCATAAGGAATATTGTGAAGTAGATTAGTCCATTTCAGACCCCCAAACATACACGTACAAACGCACTTACATAAATACACTTACATAATTGGTCGCATTGGGAGGTGATCGTTAAGCGGGGGTCCACTGTAAATCTATAGGGGAAGGAAGGTGGGGTAGGGGTCGTCCTCGAAAGAGTTGGAGAGAGGGGGTAAAGGAGGTTTTGTGGGCGAGGGGCTTGGACTTCCAGCAAGCGTGCGTGAGTGTGTTAGATAGGAGTGAATGGAGATGAATGGTACCTGGGACCTGACGATCTGTTGGAGTGTGAGCAGGGTAATATTTAGTGAAGGGATTCAGGGAAACCGGTTATTTTCATATAGTCGGACTTGAGTCCTGGAAATGGGAAGTACAAGGAGGGGTTTGGGATAGTGGCAGTTTGGAGGGATATGTTGTGTATCTTTATACGTATATGCTTCTAAACTGTTGTATTCTGAGCATCTCTGCAAAAACAGTGATAATGTATGAGTGTGGTGAAAGTGTTGAATGATGAAGGTATTTTCTTTTTTGGGGATTTTCTTTCTTTTTTGGATCACCCTGCCTCGGTGGGAGACGGCCGACTTGTTGAAAAAAAAAGAAAAAAAAATACAGAAAACAATGACAAATAAATATAAAGCACTAATAAAATGGATAAATGAACATTTAACATCACACTTAGCTTTATTGACTTATCTTTACTGACTCGACTTGTTGGTGTATAACAGGCACGTAGGAGGCAAGAGGAAGACAAGTTTATTATGCTTTAATATGACACTACAGCTTATTTATCTATCACAATTCATCTAATATGACAATATAAACAATTAATAACAATGAAACATGATATATACTCTAGAATGAATAAAATATGTCATAATGTATGAGGGGAGTAAATGCTGTAAATGTTATTGTTCGGTTTAAGGGCCATCACTGAGAGAAGCCATGTTGGTGGCAGTGGAGGATTTTGCCAGCACCACCATCACACTTAAACAATGTATGTAATTTATAAATAAGAAATATTTACATTTTAATTTATAAATAAGAAATACAGTGGACCCCCGCATAACGATCACCTCCGAATGCGACCAATTATGTAAGTGTATTTATGTAAGTGCGTTTGTACGTGTATGTTTCGGGGTCTGAAATGGACTAATCTAATTCACAATATTCCTTATGGGAACAAATTCGGTCAGTACTGGCACCTGAACATACTTCTGGAGTGAAAAAATATCGTTAACCGGGGGTCCACTGTATTTACATTTTAATTTATAAATACGAAATATTTACATTTTAATTTATAAATAAGTTTATTCAGGTATACACAAATACAGTTACATAGATTATCATACATAGCAGCATATGTGTAAAGTACCTAGGATAACCCAAAAAAAGTCAGAGTGATTTACGTATTTCCATTGCGGTCCTTTTATATTTACACTTAATATATTTACTTTTATGCTTATACTTTTATATTTACACTTACCTTGGAGATGTTAGTTTAATTAGTTAGTTTGATGGAGGAGATGCTGGCAGAGGTTTAGGGTAGTGGAAGATAGCAGGCCAGCAGATATACACACATCCAACAACATTGGAGAATTACTTTAGTGTCGTTTTTCTATCACTTACTCGCTTAACTTACTTGCTACACTGTTAATTCTACACTTTATCGCTGGCTGGCACTATAGCCTTTATCGATGCCTGCTGCTTTAGTATCGTACATATCGTAGAATCAATGAATCATTGCAGAAGGCACATTCTCCCCTCTCTCTTCCTCCTCCACTTTGGTACTTTGCTACAAGTTTTTTCTTAAATTTTATTGTTTCTTTCCTTCTTTATCACAGGGCTGGCACTAGAAACTTTCTTTGGGCTCATGGTGGCTTATTTAGCAGTTAAAAGCACTAAAAACACTGGAATACAAAATATAATGCAGGTACACTTGGAATCGACCAAAACGGCTTGTAAACACTGGCACACTGGCTGTACATGGAGTCTTGAAGTGGCTGGGCCTGCTCAGGCTGCGCTCTGGCCCCATGGACAAGTTCAGGACGAACGCCGTTAGACGAGTTTTTCGCCGTTGGTAGAGCCATTTTTTTATGCCAAAGAGCGCCGTTAGATGAATTTGCCGATGCCGCCGTTAGTGGAGGGTCCACTGTTTAAAACACTAATAAAATGTATAAATGAACATTAAACATCACACTTACCTTTATTAACCCTTTGGGGGTTTCGGACGTACTAGTACATCTTACGACCCAGGGTTTTTGACGTACTAGTACGCCTAAATTCTAGCTCCTTCAAATCTAGTGAGAGAAAGCCGGTAGGCCTACATATGAAAGAATGGGTCTATGTGGTCAGTGTGCGCAGTATAAAAAAAATCCTGCAGCACACAGTGCGTAATGAGAAAAAAAAAAACTTTGACCATGTTTTTGGATTAAAACAGCGACTTTGCACTGTATTTTCGTATGGTATTTATTGTTGTATTCTAGTTTTTTGGTCTCATTTTATAGAATGGAAGACATGCTACAGAAACTGAGATGATTTTAACTGGTTTTACAATGAAAAGTACCTTGAAATTGAGCTCAAAGTAGCAGAAATGTTCGATTTTTACCAAAGTTCAAAAGTAAACAAATCATGCTATGCGTCCAATACACGTCAACTGGTGAGTCTAATATTCTTTCACAAGTGCGCTGATATTATTTATACCATTTCTACACTAATGCAGTAGTCTGCATAACAGTAAATCTTATTTTTTTTGTAAGAATAAAAATTCAAAGTGGAAAGCCAAAGAAATATAAGAGGGGTCTGGGGATGTGACTAACGAACAGAGAACTTGTTATTTTAGTGCCAGGAATGTCTTTCTTGTTTATTCTGGACCCTATTCGGAAATTGGCATCTTTTGAAATTTGTGTGAAATTGGCAAAATTGCTAAATTCTGACCATTTTATTGGATAGTTGAAATCGGTAAATGGGTGGTTTCTTGTACACATTCGATAGAAAAAATGGAGTTCTAGCGAAATAGTAATGGATTTTGTCGATTAGTACACTGGAATTGGCCGAAAATAGGGCTCAAAGTGGGCAAAATAGCCGATGCTTAAACATCGTCAAGACCGCTAACTTCGCGAGAGCATAATTCCATAAGTTTTCCATCAAATTTCATACTTTTGGTGTCATTATGATCGGGAAAAGATTCTCCATCTTTTCACAAGAAAAAATAATTTTTTTTTTGAAATTTGCCCGACCCTGAGAACAAGTCTCTGAGAGGACCTGTCGACCCCCAAAGGGTTAAAGACTCCTGTTGGTGTATGGCAGATTGGGAGAAGGGGAGAGGGAGGCGAGTTTATTGGAGACATGATAATATATTCTTCAATACGACACTAATATCAACTCCATGGCTTATTTATCTATCACAATTCATCTAATATGACATAATAAACAATATTAATAACATAAAAACATGACATATACTCTAGAATGATTGAAATATGTCTTTATGTATGTCGCAAAAGGTGTTGTGTTGTTGGGTGTATAAAGGCCACTTAGGGCATAAGCCGTACATAGTGGTGGTGAAGGCAGCAGCAGAGGTGGCAGTGTTCTTAGTAGCCCTATATAACTCCAACAACACTGGAGGAGTTAAGTTCGTGCTGTCTTTTTCTATGGATTAATCGCTTAACTTACCTGCTACACTGTTAATGCTACACTTTATCGCTGGCTGGCGCTATAGCCTTTATCGCTGGTGCTATGGATTTATCGACTCGTGCTCCTTTAGTATTGTACATATTGTAGAATCACTGAAGGCGGCACATTCTCCCCTCTCTCTTCCTCCTCCACTCTGGTACATTGCTACAATTTCTTTCTTTAATTCTATTGTGTTCCTCACTTTCTTTACCAAAGGACTGGCACTAGGAGCTTTCTTTGGGCCCAATGTGGCTTATTTAGCAGTCATACACAATAAACAAGTGCCAAAAACAATGGATTATGAAATGTTTTGTATGACCTGGCAGGATACATTCACTCACCGAGAAACAACACGACACTGCCTGAGAATGCATGTGGGAGGCGGCTTTGTTTGAGCACTGGGCACTGGACAGATTCCATACCATCGACAAAAACGAAGGAAATAGAGAGGATGGAGAAAAATAGGATGACTTGGAATGCATGCAAATCTAGGATGGAAGGAAGGAGGGGTAGGGGTCATCTAAGGAAAGGTTGGTGAGAGGGTTAAAGAATGTTTTGGGTGCTAGGGGCTTGGACATCAAACAGGCCAGTGTGAGCTTTTTAGAAAGGATTGGAGGAAAGTGATTTTTATGATTTGATGTGCTACTGGATTGTGAGCAAGGTAACATTCATAAAGGAATTAGGGGGAAACCAGTTAGCTAGTCATGAGCCCTGGAAGTAAGAAGTACAGTGCTCACACTCTGAAGAGGGACAGGGATGTTGCTGTCTGAAGAGCCATCTGAACTGTGATATCATCACACTTCGACAAGACAGTGATTGAATGAATGACAGTGAGAGTGTTTTCCTCTGTTGGGTCACACTACCTTGGTGGGAGACAGCCATCATGTTAAAAACAATATTCTCTTGTGAATTTCAGTCCTAGGCAAAGGAAAAAGGCATCTTTACCCATCCAGTTCCATTATGGACCCCAAAAGTGGAGCTATTTGTTGTGGGAAATGTATTATCTGGGGACATGCCGGGATGCACCGTACTTGTATATGTATAATGTTCAGCATGTTTATCATAAAGCAGAAGTAAAAAATACTTAATTACTTTCAGGTAAACTGTATGTGTGGATACATGAAAAGATAAAAACAAATTACTTGTAGGTACACTTCATGGTAGATACATGTAAATAGGATAAGTCAAAATACAAATTACAGTATTAGTGTCTATTTCAACTGCCAAAGGTAATTTTAACTACTAACATTGAGACTAGGAGTTGATACCTTACAGGTGTGCAGTAGGGCCCCAACTTACAATGTTCCAATTTAGGACATTTCAAAATTATGGAACAAACTAATACTTATGAACACTGATCTACAGTTGCGATCACTGCAAATTCAGTAAATAAATAAATGATTTTAAAAAATTATTCTTAGTTTTTTACCAAATGCATTCACACTGTGTATATTCTTTTTATTCATGTTCAGAGAGCTCATATTTGTTTGGTAGAGACTGCTTAAGAATCATACATTGAATATTTACATTTTTCTTACTGTTTAATTATTTTTTCAAGGTGGTTAGTTTTTACCAAATATATTCATATTATGCTTATATTTAGTCTAAGCATGTATAGAGCACTCATATTTGTTTTATAAAGACTGATCAAGAATGAGTTAATATAACTTTCTTAGGCCTAAATTATAAATATATTATTTGCCAAATGCATTGGTAGTTTGAATATTTTTTATGCATGTGTGCAGAGCTCATGTTCATTTTTGGTAGAGATTGGATTTGATCTGTAAATCTAGTGGCTCCATGTACTGAACATGTTCAGTGGGCGAGGCAAGGGACCTCACATTACACTCTCCCTCACCACTACCTTCCCATACTGCATACCCACCTACCCACATCTCTGCCCCTTCCTTTCTTGTCCCTCTATCCCTCCCTCCCTTCAAGTTACAGTCTGCCCTACACCTATGTACTGTATATTCTATACTATAACTCTCTTCCTAGTTAATTAACATGTAAAAAAGGTAAGAGTACCTAATGAAAAAAAGAATGGGTAAATATTCCTACTGAAAATAAATAAATGAAATTAGATATAGAATATTACAGCTTGAGAACACATCTCTGATTACTCCATGACAGTGTGGGGAAAACATATTCTAAGCACTGAACATGTGACTTGCAATCAATTTTAATAAACAAATTAATGTTGTAAGTTGGGGCCCAACTGTGCACCTACAATAAATATATTTGTCACTGACAAAATGCTGTGTACACAACATACAGATACAAGGACTAATAATACAATTTTTAATGGTAGTGCTACATATTACAGTACATGGTCAACTCTAATATTAAATGCAATTGTGTGTCTTTAAATAAAAGTTACACTATGACAAAACCCAAAGTGAAGTATAAAAACAAATTATAAATGAAATAAGTGACCCCCCTCAACAATTGGAAAACTTATCTAGTAAAGAGAGGCAAGTCAAGCACTACCAAAGCCCAATCTACATACATAACTCTTTTAATTAATGCTCAACTAATAAAAAATAACAAGTGCTATTCGACACAAACAACAAACTCATTGGTCCACATCTGTCAAAATTTTAGTTCAAAAAATTACTCTACTGTAATTTTTGCTTAAGAAAATTTAAATATTTTAGCAAATAAAAATCTGCTTTTCATATAAAAATAAATTGTACCAATTAAACAGCAAGCCAGCCAACCTGTCAGTCCACACATGACCAATTAAACAGCAAGCCAGCCAACTTGTTGGTCCACACATGACCAATTATGTACAACTTAAAATCACTGGCTCTTCATGGAGGTAAGTTTGCGGCTTCTTGCTCTGTTTTCTGTGCGGGCATGTGTGTATTCAAACCACAGAATATTTGGGATCAGGGAGGTGTCACGAATCATGAACCGCTCACACACACTCCTGAAATGTTAAATAATAAAATACATTAAGAATTTCAGTAATTAGCCCTTTCAGGCTCCAAAGGCAAAATCTGAAGGGGTGCCCCAGTGTCCAAGAAATTTTGAAAAATAAAACAAAAAAAAAAAACTTACAGAATTAAGGATTATATTTTTGTGAAGGTAATAAAACAAAAAAAAAGAATTTCTGATCGGTGCTTACCGAGATACAGAGGCGAGAATTTAACCCAAAATGACTGGGTGGCGGCAACATCAGCAATTTCCATAAAATCGCATTTCTTTTTTTTACGTTTTTTATACTTTTTACTTTTCTTTTCTAATTTTTTTCTTTTTCTGGTAACATTTGTGGCCTATGAGACCAATACTGTATATAATGTATATATATATACACCCACTGTATTGAACACAATAACTGCACTAAAGTTATTATTATAATATTGTTTACCACAATATAATATAATATTGTTTACTACAATAAACATGCACAAATGTTGTATAATACTAATGTTCTATTATATATTTACATATGTACAGTCACTGGACATGTTTTTAGAACTGCTGCAGCTTATGGAAGTCCTTGAAACAAGGTATCATGCACAGAGGTACCTTACATTCCTCACACAAAGTGAGTGTCTTTGTGTCTTTGTTGCCGTCGTTTTGTTTGTGCACAGACAACACATCTCTTCTGAGCAAATTTCTTCTTAGTTGCAGGAAGCTGAATTATGAAGTGATCACCTTCCCTCCTCAAACACTTGGGTATCTTCTGAGGAGTTCGAGGACAGTTTTGTGTAGCAGGTATTGTTACCTGGTACTTCATTATGAGTTGTCTGACAACAGACAAACAAAATTCACCATACGGTGGTCTGTTGCCGGTCTTCATTTGGTACATATTATTTGCATTGAGCATTGAAATGTCCATGAGATGGAAGAAAAGTTTCATGTACCAATTGTAACTCTTACGAACACAATCAACAAAGCCTATCTGCATGTCACATCTGTCAACCAAATGCATGTTTTGTGTACAGTCAATCACTGTCACTGGTTTTCGAGTGTGTTCATTAGTCACTATCAACTTTGCCACTGTCTTGCATTTTGTTAGGGCGAATGGCTGTCAACAATGTGACATCTCTTTTGTCATGCCACCATAATGCCATGATGTCATTGGCAGTAAACACCTGCACATCACCACTACGAGTGCCTGCGTTGAACCTGGGCATATGTTTACGATTAGAATGCACTGTGCCACACATATGTCATGTTCATTCGCAAGAAATCACTGAGTAAAGGGTTTGCGTACCAGTTATCAGTATATAATGTATACCCCTTACCAAGATAAGGTGCCATCATGTTTCTCACTACGTCACCTGAGATACTCAATAACATCCTGGTATCTTTCAATGTTTTACTTCCCGTGTATACAATAATATCCAATACCAGGCCACTGTCACAGTCACAGAGTACAAACAGTTTTATACCAAAGCCTTTCCTCTTGCTCGGTATATACTGCTTGAATGACAGTCTACCTTTGAACAATATCAAAGACTTGTCAATTACAAGATTCTTGAATGGATAAAAGTACACGTTGAACTTTTGTTTCAGATACATAAAAACATTTCTAATCTTATATAACCTGTCACTTCTGTCAGGCCTGGTTTTGTCAGAGAAGTGCAACATACGTAACAGTAAGATAAACCTGTTCACTGGGATGATTTCACTGAAGGCTGGGGAACAAATTAGCCAATCTGTGGATCAGTATGATTTCATATTATGCTTATAGACATGAAGCTTAAGCATTATTGTTGCAAAAAGCAAATATATTTCAGCCGCAGTTGTCTCTTTCCACTGGTGTAGTCTTGACTGTGGTGATATGATTGTATTTGCCATGGTGTACTCAAAATACTTGTTACTTTCCCTGACAATAGTTTCCATCAAGGGCTGATCAAAGAATAGTTCAAAGAATTCCAGTTCATTTGCAGTATTTCCAAGGGAACAAGTTAATAGGATTCCACTTTGGGAGTCATCAAACTGGTGGGGCTTGGGAACAAACTTGGGATTTTGCTGCCAATCCCAGATGCGGTTTGCTGGTGGATACTGGACATCATAAGCTGGTTGTGCTGGTAGTTGTGGTTGTGGTGGGGTGGTGGCTGACACTCCGCTTTGTCCTTGAACTGAGGAGTCAGTAGCGTGGGTCCCAGCCTAGGCTGGCGAGTCATGCATGGCCATGGCACTACCACCACCACTACCACTATCGCCACCAATACCACCACCTACTGATGCCTGTGGTCTATCCATGCCAGTGCAGCCACATCATCCTCACTTTCACTGTCTATTCCTGGTGTAGGGCCACGGGATGTACTCCGGGGTGTACTTCATCCCCTGGGCACTGCACAGGGAACCCTACCCGAACGCATGCAGCAGCGTATATACCGACACTTCACTGGTGAATATGATTCCTCACTATCACTAATCAAATGATCATCAAGAGCAATAAAATCACAGTCCACATCACTATCATCATCATCATCACTGAAGTCTGAAGCCTGGCCACGCGAAAATATTAGTTTTCTCTTGCGACGAGGTACAAATGAACGTGACCGAGACGTGCCCACACCAGAGATAGAAGGTTAAGGATCATCAGTATTTTCTGCACTATTTCCGATATCATGGTCATTGCTTTCGGTCACTAATTGATCAAAGCCATAGAATTCTTCATTTCCACTTCCATCAGAGTCAGGACTATCAGTTACGAAGAGGAGAGTCCCAATTCTCCTTAGAGAGACAGCTGCCTTGCGACAAGGCATGGCGAACAAAGGTAACTGAGGCGGCGTTCCCACAATGCCATGCGGGTGCCTAGAATTTTTGTTTACGGCGCGCACACACCACGCAGACCCATTCTCTCAGATGTAGGCCTACCAGCCTTCTCGTGCTAAATTTGACGCCGCTAGAATTTTGGTGTAGATTTGCGGTTTGAACCCTCAACATATAGCCATAGATCTACGGCACGGACCCTGAAAAATTTAAGTAACTGGGAATCAATTACTGTTACTCACTAATAGATATGAAAATATGGGTTAGAATTAGTACTAAAGTTAAAAATGTATGAGGTACTGGGTAAGATTCAATGAGAATTTTACTCTTTAGCACTTTGTTTAGTACCTTAAGGGTGAATTCTACTATACTACAGCACTGTACATGATTGATATTGTGTTGAGATATGGCTTAACGAGGTTCAGTCAAACCAGTGAATGAGAGGAAACATGCTAGCTCATGATCATTTTTTTCAAACCTATGACCCGTGTCTGATAATTTTACCATGATAATGCCATCATGAGTAAAGCACTGTTTTATTGTTGCATTGTTATCATGCTTAATGGACAATCGACAATAACGTACACCCCTCTCACTCCCATTAGATTTCACTGTACAGGTGGGTTCAGTTCATACAGCTCTTAAGGTTCACAATCCCAAATGATAAGCAAAAATTGCTAGGTTCTCTACACATATGCTGCTATGTATGATTATCTATGTAACTGTATTTGTGTATACCTAAATAAACTTACTTACTGCTCCTGCCTGTCCCAGCTACTGGACTAGTACAACAAGGTCCTGGATGCTCTACAAGACAAACAAAATGTAGATAGTATACACAAACTTTACAAAAGACTTCGACAAGTGTGACCATGGTTTAATAGTGCACAAAATGCATGATAGAGGAATAACAGGAAAAGTTGGTAGATGAATCTATAATTTCCTAACAAATAGAACACAAAGAGTAGTAGTAAATAGAGTAAAGTCTGAGGCGGCCACGGTGAAAATCTCTGTTCTACAATATATAGTACTTGTCCCCATCCTGTCCTTCATCCTCATATCTAACAGACAGGGATGTAAGCCACAGCACTGTCTTCCTTTGCAGATGACACCTGAATTTGCATTACAGTGTCCTCCATTGAAGACACTGCAAGACTCCAGGCAGGCAT
This sequence comes from Cherax quadricarinatus, assembly GCF_038502225.1. NCBI lineage: Eukaryota > Metazoa > Arthropoda > Malacostraca > Decapoda > Parastacidae > Cherax > Cherax quadricarinatus. Next base: position 28,905,502 of record NC_091331.1, read on the forward strand.
CAACCAAATCTTTAACCCTTTCAGGGTCCAAGGCCCAAATCTGGAGTCACGCACCAGTGTCCAAGAATTTTCAAACAAAAAATTTGTTATTTTTTCTTATGAAATCGTAGAGAATCTTTTTGTGAAGGTAATAAAACAAAAAGTACGAAATTTGGTGGAAAATTGACGAAATTATGCTCTCGCGAATTTTGATGTGTCAGCGATATTTACGAATCGGCGATTTTGCCGACTTTGAGTCCCATTTTAGGCCAATTACATTATTCCAATCAACCAAATTCTTAGCTATTTCACTAGTATTACTTCTATTCTATCGATTGAGCACAAGAAATTGCCAAGTCAACTGTTTCAACTACAAAATAAAATGATCGGAAATTGTTAATTTGGCCAATTTAACACAAAGTTCAAAATATTCCAATTTCAAAATAGGGTCCAGAATGAACAATGTAGGCATTCCTGGCACTAAACTAACATTTCCTCTGTTCATTAGTTATGTTTTGAGGCTTTACAAATAAATTCCATTTTGATTTTTTATTCACATAATGAATTTTTATTCACACCAAAAAATAGAAGATTTACTGTTATGCAATACTGTAATAATTGTATAAATATCATCACCATATTTGTGAATGTATATTAGACCCACCAGCTGGCGTGTATTAGACATGTGAGGTCGTTTGTTTACTCTTGAATATCGGCAAAAATTTAACATTTCTGCTACTTTGAGCTCAGTTTCAAGCCATTTCCAGTGCTAAAACCAATCAAAATCATCTCTATTTCTGTAATATGTCTTCCATTCTATCAAATGAGACCAAGAAATCGCAAATACAACTATAAAAAACATACGAAAAAACACTGCAAAGTTGCTGTTTTAATCGAAAAATCATTTCATTTTTTTTCTCTCATTATACACAGTGTGCTGCAGGATCTGTTTTATGTGGTGCACACATACCACATAGATGTATTCTCTCATATCTAGGCCCAAATGTACCACTCACAGTTTATCAGAGTGAGCTGAGCTCATGGCGTAGATCTACGGTTTGGACCCTGAACGTAAAGCCGTAGATCTACGGGACGGACCCTGAAAGGGTTAAATAGGCCACAGAAAATAATATGAAGCTCAATGAAGAGAAATTTCAATTACTCCAATATGGAAAGCGTGAGGAAATTAAAACTATATTAGAGTATAAACAAATTCCAACCACACAGAGCAAAAAAATAATGTTAAGGACCTGGGAGTGATAATGTCATAGGATCTCACTTTCAAAGATCACAACATTGTATCAATTGCATCTGCTAGAAAAATGACAAGATGGATAATGAGAACCTTTAAAACTAGGAATGCCAAGCCCATGATGACACTATTCAGGTCACTTGTTCTACCTAGGCTGGAATATTGCTGCATACTAACAGCGCCTTTCAAGGCAGGAGAAATTGCTGACCTAGAAAATGTACAGAGAACCTTCACAGCACAAGCAAATATGATAAAACACCTAAATTACTGGGAATAGTTGAAATTCCTTGATCTGTACCCCCTGTAATGCAAGTGGGAGAGATACATGATTACATACACTTGGAAAATCCTAGAGGGATTAGTACCAAATTGGCACATGAAAATCACTCCCTATGAAAACTAAAGACTCATTGGAGGATGCAACATCCCCCAATGAAAAGCAGGGGCACCACTAGCATGATAAGAGACAACACAATAAGTGTCAGGGGCCCAAGACTGTTCAACTGCCTACCAGCATTCATAAGAAGGATTACCAATAGACCCTTGGCTATCTTCAAGAAGACTTTGGACATGCACCTCAAGTCAGTGCCTGATCAGCCAGGCTGTGGTTCGTACATCAGTTTACATGCGGCCAACAATAACAGTCTGACTGATCAGGCCCTGATCCACCATGAGGCCTGGTCACAGACTGGACTACAGGGGCACTGACCCCTGAAATCCTCTTCAAGTATGTACAGTAGGGCCCCGCTTTAAAGCGTTCCGCTAATACAGTCAACTCAAATTACAGTGGACCCTCAACTAACAGCAGCATTAACCCCTTGACTGTCACAACCCCAAATCCTGAGGTGTCTCCTGGTGTCGCAAAATTTTCAAAAAAAAAAAAATTATTTTTTCTTATGAAATGATAGAGAATCTTTTCCTGATTGTAATGACACCAAAAGAACATAATTTGATGGAAAACTGACGGAATTACACTCTCGCGAAGTTAGGGATATTTACAAATCAGCGATTTTGCCCACTTTGAGCCCTATTTTTGGTTAATTCCATTGTTTCAGTCGACCAAACTCATAGCTATTTCTTTAGAACTCCATTTTTGCTATCAACTGAGTACAAGAAACTGCCCATTTACCAATTTCAACTACCTAATAACGTGGTCAGAAATTGGCAATTTGGCCAATTTCACGAAAATTTAAAAATATGACAATTTCAAAACAGGGTCCAGAATGAACAATGCAGACATTCCTGGCTCTAAAAAAAAACATTTTCTTTGTTCACCAGTCATGTCTCCAGGCCCCTTTGATATTACTCTTGCTTTCTATTTTGAATTTTTATTCAAACAAAAAATAGAAGATTTACTGTTATGCAGACTAATGCAATATTGTAATAATTGTATAAATAATGTCAAGCCATTCATGACTGCATATTAGAATGGCTACATGGACATTTATTGGAAAATGACATCATTTGTTTACTTTTGAACATTGGCAAAAATCAAACATTTCCCCTACTTTGAGCTCCATTTCAAGGTTCTTTTCATAGTAAAACCAATCAAAATCACCTCTATTTCTATAAAATGTTTTCCATTCTATCAAATGAGACCAAGAAAATGAGAATATAACCATAAATACTTATGAAAATAGATCACAAAGTCGGCATTTTAATTAAAAAAAAAATGGTCAGAGTTTTTTTTTTCTCATTATGCACTGCATGCTGCAGGATTTTTTTTATATGGTGCACACTGCCCACACAGACTCATTCTCTCACATGTGGCCCTACCAGCTTTCTCCTGTTTGATTTGAAGCCGTTAGAATTTATGAGTATATGTACACCAAAAACGGTGGCTCATAAGACATAAATATACAGTGGACCCCGCCTTACGAACGCATTGCGTTACGTTAAATCCGCCATACGAAGCATTTGAATGCAAAAATTTTGCCTCGCCTTACGTGATTTGTCTGGGACGTATCCCACGTGTAGCCTCAGCGCCAGTGTTTACAAGCCAGCCAGTGCGGTCGCATCTACGCATACATTCGGTACATTTCACATTATCCCAGTGTTCTTAGTGCTTTTATTATTATTATTTTTTTATTAACACACTGGCCGATTCCCACCAAGGCAGGGTGGCCTAAAAAAGAAAAACTTTCACCATCGTTCACTCCATCACTGTCTTGCCAGAAGGGTGCTTTACAGTGCAGTTTTTAAACTGCAACATTAACACCCCTCCTTCAGAGTGCAGGCACTGTACTCCCCATCTCCAGGACTCAAGTCCGGCCTGCCGGTTTCCCTGAATCCCTTCATAAATGTTACTTTGCTCACACTCCAACAGCACGTCAAGTATTAAAAACCATTTTTCTCCATTCACTCCTATCAAACACACTCACACATGCCCGCTGGAAGTCCAAGCCCCTCGCACACAAAACCTCCTTTACCCCCTCCCTCCAACCTTTCCTGGGCCGACCCCTACCCCGCCTTCCTTCCACTACAGACTGATACACTCTTGAAGTCATTCTGTTTCGCTCCATTCTCTCTACATGTCCGAACCACCTCAACAACCCTTCCTCAGCCCTCTGGACAACAGTTTTGGCAATCTCGCACCTCCTCCTAACTTCCAAACTACGAATTCTCTGCATTATATTCACACCACACATTGCCCTCAGACATGGCATCTCCACTGCCTCCAGCCTTCTCCTCGCTGCAACATTCATCACCCATGCTTCACAACCATATAAGAGCGTTGGTAAAACTATACTCTCATACATTCCCCTCTTTGGCTCCACAGACTCCTAAGTGCACTGCCCACCCTTTTCCCTCATCGATTCTATGATTCACCTCATCTTTCATAGACCCATCCGCTGACACGTCCGCTCCCAAATATCTGAATACATTCACCTCCTCCATACTCTGTCCCTCCAATCTGATATCCACTCTTTCATCACCTAATCTTTTTGTTATCCTCATAACTTTACTCTTTCCGATATTCACTTTTAATTTTCTTCTTTTACATACCCTACCAAATTCATCCACCAACCTCTGCAACTTCTCTTCAGAATCTCCCAAGAGCACAGTGTCATCAGCAAAGAGCAACTGTGACAACTCCCACTTTATGTGTGATTCTTTAACTTTTAACTCCACGCCTCTTGCCAAGACCCTCGCATTTACTTCTCTTACAACCCCATCTATAAATATATTAAACAACCACGGTGACATCACACATCCTTGTCTAAGGCCTACTTTTACTGGGAAATAATCCCCCTCTTTCCTACATACTCTAACTTGAGCCTCACTATCCTCGTAAAAACTCTTCACTGCTTTCAGTAACCTACCTCCTATACCATACACCTGCAACATCTGCCACATTGCCCCCCTTCCCTATCCACCCTGTCATATGCCTTTTCCAAATCCATAAATGCCACAAAAACCTCTTTAGCCTTATCTAAATACTGTTCACTTATATGTTTCACTGTAAACACCTGGTCCACACACCCCCTACTTTTCCTAAAGCCTCCTTGTTCATCTGCTATCCTATTCTCCGACTTACTCTTAATTCTTTCAATGATAACTCTACCAAACACTTTACAAAGTATACTCAACAGACTTATCCCCCTATAATTTTTGCACTCTTTTGTCCCCTTTGCCTTTATACAAAGGAACTATGCATGCTCTCTGCCAATCCCTAGGTACCTTACCCTCTTCCATACATTTATTAAATAATACCACCAACCACTCCAAAACTATATCCCCACCTGCTTTTAACATTTCTATCTTTATCCCATAAACGACTTCTTCTCAACCATAGGTTCTAATCTCGCCAATAAAATCCCACGCACCAATGCCCATGCCGGGGGTATGGTTTATTTGCAATCGTGTCATTACGATTTCTTGAGTCAAGTTATAAAGTCACTTAAAAATAACTCAGGGAATCTGTCTCATGTCCCACCATTATTGTACAAGAGAGCGGCCCATGTACTCTCGCATGCTATCTCATTACTTTTTAACAAGTCACTAGAAACTAGCACCTTCCCGAAACTACTCAAGACGGCAAGGGTTACACCAATACATAAAGGTGGTGACCCTACAGATTTAAACAACTATAGGCCAATATCAAACTTACCATTGCTATCCAAAATCTTTGAGAAACTCGTGCACAGGAGACTATATTCATTTATAACGGCACAAAACATATTCAACCCCTGCCAATTTGGATTCAGGAAAAATAAAAGCACTAATGATGCAATCATAAAAATGCTAGATCTGCTTTACACAGCATTGGAAAATAAGGAATATCCACTAGGAATTTTTATTGACCTAAGAAAAGTTTTTGACACAGTAGACCATGGCATCCTACTCCACAAACTTGACCATTATGGTATAAGAGGCCATGCGCTTGCATATTTCAAATCTTACCTTACTAATAGGTATCAGTATGTCACCATTAAAGACACAGCATCAACAACACAGCCACTTGATACTGGAGTTCCGCAGGGAAGTGTCCTTGGTCCCCTGCTCTTCCTCATATACATCAATGATCTTCCGAACGTATCTCAACACCTGAACCCCATTCTCTTTGCTGACGACACGACTTATGTCATCTCTCACCCTAATCTTGCCACCCTCAACACCATTGTTAATGAGGAGCTGATCAAAATATAGACTTGGATGACAGCCAATAAACTTACGCTTAACACTGACAAAACCTACTACATTATGTTTGGTAGCAGAGCAGGAGATGCGCAAATTAACATTAAGATCGACAACACTCTAATTGCCAGGCATATTGAGGGCAAATTCCTAGGCCTATACCTCGACAACAACCTGAACTTCAGCACCCATATCCAACACATAACCAAAAAAGTATCCAAAATGGTTGGGATCCTCTCCAAGATATGATACTATGTGCCGCAAACTGCCCTTCTCACACTATACCATTCACTTATATATCCATACCTCACCTATGCTATATGTGCTTGGGGTTCAACTGCAGCAACACACCTAAAGCCAATAATAACCCAACAAAAAGCCGCAGTAAGAATAATCACTAAATCCCATCCCTGGCAACACACCCCCCCACTCTTCATAGATCTAAACTTACTCCCTGTTCAGTACATCCACACTTACTACTGTGCAATCTACATCTACAGGACCTTAAATCCCAATATTAACCTTGACCTAAAACACTTTCTTGATAGTTGCGACAGAACCCACAGGCACAATACCAGACACAAACATCTCTATGACATTCCCCGTGTCCGACTAAACCTTTACAAAAATTCAATATATGTCAAAGGCCCTAAAATCTGGAACACCCTACCTGAAAATTCTAAAACTGCAGACACATTCATCACCTTCAAAACTACCATCAGAAAACATCTTATCTCCCTGATACACCCTGTCAACTAATTACACGAATACAACCTGGTGGTTAACACTTACACTCACTCACCCATTTAACCATAAACAGAAATATCAATCTCAATCTCAAAATAATGAATCTTAACTAGTCATAAGTTGGCCTGTGATACTCCAATACTGAAACTATGTATAGTGCCAAAACAAAAGCATTCACATTGCTAAACTCACAAACTAGTATTTAGTCATTTAGCCATAATACCAACTTACCTCATAATTTTGTAATATTTTAAACTTAAGATTTAATTTAAGTCTGCCCGACATGCCTAGCCATGCTAGGTGTTCTAGTGGTACACTCTGTAATTATTATTTAACTACATGTAAACAATACAATAACCAAATTCTGTAAACTCAGCATTGTAATCCTTATAGAGAATAAACTTTGAATTTGAATTTGAATTTGAATCAATCCCAGCTGCCTTACCCCCTTTCATTTTACCTACTGCCTTACGAACTTCCCCCACACTCACAACTGGTTCTTCCTCACTCCTACAAGATGTTATTCCTCCTTGCCCTATACACGAAATCACAGCTTCCCTATCTTCATCAACATTTAACAATTCCTCAAAATATTCCCTCCATCTTCCCAATACCTCTAACTCTCCATTTAATAACTCTCCTCTCCTATTTTTAACTGACAAATCCATTTGTTCTCTAGGCTTCCTTAACTTGTTAATCTCACTCCAAAACTTTTTCTTATTTTCAACAAAATTTGTTGATAACATCTCACCCACTCTCTCATTTGCTCTCTTTTTACAATGCTTCACCACTCTCTTTTTCTCCATATACTCTTCCCTCCTTGCATCACTTCTACTTTGTAAAAACTTCTCATATGCTAACTTTTTCTCCCTTACTACTCTCTTTACATCATCATTCCACCAATCGCTCCTCTTCCCTCCATCACCCACTTTCCTGTAACCACAAACTTCTGCTGAACACTAACACTACATTTTTAAACCTACCCCATACCTCTTCAACCCCATTGCCTATGCTCTCATTAGCCCATCTATCCTCCAATAGCTGTTTATATCTTACCCTAACTGCCTCCTCTTTTAGTTTATAAACCTTCACCTCTCTCTTCCCCGATGCTTCTATTCTCCTTGTATCCCATCTACCTTTTACTCTCAGTGTAGCTACAACTAAAAAGTGATCTCAGCGGCAGCGGCAGCAGAGGCATCCTACCAGCTCTTCTTCCTCAAAAAACATCGCTCATCAAAACTTGTGATGGCCTAAGTGAAAGTTCAACTACATGAACCCACGTAGACCACAAAATGACCCAAGAATACTAAGAATGTAACCCAAATCTTGACAAAATTAGAAGATCTAAGGAAGACAGCCCTGCTAACCCAAACACTGCCTCCGCTGCCAGACAACCACTTAACCCAAGCCTTCTCCATTGCTACACAGTATCTACTTCAGTGATACTATGAAAGGATATCGCAGAAGAAACAACATCAGTAATAAAAGAATAACAGCAAGGACCCTAGAACTCAACTTGTCTACCCAGCAGGACACCGGTGTATCATCAACCCCCCCTCACCGCCGCCACCCAGGGAACAACAACAACAACAACAAACATGGCTGACTCCCCCTCCAACTCCACTCCCTTCAAAGGATTCACCCATGATTACTCAGGTATGATTATTCCTGACAATATCAAGGACTACATCGTTGCTCTAGAAAACGAAATCAAAGATATCAAAGCAACACTCGAGCGACGAGAATCCAAGATAACCAACCTCGAGAACAAGATCCAAAACCTTGAAGAGAAGATTACATCGGGAAGTGTTGACACAGAAAATACTCTGAAAGCAGCTATAGCCAGTCACACCAAACAAATAACTATAATAAATATGAAGGTTGAAGAAGCAATCAAGGACTGGAATCAGAACATGCACACTCGACTAAATGAATACCTTGATTTCCAAGACGACAAAACTGAACAAGGTAAGTTGTCTGATGCAGTTATAATAAACAGTCCACACATTCCAAGTGACATAACCCAAGCACAGTGCAAAGAAACTGCTGTCAAGATAATACAGGACCACGTACAAGTCATCGTGCAAAACAATGAAATCAAAGAAACACGTTTGCTAGGAAAACCAGGAAGTAAACACAGTATAATGATCCGACTTCATTCATACGATAAAAGAAAGGACCTAATTAAATCAGCAATTACAATGAAAAATGGAGTGTACATAAATGAGTGTCTAACAAGAAAATGTCAAAACCTTCTGTTCAGGCTGAGAAAACTTAAACAGGAAAACAAAATACATCAGTGTTTCACGCGAGATGGGAAAATACTAGTAAGGAAAACATCAACAGGACAACAATATACCATCTCAAACGAACATGATTTCTCTACCTTCCTTAGAAAAGCTGTCATTTCTGTAACAGATTAGATAAGTGCCCTTAATACATATATACGTGTGGTGCATATAGTGTACATTACTATTATATTGTGCATTATTATTTTTTTCATCACTAGCTAATGCTAACTACCTCCAATACTTTATACTTCTTTCTTACTGCTATTAATTGCTCATAATTTTGTGTTACAAGTCAAATCTTACTCCAAATTAATATTATTCAATGTTCTTACCTGTCCATTTAATTTTGTTTACCACTACTTGTTTTTTTAGTCACTTTTTATTGTGTGTGCAATTAGTGTATATTCCAATTACTTTTTTGCAAGTACCAAAACTATCTTTTGCTAGCTAGTACCAATTACCTCATTTTTTTTACTTTTTATTGTGCAATAAACTGCTCAACTTATTTAATATTACAAATCAGATCTTACTCCTAAACCAATATTATTTCATATTGACTATGTCCATTTAACTTTGTTTACCATTACTTAATTTTAGTCCCTTATATATTTTTTTCCTTTATTTTAGCTTTATATAACTACCTTAGTTCATATATTCACAATTGTTAAAATAATCAAGGTGCTATTCTCAGGTGCTAAAGTGTAATAAGTTCACTATTTTGCCATTATATTCCAAAGCTCATTTATTTGATTACCACTTTATTGTTCACCACAACTTATATTAGTCCCTTTTATATTATAATTTTATATTATAATTCTAACTTTAAAGAATTACCTTTAAAGTACTACCTACTATCATATTCCCAAGCCCCATTATTTGATCATCACTATATTTGTTCACCACAAATTATTTAGTCCCTTTTATATTGTCTCCTTTATTTTAGCTTTAAAAATACTACCTTAGCTCATTATTTTTACATTTGTTAAATAATTCAGGTGCTATTTTTTAGCTTTAGAATATTTACTTTGTTTTATACTTAATTCTAACAATAGATTCACTACAAATCTTATGATTACAAGCAATGATCCTGATACCAACCTCTTATTTAATGACTTAAATGTATCAAACAGTTACTGTAATTACTACACAGCAGAACAATCAAAGGCACTTCTCAGAGCCAACAACAACATAACTATCTTTAACTACAATATCAGATCTTCAAGCAAGCATTACGATGACCTCATAGCATTACTAAATTCCTTGCATACCAACATGTCCATCATTACACTAACTGAAACCTGGCTAAAGCCTGATACTACAGATGTCTATGCCATTCCTGGTTACACAGCCATACACAACTGTAGGCCAGACCAACAAGGGGGTGGCACAGCTATATACTACTCAGACCAACTAGAATGTATCACTAATACTTGCACAAGGGATGAACATGGAGAATATATAATAGCTAAATTCAAATCCAAATACCTACAAAAAGCTCTCACAGTGATAAACATCTACAGAGTTCCACAATCAAACATTAGCCAATTTAGTCAAAACCTAGGAAGTATGATAACTGATGCACGCATGAACAAAGATCACTTACTACTCTCAGGTGACTTCAGTATAAATCTCCTGCAAGACCAGGACCCACACGTTACTGAATTCACAAACACAATGAGTAACTGCATGTCGCTACCAACAGTAACAAAACCTACAAGAGTTACGGAGACTAGTGTTTCCCTACTTGACCACATCTGGACCAACACCATATCCCCTTTAAAATCACGCATAATTACAGATAATACCACAGACCACTACCCTACTTTCCTCATAACTCTTGGTAAATTACCCCAAGACACTACTAAAGTCACCTTCAGACTTCACAATGAGGCAGCCATTAATAACTTCACAACAGCAGTAACAAATATTGACTGGCACACTGAGCTAGAAATCTATACAGATATTGACGAATGTTTTAATAATTTTCTAAAAAAGACCCAATACCTCTATAACAAGCACTGCCCTAAAAAAACTAAACAGATGACAGCTAAGAGACTGAACAGTCCCTGGCTAACACCCAGCATTCTCAAATCCATAAATACAAAACACCGATATGAAAAACAGTAGAGAATGGGTCACATAACCAGTGACCAAACAAAACGTTACTCGTCAATCCTAACCAGCCTGATAAGAAGGGCAAAAAAATTGTATTATGAGAACAGATTATCCAACTTACGAGGTGATATAAAAAAGACTTGGAAGACCCTATCAAAAATTCTGGGAACAAAAAAGATATCACGAAATAGCGAAATAAAATTAGCAAAATCAGATGAACCCCAACTCCCACCAACAGAAACAGCAAACAGACTCAATGATTTCTTCTCCACTATAGGACAAAACCTTGCCAATAAAATCCCAAGCTCAGATACCCCACCAAATGACTACCTCACTGGCAACTGCCCGAACACACTGTTCCTAGCTCCGACTAACCCATACGAAGTCTCCCTTATTATCAACGCACTAAAAAACAAGGCAGGAGATTTAAATACCTTACCACCCTTTATATACAAAAAAGTGTCACAAGTACTATCACCAATCATTGCAACACTCTTTAACAAATCCATTGAATCCTCCACATTCCCTACAGTTCTCAAAATAGCAAGGGTCACCCCGATCCATAAAGGAGGAGACCAAACAGAGTTGAATAACTATAGGCCAATATCCAATTTACACCCTCTCTCAAAAATCTTCGAAAAATTAATTCATAAACGAATCTACTCCTACCTCATCTCCCAAAACATACTCAACCCCTGCCAATTTGGATTCAGGCCTAATAAAAATACTAATGATGCTATTATACACATGCTAGAACATATATACACTGCAATAGAGAAAAAAGAAGTCCCACTGGGGATCTTCATTGACTTACGTAAAGCTTTTGATACAGTTGACCATGACTTGCTCCACGTAAAATTGTCACACTATGGTATAAGAGGGCACTCCCTCAACTACAAGTCATACCTCAGCAACAGAAGCCAATATATGTACGCAAATGGGACAAGCTCTTCCGCACAACCAATTACAGTTGGTGTCCCACAGGGAAGTGTCCTTGGCCCTCTTCTCTTTCTCCTATACATAAATGACCTACCAAATGTTTCGCAATTACTCAAACCCACACTTTTTGCAGATGACACTACATACGTCTTCTCTCACCCGAGTCCAGTCATGCTAGCCAATACTGTAAATACTGAATTACAGAAAATATCTACCTGGATGAGGACTAACAAACCTACACTAAACATTGACAAAACCTACTTCATTCAGTTTGGTAACAGAGCTACAGATGTACCTCTTAACATAACGATAAACGGATCACCTATCACAAAGCTAACAGAGGGAAAATTCTTAGGAATCCACCTTGATAATAGACTCAAATTTCATACACATATACAACAAATTTCTAAGAAAATTTCCAATACTGTAGGCATACTATCGAAGATACGGTACTATGTTCCACAGTCAGCCCTCCTGGCCCTTTATCACCCTCTTATTTACCCCTATCTCACCTATGGAATTTGTGCATGGGGCTCAACAACAATTAACCATCTCAGACCACTAATTACCCAACAAAAGGCTGCAGTTAGAATGATAACAAATTCTCACTACAGGCAGCACACTCCACCAATATTCAAAACACTCAACCTACTCACCATACAAAACATCCATACTTATTATTGCACCTATTACATACAGAGAACACTTAACTCTGATATTAACCCTCCCCTCAAACATCTCCTTGCCAACCTCAACAGAACACATGACCATAACACAAGGCACAGATCACTCTTTGATGTTCCTCGTGTCCATCTCACACTATGCAAAAACTCAATGCACATAAAAGGCCCTAAAATCTGGAATTCATTACCTGTAAATATAAAAGAAACACTACCTGTTTATAAATTCAAGTCTCTTCTCAAAGATCACTTACTCACCCAAAACCAAATAAATACTGAATAACTGAACCTTATAAATTGTATATCCTAAATGTTACTCACAATTATATCACATAAATGTTAAACCTAGGACCCAACCAAACTTTGTTATTTTTTAAATACACTACCTAACAGAATACTCCATTCTACTGAATGTACAGCAATGCATGCAACCATATGACCTGTTTTTGTAATACTCATTTGTGCTTTATAGTTATCTGTTTACAATAAGGTCTTATCACTGATTTCATCATTGCTTAGTTAATCTTAAGTTAATTTTAAGCCAGCCCATAATGCTATGCATATAAGTGGCTTTGGCATGCTGCTCTTACCTGTATTTTTTTGTACCTCTGTATGTATGCTAAAATTACTAAATAAATAAATAAATAAATAAATAAATAAATATATCTGTGGCCTCTCTATAAACATGTACATCAAGAAGTCTACTCAACAGTCTTTTATCTACCAATACATAATCCAACAAACTACTGTCATTTTGCCCTACATCATATCTTGTATGCTTATTTATCCTCTTTTTTCTTAAAATATGTATTACCTATAACTAAACCCCTTTCTATACAAAGTTCAATCAAAGGGCTCCCATTATCATTTACACCTGGTATCCCAAACTTACCTACCACACCCTCTCTAAAAGTTTCTCCTACTTTAGCATTCAGGTCCCCTACCACAATTACTCTTGTAACTGCAACTTGTAACCGCAAAATAAGTCACCATGGACCCCAAGAAAGCTTCTAGTGCCATCCCTGTGGTAAAAAGGGCAAGAATTAGTATGGAATTGCAAAGAGAGATTAAGGAAATGTGTGCAAAGTAGGTTGAACTGTAAAGCTTTACGGATAAAAATCACCCTGACACAGCTACTGCAAGCCGTGCTGGCAACCTGTACAATGACAATGTTATGGCCCATTTTAGGAAAGTCTTAAAGGAATGTGAGGTACAGAGCTCTATGGACAGATTTGTTGTGCAACAGTGGTCCAGTGACTCTCAAGCTAGTCCTAGTGGCATTAAAAGAAGAAGGGAAGTAACCACGGAAAATGACTGGCTACCTCAAGTCCTAATGGAAGGGGATTCCCCTTCTAAACAATAACTTCCACACACTCCCCTCCTCCCATCCCATCAATCATCATCAGATCTTCAATAAAGGTAAGTGTCAAGTATTCTATTCTTAGTAGAGTAGTAATTGTGCATGTCTTCTTCAGTTTGTGTGTAAAGTTAATATTTCATGTGGTAAAAAAATTTTTTTTTCATACTTTGGGGTGTCAGGAACGGATTAATTTGATTTCCATTATTTCTTGTGGGGAAAATTAATTCGGCTAACGATAATTTCGGCTTACGATGAGCTCTCAGGAATGGATTAATATCGTAAGGCGGGGGCCCACTGTACAACCAAAAGTGTCAAAGGGTTAAGTAACGGAAAATTCGTCTAACAGCGCATTTTGGCGTAAAAAAAGCCTCTACCAACGGCAAAAAACTCTGCCAACGACATTCGTCCACGTGTCCATGCGCCGGGAGCGTGGCCTGAGCGGGCCCAACCACTCCAAGAGACAGTATGCCATTGTTTACAAGCAGTTGCGGTCGATTCCACGTGTACCTGCTACACATTTTGCATTATTTCAGTGTTTTTAGTGCTTGTAATCGCTAAATAAGCCACCATTGGCCCCAAGAAAGCTCCTAGTGCCAAGCCTGTGTTAAAAAGGGTGAGAATTATGATGGAAATGAAGAGAGAGATCATTGAAAAATACGAGAGTGGATAGAGTATGTCTGAGTTGGAAAGGCAATACAACAAATCACATTCAACCATCAGTACTATCTTGGCAAACAGAACAGCAATCAAGGAAGCTGTTGTTGCAAAAGGTTCAAGTGTGTTTTCAAAATGGAGACTGCAAATAATTGAAGAGCTAGAGAGACTGTTATTGATATGGATAAACGAAAAACAATTATCAGGAGATAGTGTTTCTCAGTCCATAATTTGTGAAAAGGCAAGGAAGTTGCACGATGATCTCATTAAGGAAATGGCTGAAAATAGTGCTGGTGCTGATGAATTTAAGGCCAGCAAAGGCTGGTTTGAAAGATTTAAGATTCATAGTGGCATACACAGTGTGGTAAGACATGGTGAGGTAGCCAGTTCAGACAAAAAAGCGGCTGAAAATTATGTGAAAGACTAAGAAATACATAAGAGACTGAAAACTTAAAACCTGAACAAGTGTTTAATTGTGACGAAACAGGCCTGTTTTGGAAGAAAATGCCAAACAGGACTTACATTACACAGGAGGAAAAGGCACTCAAAGGACATAAGCCTATGAAAGACAGGCTGACATTTATGTTGTGTAATAATGCTAGTGGTGATTGCAAAGCAAAGCCACTATTGGTGTATCACTCTGAAACTCCCAGAGTTCAGGAAAAACAATATCGTCAAGGGTAATTTGTGTGTGCTGTGGAGATCAAACAGTAAGGCATGGGTCACTAGGGAATTTTTCTTGGACTGGTTTTATGGTGTGTTTGGCCCCAGTGTGACAAAATACCTCCAGGAAAAGAAATTGTCACTCAAGTGCCTCCTGGTAATGGACAATACTCCTGCTCATCCTCACGACTTGCAAGAGGAAATTGCAGGGGAGTTTGGTTTCGTTAAGGAGAAGCTTTTGCCTGCTAATACAACTCCTCTCCTTCAGCCCATGGACCAGCAGGTCATTTCAAATTCAAAATACTCTACACAAAAGCAGTGTTTCAAAAGTGCTTTGAGGTGACCTCAGACACTCAAGTGACCCTAAGAGAGTTTTGGAAAGATCTCTTCAATATCCTCAGTTGTGTAAACCTTATAGGTAAGGCTTGGGAGGGAGTGACTAAGAGGACCTTGAACTCTGCTTGGAGGAAACTGTGGCCAGAATGTGTAGAAGAGAGGGATTTTGAAGGGTTTAGGGCTAACCCTGAGGAGGCTATGCCAGTAGTGGAAGCTATTGTGTCACTGGGGAAGTCCTTGGGGTTGGAGGTTTGTGGCGTGGATGTGAAAGAGTTGGTGCAGAATGACGAGGAAGAACTAACCACTGCAGACCTGCAAGAGCTTCAGGTGCAACAGCAAAAGGTCACATCTCAGGAATGTTCTTCAGAGCAGGATGAAGATAACTTCGTCAAGGATTAGGGAAATCTGTTCAATGTTTACAAAGGTGCAAGCATTTATCGATGAATTTTATTCTGTCACAGAAGTTGCAAGCCGTATTGGCAACATGTACAAAGACACTATTGTCTCCCATTTTAGGGAAATCCTAAGGGCACGTGAGAAACAAGAGCTCTCTGGACAGATATTTTGTGTGACAGGGGCTCAATGACCCTCAAGCTGGTCCTAGTGGCATTAAAAAACCAAGAAGGGAGGTAACCCCACCAAAGGACATGGTAGCTGAAGTATTTATGAAAGGGGATTCCCCTTCCAAACAATAAAACACCCCCACCATCTTCCCTCCTACCATCTTATCACTCATCAACAATCCCACAATAAAGGTAAGTGGCATTTAATTATTGTTTATTTTGCATGTCCCATTCGTTTTGGTGTATATGTCATGTAAAAAAAAAAGAAATTCATACTTTGGGGTGTCAGGAACGGATTATTTCTATTTCCATTATTTTTTATGGGGAAAATTAATTCAACCAACGGCAAATTCGACTAACGGCAAGCTCTCTGGAATGGATTAATGCCGCTGGCTGAGGGCCCACTGTATGTTTGTTTATATTCTCTGTGAGATTCATAAGCACTAAGTTTCTTCCATTCTGTCTGGAAAGTCCAAAATTTCAAGTGTTTTTAAAAGTTATTTCATATTTTATATACAGTGGACCCCCAGTTTGCGATATTAATCCGTTCCTGAGAGCTCATCGTAAACCAAAATTATCGAAAAGTGAATCAATTTTCCCCATAAGAAATAATGGAAATCAAATTAATCTGTGCAAGACACCCAAAAGTATGAAAAAAAAAAATTTTACCACATGAAATATTAAGTTTAATGCACACAAACTGAAGAAGGCATGCACAGTTTGTAGTACTTTACTAACAATAGAATACATGACACTTACCTTTAATGAAGATCTGGTGATGATTGATGGGATGGGAGGAGAGAAGAGTGTCGAAATTATTGTTAAGAACGGGAATCCCTTTCCAATAGGACTTGAGGTAGCAAGTCCTTTTCTGGGGTTACTTCCCTTCTTCTTTTAATGCCACTAGGACCGGCTTGAGAGTCACTGGCAGCCTCACCATGCCTAATCACACTATTTATGCCACTACAATTCTTAAATCTTTCAAACTAACCTTTGCTGGCCTTAAATTCACTCACATCACCACTAGTTGCAGGCAATTTCTTTACCAAATCGTCATGCAACTGCTGAGCCTTTTCACAAATGATTGCTTGAGAGATGCTATCTCCTGCTATCTGTTTTTCATATATCCACATCAATAACAGTCTCTCAACATCTTCTAACACTTGCAGTCGCTGTTTTGTAATCACAGTTGCACCTTTTGCAACAACAGCTTCCTTAATTGCCGTTTTCCTGGTCACTATAGTAGAGATGGTTGAATGGGGTTTTGTATACAACCTGGCCAGCTCTGACACACGCACTCCACTTTCGTACTTTGCAATTATCTCTTTCTTCATTTCAATAGTCATTAGCACCCTTTTTCTCGAAGGGTTGGCACTAGAAGCTTTCTTGGGGCCCATGGTGATTTATTTTGCAGAAACAAGCACCAAAAATGCTGTGATAATATGGAATGTACTGAATGTATCCTTAGATGCTAGCACACTGGCTGGCTTGTAAACACTGGCACACACGTGGACACGTCTCAGACGAATCATATACCGGGTTTTTTAACGGGAACCGAGGCAAAAATTTTGCGTTAAAATGTATCGAATACCGGATTTATCGGATACCGATGGCATCGCAAACCGGGGGTCCACTGTATACTCTGACAATTATACTTATGTATACCTGTACCTAAATTAACTTACACACTGTGCTGGTGTGCAGGTACACATTAAATTCAGTAAGAGTGTCTTATGTCTTAGTAATAATAATAATAATAATCATCATCATCACCGAGTCTCATTAAATGTCGTGTATTACGTTAATATACACTTTTTCATTAATCCATCTATGATATTTTTTCAAAATTATATAATAAACACAATACATAACATAAAAAGATGATAAATACACCCCACAGTAGAATAAATAAATATAAATATGAGATGTGGTAGCCAGACAACTTGTACGAGTGACAGCAAGAATAACATTTACTTTAGTCCAACATAAGAGAAAATGTGTTACTGGGGTTAACTGTAGAAAATTATTCCTTTCGTATGTAAGTAAGTTTATTCAGGTATACACAAATATAGTTACATAGATTATCATACACAGCAGCATGTGTAAAGTACCTAGGATAACCCAAAAAAGTCAGACAGAGTGACTTATTTCCACTGTCTTCACTCAAAGCTTCATTTTTTCTAAAAATGGTGTTACATGAGAATGGGAGTGTTCTTCTTTATTTATTCTACCGTATCAATGTAGAGACAACTTGTACACAATGTAACTTGTTTGTTTACTGGTTTGTTTACAAAACTTGCATTCGCCTGGTTTGTTTACATAACTCCGCACCTGTCCTCTCTCATGTTCTCGTTCTCGTTCTCTCTCTCTCTCTCTCTCTCTCGTTCTCTCTCTCTCTCTCTCGTTCTCTCTCTCTCTCTCTCGTTCTCTCTCTCTCTCTCTCGTTCTCTCTCTCTCTCTCTCGTTCTCTCTCTCTCTCTCTCTCGTTCTCTTTTTTTTTTTTTTTTTTTTACACAGGGTTTGACAAGGTTAAGGATCCCTAGCTTTATTGACAGCTATTTACAGGTTAAGGATTCCTAACTTTATTGGCAAGCTAAGAGCTGTTACCTACATCAGCTCATTTGAAAGCATTTTTGTTATGAGACATACAAGTAGGGAACAGGATGAAGTTGGAGCCATCTGTGGGCCAGCATTTTCATTTGATCAACTGACGTTATCTCGTTGACATCATTATGCTGTACGAATGTGTTCCATACTCGAGTCATCCTGGGTATGTATGATCTCAGATGGAGTGATGTTCTGGAGAAGGGTACAGCCAGAGTGAAGTTGCTGCTTTCTGCCCGTCTTGTGGCATAAAAGCTTGTTTCACGCTGTCCTCGAAGTGGATCCAAGTGTGGTATTTTGACAATATTGGCCTTGTACATAACAGTAAGGCCACCCACATCCCTCCTATGTTGAAGGCTCTGCTGAAATGACAGATCTATCCAGGATGGGTCCAGGCGAGAGATGAGACGTCTTGCTCTGTTCTCTACTCTGTCAAGCAGTCGCAGATGAGAGGGGGGGCAGGCAAACCAAGAAAGTGGAGCATACTCAAGGTGTGAGCGTACTTGTGCCTCGTACAGGATCTTGCAACCCCTACTGTCAAGCAGATGCGAGATACGGCGAAGTGCTGTAAGCTTCCTGGCTGCCTTGTTTGCAAGATTTACAACATGGTTCTTCATGGTTAGTTTGGAGTCAAATTTCACCCCAAGGATATCAACTTCTTCTCCAGGTGCCAACATCGTCCCATTCATCCTTACTACTGCGCCAGCATTACCATCATGGTGCCTAGAGACGAACATCATTTGCGTTTTTTCAGGTGCAAATGTTACTTGCCATCTATTTCCCCAAGCTGATATAGCTCTCAGCTGGTGATTGATGTAGCTTAGAGCAGCTGGCATTTCTTCTCTTGGATAAGTGAATGTCAGTGTACAGTCGTCTGCATATGCATGTGATTCTGGGATGAGATGAAGAAGGTCGTTGAAGTAGACATTCCATAACAGTGGACCCAGCACACTTCCTTGTGGAACGCTTGCCCCAATAGGATGCCTTGCTGATTCCGTTCCATTGAGGACTACACTTAGAGATCTACCATGAAGGTAATCACTGAGGAGACATAGCGTAGAGCCTGCAATTCCCAGTGCTTGAAGTTTTGCTAAGAGGCCCTGGTGCCACACCCGGTCGAAAGCGCCAGCAATGTCCAGTGCTACCACACAGCTGACTTTGGATTCATCCAGTGACTGGTGCCACTTAGTGGAGAGGTTTAACAACAGATCAGCAGCAGAGTAACCTTTCCTGAAGCCATATTGACGATCACAAAGTAGTGAGTGGTAGTCAAAAAAATCTGTCATTTGTCTTGAGATTATTGTCTCAAGGATCTTACCAGTGATTGACAGGAGTGACACTGGTCTGTAGTTGCTGATTTCTGCTCTGCTCTTCTTTTTGTGAACAGGGACTACATTTGCCTCTTTCCATGGAGAGGGCCATTTACACTGTACTAGGCAGTGCTGAAAGATGCGAGTTAGAGGTGCTGCTAGCTGGTCTGCACATCTTCTCAACAATCTTGGGCTCAACTTGTCTGGGCCCACAGCCTTTTCTTGGTCAAGTGATTTAAGAAGGAAATGCACCTCCTCCTGCCTTATTGTCACCACTGACAGTTTTGACACAGTTCTTGCAGCTAGCCAAGGAGGGTCCCTTGCTGGATCAGGAACTTGCATTTTGGTAGCAAAGTGTTCAGCAAAGAGGTCCGCCTTCTCTTGACTACTAGTAGAGGTGGTCCCATCCTGTCGATTTAGAGGTGGAATAAGTTCATCAGGCAGATAACCTTGTCTGTCCTTGACCAGGGACCACCAGGTTTTGGAGCCTACCCTACCTGATGCTAACTTTCTTTTAGTGTCCACCTCCCATTTAGTAATGGCCCACTTTTGAACATCACCCATATGCCTACAGGCTTGCATGTGCAAGTTCCTGTTATAGGTGGTAGGATGTCTCTTATACCTTCGCCATGCTTTGTACTTAGCAGTAGCAGCCTCTCTACAACGAAAGCCAAACCAAGGCTGATCTGTAGGCTTTGTCACATATTGCCGGTGAGGAATGTGTTCTTGTTGCAGATTAAGGATGTGTCCAGTGAAGGCTTTCACTTGGTTGTCAACATCCCCCTGGAGAAGAGCATTCCAGTCGGTGGTGGCGAGCTCAGAGCAAAGGGCTGGCCAATTACCTCTTTCCCATAGCCAGGTTGTGCGTGTGGACTCCTCACCTCGTTCTGTTGGGATCTTAAGTGTGGTAAAAACAGCCTTGTGGTCAGACGATCCAACGTAGCCGAGGGGTTGACAAGTGACTATGCCTTCTGCCAGATCACTCACTACTGGGTCAAGGGAGGAGCCAGAGATATGAGTAGGGAAATCAACAAAGTTTCTCATGTCAAACACTGCAAGAAGGTCATCAAAGTCCCTCTGTATAAGGTGCTGGTTGAGGTCACCAACAATTATAATATGTTGACAGTTGTGTTGTAGCAGAAGGGAGTCAATATTTTCCATTAGGAAGTTGATAGGGTCTGCATGTTGCCACTGAGGTCTGTACATTGCACATGCTAGTACAGAGGTACTAGTGTTTATACAGAGCTTGAAGAACATCATTTCAAGATGTGTAGGGGTGGCAACATCTATGTGCTGGGCATGAACACTTTTAGAGAAGCACACAGCAACACCACCTCCTTGCCCTTGCCTGTCTCTTCTCATCCATGAGGTGTAGCCAGCAATTCTTGCAAAATTTTCTGGAGTCCTGTCATCCAAAAATGTTTCAACAACAGCTATCATGTCGGGACGTCGAGTGTTCACAAAGCTATGTGTGAGCTCTCCAACATTAGTAATGAAACCTCTAATGTTGGCCGACAGGATGCTGATAGACTGGCTCCTCATGGCTCATGGCTCTCTCTCTCTCTCGTTCTCTCTCTCTCTCTCTCTCGTTCTCTCTCTCTCTCTCTCTCGTTCTCTCTCTCTCTCTCTCGTTCTCTCTCTCTCTCTCTCTCGTTCTCTCTCTCTCTCTCTCGTTCTCTCTCTCTCTCTCTCGTTCTCTCTCTCTCTCTCGTTCTCTCTCTCTCTCTCGTTCTCTCTCTCTCTCTCGTTCTCTCTCTCTCTCTCGTTCTCTCTCTCTCTCTCGTTCTCTCTCTCTCTCGTTCTCTCTCTCTCTCTCTCTCGTTCTCTCTCTCTCGTTCTCTCTCTCTCGTTCTCTCTCTCTCTCGTTCTCTCTCTCTCTCGTTCTCTCTCTCTCTCGTTCTCTCTCTCTCTCGTTCTCTCTCGTTCTCTCTCTCTCTCTCGTTCTCTCTCTCTCTCTCGTTCTCTCTCTCTCTCTCTCTCTCTCTCGTTCTCTCTCTCTCTCGTTCTCTCTCTCTCGTTCTCTCTCTCGTTCTCTCTCTCTCTCGTTCTCTCTCTCTCTCGTTCTCTCTCTCTCTCGTTCTCTCTCTCTCTCGTTCTCTCTCTCTCTCTCTCTCTCGTTCTCTCTCTCTCGTTCTCTCTCTCTCTCTCTCTCTCTCTCTCTCTCTCTCTCTCTCTCTCTCTCTCTCTCTCTCTCTCTCTCTCTCTCTCTCTCTCTCTCTCTCTCTCATTTATTCGTTTTATCTCATTTACTCACCTTTGACCCTACATTAAGACTACAAATATTTTAAGGTAAGTAATGAGTGAACTGTATGTGCATTTTATCGCTCTGGGATACTTAAATGTAGAGTATTATGTGGGGGTGGGTTGGCCTGGTATGGTAGCCTGGCTACCATACATACCACACTTGATTTCTTACAATAAATACTACTCATCTCACCCTAGATTAAGACTACAAATATTTTAAGGTAAGTAATGAGTGTACTATATGTGTATTTTACTTTTTTATTGTTTTTTAATGTCTAGTTCTAGTGCTAACTTAATGTATGTTAGTGTAAACTTGTTATCTAGTATTTATATGCATTTATAAGTGGAAAAAAGGGTGTTCCACTTTATGGCGACTTCCACTTTACGGCGGTAGCCTGGAACCTAACCTGCCGTATAAGTGGGGCCCTACTGTACTGTGAATTCTTTACCACTTCTCTATCCATAGAAGAGGCCTCAATACCATAGCTGGAACAGTTCACAACTAGCACACAAATGGTTCATTCGATTATGAACCATTATCAATTCATGATTCAAAAATGGTTGAGGATGGATCAAAATACTGCTCAAGTTTTTTCTCCAGTTTGTACATAGGTTGTGAAATGTGAAGACTATTTTCAAGTTTCCCAGTATGAAGACTATTTTAAATTTCCCAGTTTAACCCTTTGACTGTCGCAAGCCACTTTCTGAAACTGTCATTCTATGTCGCAAAATTTTTGGAAAAAAAATTATTTTTTCTTATGAAATTATAGAAAATCTTGTCCTGATGGTAATGATACCAAATGTATGAAATTTGGTCAAAAACTCACGGAATTACACTCCCGCGAAGTTAGCGGTCTCGGCGACATACACGCATTGGCAATTTTGCCGAATTTGAGCTCTGTTTTTGGCCAATTCCATTATTCCAGTTGACCAAACTCAGAGCTATTTCTCTAGAACTCCATTTTTTCTATCAGCTGAGTGCAAGAAACTGCCCATTTACTGATTTGAACTACCCAATAGTGGTCAGAAATTGGCAATTTGGCCAATTTCATGCAAATTAAAAAAGATGCTAATTTCAAAATAGGGCCCAGAATAAACAATGTAGAAATTCTTGGCACTAAAATAACATATCCTCTGTTCATTAGTCATGTCTCTAGGCCCCTCTTATATTACTATTGCTTTATATTTTTATTTTTTATTCATGCAAAAAATGCAAAATTGACTGTTATGCAGACTAATGCATTATTGTAAAAATGGTATAAATAATATCAGTGCACTAGTGAAAGAATATCAAACTCCCCAGTTGACGTGTACTGGACGTGTGGTGTGATCTGCTTACTCCTGAACACTGGTAAAAATCGAACATTTCCGCTACTTTGAGGTCAATTTCAAGGTCATTTTCATCGTGAAACTAATCAAAATCATCTCTATTTCTGTAATATGTTTTCCATTTTATCACCTGAGACCATGAAAACGAGAATACAACAATAAATACTACACGAAAATACACCTCAAAGTCGGCGTTTTAATCCAAAAAAATGGTCAGGTTTTTTTTTCATTACTCACTGCGTGCTGCAGGATTTTTTTATGTGGTGCACACTAACCACACAGACCCATTCTCTCACATGTGGGCCTCCCAGCTTTCTCACACTTGATTTGAAGCCACTAGAATTTACGCATATAAATACGTCCGAAACAGTGGCGCGTAAGACGTATATATACAACCAAAACAGTCAAAGGGTTAACACGTGTCATTTACACGATCTTCTGGTGAATTTTTTTTTGGCCTAGGATGACTTCTACATCCCATACTCTGACATTTAAGCAATTTCATCATGCAATCTATATTCACATGGTCTGTTATTTCTTTCAGTTCTTATGACAGTTATCTACATTAATTTGCATCATTAATTTACCACGTCACGAGTTCTATTTATTAGTCTTTTGTAGAGATGTACAGTCATTTGTATGATTTATTTTGCATGTGTGCATAGGAAGCAAGAGTGACTTACCATGATGCAATAACCGGGAAGAGTGGCGTTAATACCAGATGGGTCAACATGAACCAGCTACAGCCAAGTAATACACCCACAAGCGCCCCCCATAACACCTGACTCCACGAGTGGTAGAGCAGATACACTCTGCAATGTGAAAAGGAATTACATTGTTGTACCCTGAAATATATACTGTAGAGTTCAATTAAACAAGTTAAATTTTATCAGTATAATTTCTTGAACATAGCAACAGTCTCCCATTAAGGTAGGGTGGCCCAAAAACAAACATTCACCATCATTCATTCAATAGCTTTCTTAACAAAAATGTACAGACATCAAAATTCAAATGAACAATTAATTTAAGTGAAATATTAAATGAGAACACAGATCTAGGTATAAAACATATGATCCATTAACCCTTTCAGGGTCCGTGCTGTAGATCTACGGCTTTACGTTCAGGGTCCAAACCATAGATCTACGCCATGAGCTCAGCTCACTCTGATAAGCTGTGAGCAGTAAATTTTGGCCTAGATATGAGAGAATACATCTATGTGGTGTGTGTGCACCACATAAAAAAAATCCTGCAGCACACAGTGCATAATGAGAGAAAAAAAACTGAGACTGTAATTTTCGATTAAAACAACGACTTTGCAGTGTTTTTTCGTATATTTTTTTATAGTTGTATTTGCAATTTCTTGGTCTCATTTGATAGAACAGAAGATATATTACAGAAATAGAGATGATTTTGATTGGTTTTAGTACCAGAAATGACTTGAAACTGAGCTCAAATTAGCAGAAATGTTAAATTTTTGCCAATGTTCAAGAGTAAACAAATGACCTCACAAGTCTAATACATGACAGCTGGTGGGTCTAATATACATTCACAAATGTGGTGATATTATTTATACATTTATTACAGTATTGCATAACAGTAAATCTTCTATTTTTTTTGTTTGAATAAAAATTCATTATGCGAATAAAAAATAAAAATGGAATTCATCTGTAAAGCCTGAAAATGTAACTAATGAACAGAAGAATTGTTAGTTTAGTGCCAGGAATGCCTGCATTGTTTATTCTGGACCCTCTTTTGAAATGGGAATATTTTGAACTTTGCATTAAACTGGCCAAATTACCAATTTCCGGTCACTTTATTTTGTTGTTGAAACAGTTGACTTGGTGATTTCTTGTGCTCGATCAATAGAAGTAATACTAGTGAAACAGCTAAGAATTTGGTTGACTGGAATACTGTAATTGGCCTAAAATGGGAGTCAAAGTCAGCAAAACCGTCAATGCGTATATATTGCCGAAACATCAAAATTCGCAAGAGCATAATTTCGTAAATTTTCCATCAAATTTCGTACTTTTTGTTTTATTACCTTCAGAAAAAGATTCTCTACCATTTTGTAAGAAAAAATAAAAAAAAAATTTTTTTAAATTCTTGGACCCTGGTGCACACTTTGAAATTTGGCCTCTGGACCCTGAAAGGGTTAAAATTAAACAGAAAAACTGGAATAATCATAAAAAAAATTAAAACGCAATAATTTCCTTCACAGGGCAAACACACGTTCCCATAAGGCAATCACCAACGTCACCTTCAAACCTTCAGATTTCCACAAGTACTAGTTAAAGATAAAAAGATAAAGATGAAGGTTTATTTCTTTGTAAAGGTTACAATGTGTAATTACA
The DNA here is from genome assembly GCF_038502225.1 of Cherax quadricarinatus. Classification (NCBI taxonomy): domain Eukaryota; kingdom Metazoa; phylum Arthropoda; class Malacostraca; order Decapoda; family Parastacidae; genus Cherax; species Cherax quadricarinatus. The sequence goes on from NC_091331.1 coordinate 28,931,557, forward strand.
ATTTTGGTTCACTAAGTACAAAGAAAGCCACCATCATGCTGAGGCATTTCAGGCAGACTAATCCTAATACATAGTAACTACTTAAAACTAGACAAGAAACAGTACATAGTAACTACAGTGGACCCCCAAGTTTCGTGATTAATCCATTCCAGAGAGTCTGCCGAATGACGAAATTGCTGAATGGTGAAACCATTTTCCCCAAAAGAAATAATGGAAATAAAATTAATCTGTTCTAGACACCCAAAAACATTAAAAAATTTTTTTTTTTTCAAATTAAATAAAGATTTACATACAGAAAACAGTGAGAAATCAAGTACATACATATAAAATGATAATAACATTACACTTACCTTTACTGAAGACTTCTGGGTGGATAGAAGATGGGAGGAGGGGATAGGAGGAAGGTGTACACTATTGTTTGGAAGGGGAATTCCCTTCCATAAAGACTTCAGGTATCAAGTCCTTATCTGGGGGTTACTTCCCTTCTTTGTTTTTTAATGACACTGGGAACAACTTGAGAGTTACTGGACTCCTGTCGCACAAAATATCTGTCCAAGAGCTCTGTTTCTGGCGTTTCTGAAATGGGGCACAGCACTGTCATTGTATATGTTGCCAATATGGCCTGCAACAGCTTTGTCAGGGTGAAGTTCATCAATAAATAATTGCACTTCAGTCCACTTTGCACAAATGTCCTTAATCTTAGAAGAAGGCACCTTCCTCCATCTCTCTTCTTCCTCCTCCTCCTCCTCTGCAGCAATTTCCTGAGCTGTGGTCTGTTGGTGTTGCAGTTGAAGCTCTTGCAGCTCTGCAGTGGTTAGCTCTTCATCATGATCCTCCACCAACTCTTCCACATCCTCGAAACTTACATCCAACCCCATGGAATTCCCCTGTGACACAATACTTTCCACAACTGGCATAGGCTCCACAGGGTCAGTCCCAAACACTTCAAAATCCCTCTCTTGTACACTTTGAGGCCACAATTTTCTCCAAGCAGAATTCAAAGTTCTGCAAGTTACTCCCTACCAAGCCTTACCTATAAGGTTTATACGAGTGAGGATACTGAAGTGATCTTTTCAGAACTCTCTTAGGGTCAATTCAGTGTCTGAGGTCACTTCAAAGCACTTCTGAAACACTGCTTTGGTGTACAGTTTTTGGAAGTTTGAAATGACCTGCTGGTCCATGGGTTGGAGGAGAGGAGTTGTATTAAGGGGCAAGAACTTCACAGTGATGAAAGTAAAGTCCTCTACCATTTGCTCTTCCAAGTCTGGAGGATGAGCAGGAGCAGTGTCCATTACCAGGAGGCACTTGAGTGGCAATTTATTTTCCAGGAGGGATTTCTTCACACTGGGGCCAAACACTTCATTAAACCAGTCAAGGAAAATTTCCCTTGTGACCCATGCCTTACTGTTAGCCTTCCACATCACACACAGATTACTCTTGGCAACACTGTTTTTATTGAACACTCTGGGATTTTCAGAGTTATACACCAGTAAAGGCTTCACTTTGCAATCTCCACTAGCATTACTACAAAACATGAGATTTAGTCTGTCTTTCATAGGCTTGTGTCCTGGGAGTGCCTTTTCCTCCTGCATGATGTAGGTCCTCTTTGGCATTTTCTTCCAAAAGAGGCCTATTTCGTCACAACTGAACACTTGTTGAGGTTTGAATTCTCCAGTGTCTACGTACTCCTTAAACTCCTGTACAAACATCTCAGCCGCTTTTTGTCAGAACTGGCAGCCTCACCATGACTTACCACACTGTGTATGCCACTACGCTTCTTAAATCTCTCAAACCAACCTTTGCTGGCCTTAAAAACACAAGCATCATCACTCGTTGCAGGCATTTTCTTTACGAGATTGTCATGCAACTGCCTTGCCTTTTCACATATTATCGACTGCATAATACTATCTCCTGCTAATTGTTTTTGGGTAATCCACATCAACAATAACCTTTCCACTTCTTCGAGGGTTTGCGATCTCTTTTTTGTCACCATATCTACCCCTTTTGCAACAACAGCACACTATTTCCTTCCCCTTTGCCACAAAGGCTAGTTGGATACTTATTGAACAATGACGTCATCTGTTTACTTTTGAAAATCAGCAAAATCAAACATTTCTACTACTATGAACTCAATTTCAAGGTCCTTTTCTTCGTGAAACCAATCAAAATCATCTCTATTTCTATAATATGTCTTCCATTTTATCAAATGAGACCAAGAAAACAAGAATACAACCATAAATACTATACGAAAATACACCTCAAAGTCGGCATTTTAATCCAAAAATACGGTCGGAGCTTTTTTTTCCTCATTATGCACTGTGTGCTGCAGGATTTTTTTTTATACTGCACACATTGACCGCACAGACCCATTCTCTCGCATGTGAGCCTACCAGCTTTCTCCTGCTTGATTTGAAGCTGCTAGAATTTTGGCGTATTAATACGTCACCGACACTGGCTCATAGGATGTATACATATGACACTGACAGTTAAAGGGTTAAATCCTCCTTGTTCCTATGCAATCCTACTGTTGTCTTACTCCCTATTTCATTAATAATTCTACCTTACCCTTAATCCAGTACACTCCATAGGCTTATTTTTCTAAAATTCTTATCCTCTCTCATGCCACTTTCCCTTATAAAAAGTCAATATACAAACTCTGCCTATCCTTGGATATCTTTCCTTCCTTCATGCAAATAATAAACATATACACCAACCACTCCAAAACCGTACAACCATAGTAATGAACAGTATACTACCTGGAAAACATAACAACAGAAGCAGCAGTAACAAGCCCCACAGCCACCATCACCTTCCACAGCAGCTCCATCATAGAATTACTTATGTGACGTAATCTGGTAAGGACATAATTAGGTTAGTATCATGAATTACATGAAATGTATGGCAGCAAAAAAAAATGTATTCAGTACATATATCTTACTGGCAGTTTATTAGCAATGTTGTTGAGGTGGTGTGGTCATTTAGAGAGAATGGATCGAAGTAGAATGACTTAGAGAGTGTATAAATCTGTAGGGTAAGGAAGGAGGGGTAGGGGTCATCCTCAGAAAGGTTGGAGGGAGGAGGTAAAGAAAGTTTTATGGGCGAGGGGCTTGGACTTCCAGGAAGCATGTGTGAGCGTGAAATTCTTAAGCTATTTCACTAGTATTATTTCTATTTTATCAACTGAGCACAAGAAATCACCCAGTCAACAGTTTCAACTACACAATAAAGTAATCGAAAATTGGTAATTTGGCCAATTTAACACAAAGCTGAAAATATTCCAGTTTCAAAATAAGGTCCAGGATAAACTACACAATAAAGTGGTCGGAAACTGGTAATTTGGCTAATTTAACACAAAGTTGGAAATATTCCAGTTTCAAAATAGGGTCCAGGATAAACTAAACTAACATTTCCTCTGTTTATTAGTCATGTTTTCAGGCTTTACAAACGAATTCCATTTTGATTTTTTATTCACATAATGAATTTTTAGTCACACCAAAAAATAGAAGTTTTACTGTAATGCCATACTGTAATACAGTGGAACCTCATTTTTCAGCCGCTGCATTTATCGGCTGATTCATAATTAGGTTGGTTTTTCGGCAGAAACTTTGCTCTGTATTTTGGCTGTTGCCTCGTATATTGGCCGTATTAAACACGTTATCCCATTTCTCCCAGCGGGACGCCACGCTTTGGTGAATCAGTCTCCCTTTGTCTGTCGGTAAGTGAGCATATACTCCGTGCATTCATCCAAACATTTCCTTAACCCTTTCAGGGTCCATGACATAGATCTACGGCTTTACATTCAGGGTCCAAACCGTAGATCTATGCCAAAATTCTAGCAGTGTCAAATTTAGCGTGAAAAGGCTGGTAGGCCTACATGTGAGAGAACGGGTCTGCATGGTGTGTGTGCAGCGTAAACAAAAATTCTAGGCGCCCGCATAGCACTGTGGGAACGCCAGCTCAGTTACCTTTGTTCACCATGCCTCATCACAAGGCAGCTCTCCCTCCAAGGAAAATTGGGACTCTCCTCTTCCTATCTGATAGTTCTGACTCTGATGGAAGTGGAAATGGAGATGAATTCTTTGGCTTTGATCAGTTAGTAACCGAAAGGAATGACCAGGATATCAATAACAGTGCAGAAAACCCTGACGGTTCTCAACCTTCTACCTCTGGTGTGGGGACAAATCAGTCATGTTCAGTTGTACCTCATCGCAAGAGAAAACTATTATTTTCGCATGGCCAGGCCTCTGACTTCAGTAATGATGATAGTGATGTGGATTGTGATTTTATTGCTCTTGATGATCATTCGAGTAGTGATAGTGAGGAACCATATTCACCAGTGAAGCGTCGGTCTATACGCTGCCGCATGCGCTCGGGTAGTGTTCCCTATGCAGTGCACAGGGGACGGAGTACATCCCGGAGTACATCCCATGGCCCTACACCAGGAATAGACAGTGAAAGTGAGGATGATGTGGCTACACTTGGCATGGATAGACCACAGGCATCAGTAGGTGGTGGTAGTGGTGATGGTAGTGCCACGGCCATGCATGACTCGCCAGCCTAGGCTGGGACCCACGCTACTGACTCCTCAGTTCAAGGACAAAGCGGAGTGTCAGCCACCACCCCACCACAACCACAACTACCAGCACAACCAGCTTATGATGTCCAGTATCCACCAGCAAACCATATCTGGGATTGGCAGCAAAATCCCAAGTTTGTTCCCAAGCTCCACCAGTTTGATGACTCTCAAAGTGGAATTCTACCAACTTGTCCCCTTGGAAACACTGCAAATTAACTGGAATTCTTTAAATTATTCTCTGACCAGCCCTTGGAAAGAGACAACTGCTACAGAAATGTATTTGCTTTTTGCAACAATAATGCTTATGCCTCATGTGTATAAGCATAATACAAAATCATACTGGTCCACAGATCGGCTAATTTGTACCCCGGGCTTCAGTGAAATCATCCCACTGAACAGGTTTATCTTACTGTTATGTACGTTGCACTTCTCTGAAAAAAACAGGCCTGACAGAAGTGACAGGTTATACAAGATTAGAAATGTTTTTATGTATCTGAAACAAAAGTTCAACATGTACTTTCATCCATTCAAGAATCTTGTACTTGACGAGTCTTTGATTTTGTTCAAAGGTAGACTGTCATTCAAACAGTATATACCGAGCAAGAGGAAACGCTTTGGTATAAAACTGTTTGTACTGTGACTGTGACAGTGGCCTGGTATTGGATATTGTTGTATACATGGGAAGTAAAACATTGAAAGATACCAGGATGTTATTGGGTATCTCAGGTGATGTAGTGAAAAGCATGATGGCACCTTATCTTGGTAAGGGGCATACATTATATACTGATAACTGGTACACAAGCCCTTTACTCAGTGATTTCTTGTGAGTGAACATGACAGATGTGTGTGGCACAGTGCATTCTAATCGTAAACACATGCCCAGGTTCAATGAAGGCACTTGTGGTGAAGAGGTGCAGGTGTTTACTGCCAATGATATCATGGCATTACGGTGGCATGACAAACGAGATGTCACATTGTTGACAACCATTCACTGTAACGAAATGCACGACAGTGGCAAAGTTGATAGAGTGACTAATAAATGCATTCGAAAACCAGTGACAGTGATTGATTATACACAAAACACGCGCTTGGTTGACAAATGTGATATGCAGATTGGCTTTGTTGATTGTGTTCGTAAGAGTTACAAGTGGTACATGAAACTTTTCTTCCATCTCATGGACATTTCAATGCTCAATGCATATAATATGTACAAAGTGAAGACTGGCAACAGACCACCGTATGGTGAATTTTGTTTGTCTGTTGTCAGACAACTCATAATGAAATACCAGGTAACAACACCTGCCATACAAAACCGTCCTCGAACTCCTCAGGATATACCCAAGCGTTTGAGGAGGGAGGGTGATCGCTTCATAATACAGCTTCCTGCAACTAAGAAGAAATTTGCTCAGAAAGAGATGTGTTGTCTGTGCACAAACAAAACGACAACAACAAAGACGCAAAGACACTCGGTTTATGTGCAAAGAATGTAAGGTACCTCAGTGCATGGTGCCTTGTTTCAAGGAGTTCCACAAGCTGCAGCAGTTCTAAAAACATGTCCAGTGACTGTACATATGTAAATATATGATAGAACATTAGTATTATACAAGATTTGTGCATGTTTATAATAAACAAAAGTGTTCAATACAGTGAGTTTATATACATAGATTATACAGTGGTGCACTGGTTCGCGAAGTCACCGGTAACCGATAAATCTGGTATCCGAAGCGTTATATCGCAAAAAATTTGCCCCGGTTCCCGTAACAAAACCCGGTACGCGATACAATTCGTACGAGATGTGTCCACATGTGGCCTGAACTGCCCCATGTGTGCCAGTGTTTACAAGCCAGCCAGTGTGCGTGCATCTAAGGATACATTTGGTACATTCCATATTATCCATATTATCACTTTTTCTGGTGCTTGTATCTGCAAAATAAGTCACCATGGGCCCCAAGAAAGCTTCTAGTACCAACCCTTCAAGACCAAGGATGCTAATGACGATTGAAATGAAGAAAGAGATAATTGCAAAGTATGAAAGTGGAGTGCGTGTGTCGGACCTGGCCAAGTTGTATAGTAAATCCCAATCAACCATCTCTACTATAGTGAGCAGGAAAACGGCAATCAAGGAAGCTGTTCTTGCAAAAGGTGCAACTGTGATTACAAAACAGCGATCGCAAGTGTTAGAAAATGTTGAGAGACTGTTACTGGTGTGGATAAATGAAAAACAGATAGCTGGAGATAGCATCTCTCAAGCAATCATTTGTGAAAAGTCTAGGCAGTTGCATGAGGATTTAATTAGAAAAATGCCTGCAACTAGTGGTAATGTGAGTGAATTTAAGGCCAGCAAAGGTTGGTTTGAAAGATTTAAGAATCGTAGTGGCATACATAGTGTGATTAGGCATGGTGAGGCTGCCAGTTATGTTGTGCGACAGAAGTCCAGTGACTCTCAAGCTGGTCCTAGTGGCATTAAAAGAAGAAGGGAAGTAACCCCGGAAAAGGACTTGATACCTCAAGTCCTAATGGAGGGGGATTCCCCTTCTAAGCATTAAAAACTTTGACACTCTCCCCTCCTCCCATCCCATCAATCATCACCAGATCTTCATTAAAGGTAAGTGTCAATTCTTTTGTTATTTATTGTTATTGTTGTTATTGTAATTATCCTATTGCATTAAACTTAATATTTCATGTGGTAAAAGGTTTTTTTTCATACTTTTGGGTGTCTTGCACGGATTAATTTGATTTCCATTATTTCTTATGGGGAAAATTTATTCGCTTTCCAATAATTTTGCTTTACGATGAGCTCTCAGGAACGGATTGATGACGTGAACCGGGGGTCCACTGTATACAGTATTGGTCTCACAGGCCACAAATGTTACTAGGAAAAGAAAAAATGCGAGTTTGTAGAAATCACCAATGTTGCCACCACCCAGTCATTTTGGGTCAACTTCTCGCCACTGTATCTCGGTAAGTGCTGATCAGAAATTTTTTTTTTGCTTTGTTTTATTACCTTCACAAAAATATACTGTTTAACCCTTAAACGGTTCAAACGTATACATACATTTTTTCAACATTTGAAAGTATGTAAAAAATGTACATTATCTTTTTTTTTTTTACATTTGAAAATGTGTAAAAAAACTTTTATCTACATTTTTTTTGTTATATTTGAAAATATGTAAAACAACATAGATCTACTTTTGGAGCACTACGGAATTGAACATCGATCTATTTGGACCATTTAAGGGTTAATTCTGTAAGATTTTTTTTTTTTTTTTTTTTTTTTTTTCAAAATTTCTTGGACACTGGGGCACCCCTTCCAATTTTGGCCTTGGACTCTGAAAGGGTTAAAATCCATTGTTTTTGGTGTTTTCTTATTAAGCATGACTGTGAAATAAGTCACCACAGGCCCCAAGAAAGCTCCTAGTAAAGTTTCTTTGGTAAAGAAAGTGAGAAACATGATGAAATTTAACCCTCTCAGGGTCGACAGGCCCTCTCAGAGACTTGTTCTCAGGGTCGACCAAATTTAAAAAAAAAAAAAAAATTTCTCATGAAAAGTTAGAGAATCTTTTCCCCATCATAACGACACCAAAAGTATGAAATTTGATGGAAAACTTACGGAATTATGCTCTTGTGAAGTTAGCGGTCTCAACAATGTTTACGCATCAGCAATTTTGCCCACTTTGAGCCCTATTTTCAGCCAATTCCAGTGTACTTGTCGACAAAAATCATAACTATTTCGCTAGAACTCCATTTTTTCTATCGAATGAGTACAAGAAACCACCCATTTACCGATTCAACTATCCAATAAAGGGGTTAGAATTTAACAATTTTGCCAATTTCACACAAATTTCAAGAGATGCCAATTTCCGAATATTCAATTCAATTCAAAGTTTATTCTCTATAAGGATTACAATGCTGAGTTTACAGAATTTGGTTATTGTGTGGTTTACATGTAGTAAAATAATAATTAAAGAGTGTACCACTAGAACACCTAGCATGGTTAGGCATTTCGGGCAGACTTAGATTAAATCTTAAGTTTAAAATATTACAAAATTATGAGGTAAGTTGGTATTATGGCTAAGTGACTAAATATTAGTTTGTGAGTTTAGCAATGTGAATGCTTTTGTTTTGGCACTATACATAGTTTCAGTATTGGAGTATCACAGGCCAACTTATGACTAGTTAAGATTCATTATTTTGAGATTGAGATTGATTTTTCTGTTTATGGTCAAATGGGTGAGTGAGTGTAAGTGTTAACCCTTTGACTGTTTCCGACGTATAAATACGTCTTACGAGCCAATGTTTCTGACGTATTTATACGCATAAATTCTAGCAGCTTCAAATCAAGCAGGAGAAAGCTGGTAGGCCCACATGTGAGAGAATGGGTCTCCATGGTCAGTGTGCACCATATAAAAAAAATCGGGGAGCCAGTGGTGCATTGTGGGAATGCCATTTCAGTTGTCATTTTTCAGCATGTCTAGCGGTAAGAAATATGTGATTCCCCAGCAAATCTGGGACTCTTCTCTTCCCAAGTGATGCTCTAACACAGATGGAAGTGTCAGTGAAGATCAATTTCATGATTTGGAGGAGTTTGAGACCAAAAGCAATGGAGGAGGAGGAGGGGGAGGAGGGGAGGAAGAGGAGGAGGAGGAGGAGGAGGAGGGAAGGAAGAGGAGGAGGAGGAGGAGGAGGAGGAGGAGGAGGAGGAGGAGGAGGAGGAGGAGGAGGAGGAGGAGGAGGAGGAGGAGGAGGAGGAGGAGGAGGAGGAGAAGAGGAGGAGGAGGAGGAGGAGGAAGAAGATGTAATAATATTGTTCCCTTGAAGCAAGAAAAAAAAAAGTCCACCCCATGACAGTGACAAGATAAGGGGAGATAACATCTGATAAGAGCTGACTTTGATGAGCGTAAAGGAGGGTAATATTACATGACCATCGCCCTCCCTTTGTTTTTGCTGGTACACAAACATTTCTGTCTGTCTATTTGTCTGTCTGTCAAGCTCCCTGTCTGTCCATCTAGCTCTCTGTCTCAGAGAGAGCCACAAGACTGTGTCATCACGTTTACTCACATCTTCAAGCAGAGTATAGCACTTTGTCTGGATTTCTTGGGTTATCCTAGGTAATTTACACTATGTATACTTGTATTTATGTGTACCTGTGAGACAGAGATAGGCAGACAGATAGAAAGAGAGACAGATTGAAAGATATAGAATGAGGGAGAAAGATAATTAGATAGAATGGAGGAGGGGAAGCAGCATCCGACCCCATTGTTTTGACAGGCGGTAGGGGTAGTGACTAATGAGACAATATGTCACTTTGACAGCTGCCGACTTCTGACTCAAAACAATTATAAGCCACACACTCGCACACAAGACAAGGAGGAGGAGAAGGAGGAGGAGGAGGAGGAGGAGGAGGAGAAGGAGGAGGAGGAGGAGGAGGAGGAGGAGGAGGAGGAGGAGGAGGAGAAGGAGGAGGAGGAGAAGGAGAAGGAGAAGGAGAAGGAGAAGGAGAAGGAGGAGGAGGAGGAGGAGGAGGAGGAGGAGGAGGAGGAGGAGGAGGAGGAGGAGGAGAAGAAGAAGGAGAAGGAGGAGGAGAAGAAGGAGGAGGAGAAGGAGGAGGAGGAGGAGGAGGAGGAGGAGGAGGAGGAGAAGGAGGACGAGGAGGAGAAGAAGGAGGAGAAGGAGGAGGAGGAGGAGGACGAGAAGGAGGAGAAGGAGGAGCAGAAGGAGGAGGAGGAGGAGGAGGAGGAGGAGGAGGAGGAGGAGGAGGAGGGGGAGGAGGAGGAGGAGGATTGTTTGTTTGTTTGTTTGTTTGTTTAAACAAGTTTTGTAAACAATATATTGATAATTATGTTTGTGTGCTTATTGTGTTGTATACAACGAGTGTATATATATACATTGCACCTTACTTTGGTCTCATAGGCCACATAAGTTATGTGAAAAAATAAAATAGTGAAAAAAACAAAAAACCTTCAATTACAAGTAAACTAAAGTTTACCGGGTGAGCGGCAGTCGCCGCTGTTGCCATACGCGGCTCATTTTCTGCAAACTTCACGGCTCTATATCTCAGTAAGTACCGAAGGCAAAATTTTTTTTTTTGGACTAAAACACTCAGAAAAATAATCTTAACATTTTCATAAGAAAAAATAATTTTTTTTTTTTTTGAATATTTGGCGACATAGAATGACAGTTTCAGAGAGGGGCCTGAAACAGTCAAAGGGTTAACCACCAGGTGGTATTCGTGTAATTAGTTGACAGGGTGTATCAGGGAGATAAGATGTTTTCTGATGGTAGTTTTGAAGGTGATGAATGTGTCTGCAGTTTTAGAATTTTCAGGTAGGGTGTTCCAGATTTTAGGGCCTTTGACATACATTGAATTTTTGTAAAGGTTTAGTCGGACACGGGGAATGTCATAGAGATGTTTGTGTCTGGTGTTGTGCCTGTGGGTTCTGTCACAACTATCAAGGGCCCAGAATAAACAAGAAAGACATTCCTGGCACTAAAATAACATTATCTCTGTTCATTAGTCACGTCCTCATGCCCCTCTTACATTCTTTTGCTTTCCACTTTGAATTTTTATTCTCACAAAAAAAAAAAAATAGATTTACTGTTATGCAGACTACTGCATTGGTGTAGAAATGGTATAAATATTATCAGCGCACTTGTGAAAGAATATTAGACTCACCAGTTGACGTGTATTGGGCGCATGATTTGTTTACTTTTGAACTTTGGTAAAAATCAAACATTTCTGCTACTTCGAGCGCAATTTCAAGGTAGTTTTCTTTGTAAAACCAGTCAAAATCATCTCAATTTCTGTAATATGTCTTCCATTCTATAAAATGAGACCAGGAAAACTGGAATACAGCAATAAATACCATATGAAAATACAGTGCAAAGCCGCTGTTTTAATTCAAAAACACGGTCAAATTTTTTTTTCTCATTACGCACTGTGTGCTACAGGACTTTTTTTTATACCGCGCACACTGACCACATAGACCCATTCTTTCATATGTAGGCCTACCAGCTTTCTCTCACTAGATTTGAGGGCGCTAGAATCTAGGCGAACTAGTACGTCAAAAACCCTGGTGCGTAAGCTGTACTAATACGGCCGAAACCCTGAAAGGGTTAAGAAGAAAGCACAGGGGTACCTCAAGTTTTGAACAGCTCCCAACTCAAACAATTATGTAAGTGTATTTTTGTAAGTGCTTTTGTAAGTGTATTTTTGGGGGTCTGAAATGGACTAATCTAATTTACATAATTCCTTATGGAAACAAATTCATTCGGTATCGGGACTCAAACAGCCTTCTGAAACAAATTAAGTTCAAAACTCGAGGTGCCACTATAATAGAAAAATACAAAAGTGGTGTGCAGGTGCTCCAGCTTGCCTGGATGTATGGCAAAAACAAATCAACAATCACTTCTATCCTGGCAAAGAACGAACAAATCAAGGAAGCTGATGTGGCAAACAGGGTAAACATGTTAACAAAAAAGAGATCACAGACAAATGAAGAAGTGGAGTAGTAGTTGTTGTGGATCAAGAAAAACAGTTAGCGGGAGATAGTGTTTCAGAAACTATCATTTGTGACAAGGTAAGGCAGTTGCATGTAGATCACGTAAAGAAAATGCCTGGTACTAGTGATGTTGTTAGTGAATTTAAAGCCAGCAGAGGCTGATTTGAGAGATTTAAGAAGTGTATTGGCATACACAGTGCTGTAAGGCATGGTGAGGCTGCAATTTCTGAGGCTGCAAGTTCTGACAGGTGTACGGCTGAAAAAATTGTGCAGGAATTCAAGGGGTACGTAGAGGCTGAAGAATTTCAGCCCCAACAAGTGTTAAATTGTGATGAAATAGGCCTCTTCTGGAAGAAAATGCCAATGAGGACCTACTTCACAGAGGAGGAAAAGGCAGTGCCAGGATACAAGCCTATGAAAGACAGGCTAACTCTATTGTTCTTTGCTAACGCTAGTGGGGATTTCAAAGTGAAGCCTTTATTCGTGTATCACTCTGAAAATCCCTGAGTGTTCAAGAAAAACAATGTCATCAAGAATAAATTGTGTGTGATGTGGAAAGCTAATCATAAGGCATGGGTCACGAGGCAACTTTTCATTAACTGGGTCCATGAAGTGTTTGGTCCGAGTGAAAAAATACCTCGTGGAAAATGAATTGCCACTCGTGCCTCCTGGTAATGGACAATGCTCCTGCTCATCCTCCAAACTTGGTAGACCAATTGTCTAGAGATTTCCATTTTATAACAGTGAAGTTCTTTCCTCCTAACACCACTCCTCTCATCCAGCCCATGGACCAGCAGGTCATTTCTAACTTCAAAAAACTGTACACAAAAGCAGTGTTTCAAAAGTGTTTTGAGGTGACCTCAGACACTGAATTGGCCCTAAGAGAGTTCTGGAGGAATCACTTCAATATCTACAACTGCATCAGCCTTATAGATAAGGCTTGGCAGGGAGTGACTTACAAGATTTTGAACTTTTCTTGGAGACAATTGTGGCCAGACTGTGTCTTCAAGAAGGGTTTTGAAGGGTTTGAGGCTGACCCTGACCCTGACCCTGTCAACCCTCTGCCTGTTATAGAATCTATTGTGGCATTGGGGAAGTCCATGGGGTTGGATGCGAGTGGCAAGGATGTGGAATAGTTGGTGGAGGACCACAGGGAAGAGCTAACTACTGAAGAGCTGCAACACCTTCAACTGGAACAGCAACAGACCACAGCTGAGGAACTTGCTTCAGAGGAGGAAGAGGAAGAAGAGAGAGGGAAGGATGTGCCTTCTTCAGTGATTAAGGGAGGGCAACATTTTAATGTAATCAACTTGTTTTTATCATACAGTGGAACCTCAAAAATCAAACTTAATCCATTCCAGGAGCTAGTTCTAAATTCGAAAAGTCTGAAATTCGAAGCAATATTTCCCATAAGAAATAATGGAAATACAATTAATCCGTTCCAGAAATCCAAAAATATTCACACAAAAAATACATTTTATAGAGATTAATTACAGTTTTACATACAACAAATACTATAGTTTTTAATTATGTATACCTGGAGTTTACCTGGAGAGAGTTCCGGGGGTCAACGCCCCCGCGGCCCGGTCTGAGACCAGGCCTCCTGGTGGATCAGAGCCTGATCAACCAGGCTGTTGCTGCTGGCTGCACGCAAACCAACGTATGAGCCACAGCCCGGCTGATCCGGAACTGACTTTATAGTAATACATATAAAATAACTTGACTTAAGAAATCGTAATGACACGATTGCAAATAAACCATACCCCCGGCCGGGATTGAACCCGCGGTCATAGAGTCTCAAAACTCCAGCCCGTCGCGCTAGCCACTAGACCAGCCAGCCACAATAAGATTCATCGTGTCATTACGATTTCTTAAGTCATGTTGACGGCAGTGAAGGGACTTGAGCTAGAGTTCGCCACGGCCACGCTAGCTGGAGATTCGTCTGTAAAAACTTGCATTTGTGGTCACAGAGGTGCCTGTGCTAACTTTCCTATGGTGTAGAAATATACCTAGTTGGATGAATCTTATTGTGGCTGGCTGGTCTAGTGGCTAGCGCGACGGGCTGGAGTTTTGAGACTCTATGACCGCGGGTTCAATCCCGGCCGGGGGTATGGTTTATAAAATAACATTTTTACTTACCTTTATTGAAGATTGTTGATGTCATCTGAAAGATAGGGAGGAGGAGAGAGGGAGTTGGGGTTAGTGTTTGGAAGGAGAATCCCCCTCCATGAGGACTTCAGGTAAAGCCCTCTCTGGGGTTACTTCCCTTCTCTGTCTTTTAATGCCACTAGGACCAGCTTGAGAGTCACTGGACCCCTGTCTCACAAAATAACTGTCCACAGTCCTCTGTTTCTGGTGCCTCTTTAACATTTCCCTAAAACGGGACATGGTTCTGTCACTGAACTTGTTGCAAGGATGGCTTGTTTCAGCTTGCTCAGGGTGGTACTTCTGCACAAACATTTGGACATCATTCCACTTGGCACAAATCTCCTTAATCTTTGAAGAAGGCACCTCATCCACTCCCTATATTAACACCTTTCACATCAGCTTCCTTGATTTGTTCTTTCTTTGACAGGATAGAACCGATGGTCGACTTGTTTTTCCCATACATCCTGGCAAGCTCAACAAGTCTCACACCACTCTCATACTTCTGTATTATTTCCTTCTTCACATCTATGGTGTTTCTCACTTTCTTTACCACAGGGGTACCACTAGCAAGTTTCTTTGGGCCCATGGCAGCTTATTTCATAGTCCCACAAGCACGAAACACAACAAAATAATCGTAAAATGCGTGAATGAGAGCGCAGGTTAGTGTTCACTCAAGCATAAACAAAGCTAGACTGCTCATGGAACCTGCGTGGGGACGCGGACAGAGCTGGCGGAAGACAGGTCCCGTACCCGGCGGTCCGAAAATAGAGGCGAGTTCGATAATAGGGACACAGTTTGTCCGAAAAAATGGTCCTATTTTCGAAATGTTCGATATGTGATACGTTCGATTTTTGAGGTTCCACTGTATTTCTAAGTATGTTTTTCATTAATTTTTTTTTTTCTTGTTGTCATCAAAAATACATGTTGGCAATTAGTGGGTTTTTCCCTCCAAAAATTACGATTTTTATGGTTGTTTCATTCTAAATACTCTACATGGCAACTTCTATGCTGGCTGAAGTGGAGAACACAGTGAGTGTCTTCCTTAGTAGCCTGTAGGCTGTCAACAAGGAAGGAGGAGTGCAACACGCTGAAATTTGGCGTGTCGTAACCATAGAGTTTCACACCAAACAAAAAAAAAAAACACAACTCAGAAATAAGCTGTTGACATTGTTTTCCTCTTTCTGCAATAAGTATTAATAGGATTGTCATGATTTTTGCGCACGTTACTGATGAACTATGGATCTATAAACACCCAGGGGATTTTTGCAATAATGTTTACAGCTTTATTTTTAATGATTTTTTTTCCACACACACACACACACACAAAAAAAAAAAATACTAACTTCAACATTTTTTTTTTATGAAATCTACTGACATCACTGAAATGGCCTGGGTTAACAATAATCTAGCCTTTATCTTTCATCTGATGTTAACTAGAGCATTGTACATTTTCCCAATTTAGTAGAAAAAGGAAAGTTTTATGACCCATAAAATTGTGCATAATTTATTTTTCTCTAACTTCCAGGCCCCTCTTATATTACTCTTGCTTCCTATTTTTTAATTTTTATTCACACACAAAAATAGAAGATTTACTGTTCTGCAGACTACTGCATTATTGTAATAATTGTATAAATAATGTCAACCCATTCATGGCTGCATATTAGACTAGCCAGTTGGACACGTATTGGACGGTGACGTCATTTGTTTACTCTTGAACATCGAGAAAAATCAAACATTTCCGCTACTTTGAGCTCAATTTCAAGGTACTTTTCATGCTGAAACCAATCAAAATCATCTCTATTTCTGTAATATATCTTCCATTCTTTCAAACGAGACCAAAAAGACGAGAACACAACCATAAATACCATATGAAAATACACCTCAAAGTAGGCGTTTTAAACCAAAAACACGGTTGGAGTTTTTTTTTCTCATCATGCACTGTGTGCTGCAGGACTTTTTTATACTGTGCACACTGACCACGCAGACCCATTCTCTCACATGTAGTTCTACCAGCTTTCTCCTGCTAGATTTGAAACCACTAGAATTTTGGCGTATTAATACATCACTGACACTGGCTTGTAAGCCATACCTATACGTCACCGACAGTGAAAGGGTTAAATGAACAGACTTTGTCCATTGTGTTTGAATCAAATGAGCTTCTGGTATTTGCCACTTTTGAAGTCCATTAACCCTTTCAGGGTTTCTGACGTACTAGTACGTCTTACGCGCCAGGGTTATTGACGTACTAATATGCATAAATTCTAGCACCCTCAAATCAAGCAGGAAAAGGCTGGTAGTCCTAGATGTGAGAGAATGGGTCTCCATGGTCAGTGTGAGCAGTACAAAAAAAATCGGGGACCCAGTGGTGTATTGTGGGAAAGCCATTTTATTACACCTTGTTCACCATGTCTAGCGCTAAGAAACTCCTCACTCCTCGGCTAATTGGGGCTCTTTTGTTCCCAAGTGACAGTTCAAACACAGATGGAAGTGCCAGTGAAGATGAATTTCATGGTTTTGAGGAGTTTGTGACTGAAAGCAATGCTCAAGAAATCTGAAGGAAGGAAGGAAGAAGGAAGAAGGAAGGAAGGAAGAAGGAAAGAAGGAAGAAGGAAGGAAGGAAGAAGGAAGGAAGGTAGGAAGAAAGGGAGGAAGGAAGGAAGAGACGAGAGGAAGGAAGAAAGAAAGGAAGAGATGAGAGGAAAGAGGGAAGGAAGGGAGGAAGTAAGGAAGACCATCAACCTAAGATAACCCAAAAAATTCAGACAGTGACTTATTTCCATGTGGGTTGGTAGGGTGGGGAGGAAGTTGACAGGCAGTGAGGGTGGTGAGTGATGGTGTTATTTGTCATTGTGACACTAATTATGCCAGTGACTCAGCATATTTACAAGTCCACTCTCACACAACAACTACGAGCTTTACAGAAGCTGTAGCAGTTCTGGGAAGTGTCCAGTGACTTTTTATGTGTATATATGTGATAGAAAAATAGTAATAAACAACATTTTTTATTGCTGGTTTGCGTAAACATATTTTGTAAACAATATAATGACTGTGGTTATTGTGTGGCATACAAGTGAATATATATTCAATAAACCTTATATTGGTCTCACAGGCCATAAAATTAATTGAATGAAGAAAGAAAGGGAGGACGAAGGAAGAAAGGTAGGTAGGTAGGAAGAGATGAGAGGAAGGAAGGATGGAAGGCAGGTAGGAAGGAGGAAAGGTAGGTAGGAAGGAAAGGTAGGAAGGAAAGGAAGGAAGGAAAGGAAGGAAGGTAGGTTTGTGGGGAGGAAGGGATGTGTTGTGGAAGGCAGTGAGGCTAGTAAATGGTGGTATGATGCATCATTGTGACACAAGACACACTGGTGACTCAGCATATTTACAAGTCCACCCCCCACACAACTGTAAGCTTTCAGAACCTCTTGTAGTTATAGGAACCTGTCCAGTTACTCAATATGTGTATATATATATATGATAGAAAAATAGTAATAAACAACATTTTGTATTGTTGGTTTATGTAAACATGTTTTGTAAACAATATAATGACAGCAAAGTTTGTGCTATTATTGTGTAGTATAGAATGAGTGAATATATACCAAGTAGTCTTTATATTGGTCTCAGAGGCCATAAAAGTTACTTGAAAAAAATAAAATATTAAAAATAAAAGAAAAAAGTAGAAAAAACAAAATAAACTATTACTGGGTGACTGGCAGCCGGTGATGTTGCCGTATGCAGTTCAATTTCTGTCAACTTCACACCTCCATGTCTCTGTAAATATTGATTGAAAAAAAAAAAAAAAAATCAGCCTATAATACAGTACTCACAAAAAAAAAACAAGAAAAAATAATTTTTTTTTTCGAATATTTTTCGACCCTGAGAACAAGTTTGGGAGAGGGTCTGTTGACCCTGAAAGGGTTAAACTGAGATTTTGCCACATAGTGGAACCTCAGTTTTCATCTTTAATTCATTCCAGAGAGTCTAACCAAAACCAAATTCGATGAAAAGATGAAAAATGAAGTAATATTTCTCATAAGAAATAATGTAAATCCAATTAATCCATTCCAGACACCAAAAATATTAACAAAATATACATTTTATAGAGAATAACTATAGTTTTACATACAGAAAACAATGAGAAATAAATATACAGGATTAATGAAATGGATAAATGAACATTTCAATCACTCTCACCATTATTGAAGACTCTTGTTGGCGTATGGAAGATG
The DNA here is from genome assembly GCF_038502225.1 of Cherax quadricarinatus. NCBI lineage: Eukaryota > Metazoa > Arthropoda > Malacostraca > Decapoda > Parastacidae > Cherax > Cherax quadricarinatus. The sequence goes on from NC_091331.1 coordinate 28,950,003, forward strand.
GTGAGAAGGAGAGAGGAAGGAGAGGTTATATCTACCACCATCATTACCACCCTCTACCACCATCATTACCACCCTCTACCACCATCATTACCACCCTCTACCACTATCCCTATCACCCTCTACCACCACTGAAGTCTATCGTGTTTCTTGCCTTATCAAATGACTGGCACTCAGAACCCTTCTTTGGCACCATGGTGGCTTATTTAGCAGTTGCGCTCAACAAACAAGTACAAAAACAATGGATTATTATGAAATGTTTCGTATGAATGCACAGGGTAAAGTTTACTCAACGAGAAACAAAGCCAGACTGACTCAGAATGTGTGCGTGGGATGCTTTGTGTAGGCGCAGGCAGATGGACACATTCAGTATGGTGGACAAAAAATGAAGTGACGAAGAAAAACTGGGACAATATTTTGACAAAAAAAAAAGAAGTCATCGAAAAATTAATTTGACGAAAACCAGGGCACACGAAAACCGAGGTTCCATTGTACTTTACTATATGAGACACATCAAAAAATTGAGAAATTTTCTTAACACTACAGCATAATAATTTGTAAAAATGTGATCTCACCTGAAAATCAAGAAGAGTACAGAGTACACGGCAAAAAACCACATCATTTGTGAATGAGAGGAGGGCATGCCATATTCTGTGTAGAGTCCACCTCGCAGTACAGGCCGAGGCTCAGCAATGACGCTCTTCAGCACCAAGTTTAGTCCTTCATTTAATAGAGCCCCAATAAAAAACATTATCTGGGAAAAAAAATTGTTCAGAAATAATCCAAACATTCACCGTATTATAATGTCTTAAATCAATATCCAAACACACTGGAGACAATGCTACCACATAGTGGGCTAAAGCCCAATGTCTGGAGACAATGCCATCACATGGTGGGGTAAAGCCCACTGTCTGGAGACAATGCCACCAGATAGTGGGCTCAAGACCACTGTCTGGAGACAATGCCACCAGACAGTGGACTCAAGACCACTACTATCTATATACAGTAGGGCCCCACTTATACAGCTGGTTAGGTTCCAGGCTACCGCCGTAAAGCGGAACACCCTTTTTTTCACTTACAAATGCATACAAACACTAGATAACAAGTTTACACAAACATATATTAAGTTAGCAATAGAACCAGGCATCAAAAAACAATAAAAAAGTACAATACACACATAGTGCACTCATTACTTACCTTAAAATATTTATAGTCTTAATCTAGGGTGAGACAAGTAGTATTTATTGTAAGAAATCAAGTGTGGTATGTATGGTAGTCAGCCAGGCTAGCATACCAGGCCACCCCACCCACACATACAATTCTATGATATTTAAGCATCCCAGAGTGATAAAATGTATATACAGTTCACTCATTACTTACCTTAAAATATAGGGTGAGATGAGTAGTATTTATTGTAAAAAATCAAGTGTGGTATGTATGGTAGTCAGCCGGGCTACCATACCAGGCCAACCCACCTACACATAATATTCTATTACATTTAAGCATCCCAGAGCAATAAAATGTATATACAGTTTACTCATTACTTACCTTAAAATATTTGTAGTCTTAATGTAGGGTCAGGAGTAAGTAAATGAGATAAAACGAATAAATGAGAGAGAGAAAGAATGAGTGCATGAGAGAGTACAGGCGCAGAGTTATGTAAACAAACCAGGCGAAGGTAAGTTTTGTAAACAAAGTGTACACATCTGGTTTGTGTACAAGTTACATTGTGTACAGGTTGTCTCTACATTGATACGGTAGAATAAATAAAGAAGAACACTCCCATTCTCATGTAACATCATTTTGAGAAGAAATGATGCTCTGAGTGAAGGCAATGGAAATAAGTCACTGACTTTTTTGGGTTATCCTAGGTTCTCTACACATATGCTGTTATGTATGATAATCTATGTAACTGTATTTGTGTATACCTGAATAAACTTACTTACATACATACGAAAGGAATAATTTTCTACAGTTACCCCCAGTAACACATTTTCTCTTATGTTAGATTAGAGAAAATGTTATTCTTGGCATCACTTGTACAAGTTATCTGGCTACCACATCTCATATTTATGTTTATTTATTCTATTGTGGGGTGTATTTATCATCTTTTTATGTTATGTATCGTGTTTATTATATACAGTGGACCCCCGGTTAACGATATTTTTTCTCTCCAGAAGTATGTTCAGGTGCCAGTACTGACCGAATTTGTTCCCATAAGGAATATTGTGAAGTAGATTAGTCCATTTCAGACCCCCAAACATACACGTACAAACGCACTTACATAAATACACTTACATAATTGGTCGCATTCGGAGGTGATCGTTATGCGGGGGTCCACTGTAATTTTGAAAAAAATATCATGGATGGATTAATGAAAATGTGTATATTAACGTAATATACAACATTTAATGAGACTCGGTGATTATTATTATTATTATTATCATTTCTAATATGGCGTCACTTGTGCAAGTCGTCTGCTACCACATCTCATATTTATGTTTATTCTATTGTGGGGTGTATTTATCATCTTTTTATGTTATGTATCGTGTTTATTATATAATTTTGAAAAAATATCATAGATGGATTAATGAAAATGTGTATTTAACGTAATATATGACATTTAAATGAGACTCGATGATTATTATTATCATTACTAATATGACGTCTGGAGACATAAGACACTCTTACTGATTTTAATGTGTACCTGCATGCCAGCACAGTATGTAAGTTTATTTAAGTACAGGTATACATAAGTATAATTATCAGAGTATATATAAAATATGAAATAACTTTTAAAAACATTTGAAATTTTGGAGCTTCCAGACAAAATGGAGAGACTTAGTGCTTACTGAGCTCACGAAGAATGTAAACAAACATGGTGGGGCGCGGTGACCGTATTAGAAAGTCAGGTGGGGGAGCCGTATAGCGAGTTTTGGTCATAATTTGAAATGACCGTATTAGCGGAACGCCATAAAGTGAAACACTGTAAAGCGGGGCCCTGCTGTACCTGTAACTTGTGTTGAGTTTTCTACCCTTGAGCTTGGCCTAGGGCCAGGCTTTTCTATCGTGTACATGTTCAACCAGACTGCTGCTAATGGTGGCTTTGTTGTACTTATCACATCTCTGCTTTTCACTGGGTTTATTTTACATTGCTTTCACACTCCAGTAAGTTTTTTTGGTTGCAAAATTTGGGAACTTGCCCTCCAAAATCTTTCATATATTGCTGTAAATTATAAGGTATCATTCTCTTCTTCGCTACAGGGAGTAAATTCCAAGTACAGTCATGTGTTGCTTAATGACGGTAATATGTTCTCAGAAACACAATTAGGCAATTTTGTCATTGTGCAAATGTCATAGATTGAACTTACACAAACCTAGATGGTACAGCCTACTACACACCTAGGCTATGTGGTTGTTTGTTTTATTCATCTTAGATTTGCTTGTAAGCAGGTAATTCACCATGAAAATTCCTCTCTCTTTTTAAACATTTTAACCCTTTGAGGGTCCGTCCCATAGTTCTACGGCTTGTCCACAGGATCCAAGAATTTAAAAAAAAAAAAAAAAAAAAAAAAAAAAAAAATCTTTATGAAATGGTAGATAATCTTTTTCAGAAGGTAATAAAACAAAAAGTACAAAATATACTGGAAAACTGATGAAATTAAAATTCCTGAATTTTGCTGCAACAGCAATATTTACTCATCGGCAATTTTGCCTACTTGACTCCTATTTTAAGCCAATTATATTATTCCAGTCGACCAAATTCTTAGCTATTTCACTAGTATTATTCTATTTTATTGATTGAGCACAAGAAACTGCCCAATCAACTATTTCAATTACCCAATAAAGTGATCGGAAATTAGCAATTTAGGCCATTTCACTGAGAGTTTAAAACATTCCAGTTTTACAAGAGGGTCCAGAATAAACAATGCAGGCCTTTCTTGAGCTAAAATAACATTTCCTCTGTTTATTAGTTAGGTTTCCAGGCTTTACACATGAATTCCATTTTGATTTTTTATTCACATAAAGAATTTTTATTCACAAAAAAAAAAAATAGAAGATTTACTGTTATGCAATGTGATAATTGTACAAAGAATATCAGTGCATTTGTGAATGTATATCAGACCCACCAGCTGACATGTATTGGACACATGAACATCATTTGTTTACTCTTGAACATTGGCAAAAATTGAACATTTCCACTGATTTGAGCTCAATTTCAAGCTATTTTTAGTACTAAAACCAATCAAAATCATCTCTATTTCTATAATATATCTTCCATTCTATCAAACAAGACCAAGAAACCAAGAATACAATTGTTAAAACCATATGAAAATACACCACAAATTCTCTAGTTTTAATCCTATAACATGTTTTTTTTTTCTCATTATGTACTGCGTGTTGCAGGATTTGTTTTATATGGTACACACTTAACACATATTTAGGCCCAAATTTACCACTCACAGCTTATCTGAGTGAGCTGAGCTCATGACATAGTACTACAGCTTGGACCCAGGCTTCAAAGCCATAGAACTATGGGACGGACCCTCAAAGGGTCAAGGAGCTTGTTGAGGTCTGCAAAAGCTTCTGCTAAACCCTTCACTGTGAATTTTCTTTAGAGCTGTTATTCTTTTTCTTTTCCTGCAGGGGCCATGATGAACAAAACATGAGATTAAATCAAGCACAAGGGAAAATAATGCAATAGACACAGTAGACACAAGATGTATGAAGCTGCTGCCAGCATAACACAGAATACTGTTTCACAGTAAAAAATTTTTTATAAGTAGAAAGATTACATTCTAGAATAATGATAAAAAAGTACAGTATAGTAAACCAGTTACATAGTTGTTTATCATCATTATCAAGTATTATGTATTGCACATAATTAAATGTGCTATACTTTCATACAACTGGCAGAACAATGGATTTGTTTATACCACCTTTGTATATACAGTCCATTGTTGACCAAAATGTTATGTAGTGCACAACTGTACAGTAAATCCTCTCATTAATGGATCACCATTTAATGAATTTCAGCAATTTCAAACAAAAAACTAGCAGGACAAATGAAAGCTTCAGACAAAATGGAAAAGTCTGCACAATAGTTTCAGATTTTGTCCATAGCAGTAGTGTCCATTTGTTTTCTGAAGCATCAGACCAGGTATGATAACTCCAACATTTGTACAGTATGGGCCACAGCAGCTATGTCCAGGACATGTATGTTTTTATTGTTTCCTGAGCCATAGATTACCACGCTAGTTTATTGTTTGTCCTCACACATACACTCATCATTCAGTCTCCAAATTTCCCTGGATTTACAGTGCTACATGTGACTTTATTAACATATTAACCCTCTGACTGTTGCAAGCCCTTTTCTGAAACTGTCATTCTATGTCAAAAAATATTCAAAAAATAAAAAAAATTACTTTTTCTTACCAAAATGTTAGGATTATTTTGCCGAGTGTTTTAAGCCTAAAATTTTTTTTTTGCGATCATTACTTACAGAGATATAGAGGCACAAAGTTGGTAGAAAATGAGCCGTGTAGGCAACAGCAGTGAGTGCCACTCACCTGGTATACACTTATATTTACTCCCATTTGAAGGTTTCTTGTTTTTTCCACTACTTTATTTTTTCAGGTAACTTATGTGGCCTGTGAGACCAAAGTAAGGTGCAATGTACATATATATACACTCGTTGTATACAACACAATAAGCGCACAAACATAATTAACAATATGTTGTTTACAAAACTGTTTACACAAATACAAAAAATTATTTATCACTATTGTTCTATAATATACAGTGGACCCCCGACTTATGATATTAATCCGTTCCAGAGAGCATATTGTAAGACAAAATTATCGTAAGTTGAATTAATTTTCCCCATAAGAAATAATGGAAATCAAATTAATCCGTTCAAGACACCCAAAAGTATGAAAAAAACAAATTTTACCACATGAAATATACATTTTCCTACACACAAAAAGAAGGATACATGCACAATATATGTTGTGCATGTACTAGTGTACTAAATGAAAAATAAATGACACTTACCTTTATTGAAGATGTGGTGATGAGTGATGAGACACTGTTCTGGGAGTGGCTTTTCCTCCCGAGTAAAGTAGGTCCTGTTTGGTATTTTCTTCCAGAACAGGCCTTATCACACTGTGCATGCCACTAAAATTCTTAAATCTCTCAAACCAGCCTTTGCTGACCTTAAATTCACCAGTATGAGAACTAGTTCTTAATCATTTTTTCCTGTTCACCTGGGTGTTAGGCGATAGGTGTGGGTCGCATCCTGGGGGACAAGATTAAGGACCCCAATGAAAATAAGTTAGACAGTCCTCAATGACACAATTACTTTCTTGGGTTATCCTGGGTGGCTAACCCTCTGGGGTTAATGGTTTCTCGGTATTTTCGATAAGCCACACCAACAACAGTCTCTCCACATCTTCGAGTAGTACAGCTGACCGTGGTACAGCAGCTGCAGCAGCTGACCATGGTGCAGGAGCAGCAGTTGACCATGGTACAATAGTATTTCGATGGTATTTCTCACCATTTTTATCACAAGGTTGGCACTAGAAGCTTTCTTTGGGACCATGGTGGCTTATTTAGCAGTTACAAGCACTAAAAACACTGGAATAATACAAAATTTATCGAATGTATGCGTGCAACCGTCTGCCCTGGCTTGCAAACAATGTCACACTAGCTCAGCTGAGGTGCTCAGGCCAGATGGCCGTGTTTGGGACGAATGATGCAAGTCGAGTTTTTCAATGTGGGTCGGGGTCAAATTTTTACGCTGACAAGCATCGTAAGTCGGTTTTATCGTAGGTTGAGGCCATCGTAAATCGGGGGTCCACTGTATATACAAATGTAAAGTCACTGGAAATGTTCCTAGAAGTTCTACAGCATGTGGAACTCTTTGAAACATGAGTGCATGCAGTGGTGTTTTACACTCCTCACACATAAAACGAGTGTGTCTACATTTTTGTGGGCTTTTTTTTGTATGTGCACAGACAAAACACCTCGTCTAAGCAGTTTTCTTCATAGTAGTAGCAGGCAGCTGTGTTAGGTAGTTATCCTAGGTAAACGGTCATGTGTCATAATTCCTTCCTACCTACCTTTTTTTCTTTCTTTCTTCGTTCTTTCCTTCCTTCTGGTTTCCATAATATATATAATGGCTTGATAAAGCTCCTGGAGAGCGAAACGTTGCCACAATAAAATGTCACATTAGTTGCACTTGTGTCCTTTTACTTTACATATTGTCGGTAATTCTACCAACTTTATTACAATAAAGATACCCAAGAGTTGCACATGTGTCTAATTTATCATCATAATATATATACACATATATAGTCACTGGACACTTTCAAAGAACTGCTATTATCTTCAAGAAGCTTTTTTTTTTTTTTTTTTTTGTGTGTGTGTGTGTGTGTGTGTGTGTGTGTGTGTGTGTGTGTGTGTGTGTGTGTGTGTGTGTGTGTGTGTGTGTGTGTGTGTGTGTGTGTGTGTGTGTGTGTGTGTGTGTGTGTGTGTGTGTACTCACCTAACTGTGGTTGCAGGGGTCGAGACTCAGCTCCTGGCCCCGCCTCTTCACTGATCGCTACTGGATCCTCTCTCTCTCTGCTTCCTGAGCTTTGTCATACCTCTTCTTAAAACTATGTATGGTTCCTCCCTCCACTACTTCACTTGCTAGGCTATTCCACTTGCTGACAACTCTATGACTGAAGAAATACTTCCTAACGTCCCTGTGACTCGTCTGAGTCTTCAGCTTCCAGTTGTGACCCCTCGTCCCTGTGCCCCCTCTCTGGAACATCCTATCTCTGTCCACCTTGTCTATTCCCCGCAGTATCTTGTATGTCGTTATCATGTCTCCCCTGACCCTTCTGT